>NW_024871091.1:1200000-1800000 GCF_019054845.1 Dipodomys spectabilis | reverse complement strand
TTATTTAGGAGGCTGAGGTCTGAGCATTGAAGTTCAAAGACAGTTGTGGTAGGAAAGTCCTTGAGACTCTTACCTCCAATTAACCACTAGAAAACTGGAAGTGGTGCTGTGGGTCAAATGGTAGAACACTAGCCTTGAGCTGAAGAGTTGAGGGACAGTGCCCAGGCCCAGAGTTCAAGCCCCATGACCAACCAAAAAAATGGATTTTTTTCTCAAGTCACAAGCGATATATCTGTCATATCCTGATCTGGTTGGAAAACCTCAGAATTCCAGAGCATGTTTCTTCCTGACTTTTACTTATGTAATCTGATGGGCATTCCTTCACGCTTGTGGAAGGAACAATCCTAGGCCTAGATAGTTATCAAGGCAAGGAACTCTGAGTGGTGTTAAAAATTTTCCTCAGTAGATATAGAAAGCTCCAATTGTACCATGGAGACATAATTGCTTTCTGGACGTTCTAGGTAGGGAATCTTCTTTTTTTCATATCCTCAGGAACATCTCCTAAATGTAAGAGGCATGACATTTTCTGTTATTAGATGGACTAGAGTCAGTGATAAGAGGTGTAGGTGTGGCCAATTGTCATGTGAAGGAAGTAGAGGAAAGACAGAGAACCCATTGAACCATGATCTGGGGGAAAAAAAAAAAAAACAGAACAAAACGACATTATTTGAGGGTCTGGTGTAATTGGTCTCAGATTCCCTGAGTGTACTGGTTCCTGATTTGTCTTTCTTTCTTTCTTTCTTCCTTTCTTTCTTTCTTCCTTCCTTTCTTTCTCTCTCTCTTTCTTTCTCAAAAATTTTGTGGTAATGTACAGAGAGGTTACAGTTATGTAAGTTAGGTCATGAGTGCATTTTTTTTGAACAGTGACACCCACTCCCTCATTTTCATTCCTTATTTCCATCTATGCCTAGTGCTAATGAAATTTCGTCGCTTTGCATCAGTGGTGAGAGGCGTAACCACGGGGGTTGTAGGGAAGTCTTACAGTGCCCACTCCGAGAAATGGGGAATACTAGTTCAGCCCTGCAAAGTCTCCAGATTCCCGGAGTGCTGGATCCCAACTCGAACACCGGGTTTGTGCGGGTTGGGACATCACGGCGGCAGAGCAGCCGTCTGGGGTCTGCTGGGTGATCCAGGGAAGTCCTGAGGGTAGAGCAGAGCCCGCCCCGCCCCGCCCACCTGCACACGAGCGAAGGCACCCATCTCTTCTTGCCCTTTCAGTGGCCTGGACTGTGCGTGTCTTTCTTTTCTGTCGAGAAACGGCGTGATGCGAGGGTTTTGTGCGGCAGCTTTCTGGGTGTGGAAAGGGGAGAAGGTGGCCATGGGCATCCTCAAGGGAAAGAGGGCGACAATGAACAGAAATCCCTCCCCCGCAGGCAGAGGTGGCATTTGGGGGTCGAGAAGTGTGAGGATTGCAGGGCGGGGTGATTGTGCACCTCCCTGGGCTCTGCGGGGGATTTGGCTTCATTTCATTGGATCAGGGTGCTGAGCATCAGCACCCTTCCCCCCCTCACCCCACATGTATTGACCAGCACAGTTCTCGTCATGCCCTTCCTGTGTCCCGGACGCAGTGTTTCCCGTTCTCAATGTGTGGAGTAAGAGAGACAGGAGGTTTGTGAGCGGCAGCTTCCCGGCGGCAGAAGGTGGGGAAGATCGTAGAGCCCCTCCCCCACCCAGAAAGTGCAACATTTGAATGTGCTAAATTACTAGGTCCCCGGATGTAAAGTTTACAAAGAACAATAGAATGCCCGCTGAAAGGCGCGGCTTCATTTCATTGGATACAGAGTGTCGAGCCTGGCCAATCACAAAGGAGAGAACGTGAGAGGTTGCAAAAGCCCTGCCCTCCACAGGCAGGAGCGGCGCCATTAGCAGCAGGTTCTGTTTGGCCGTGGGACGGATAGAAGATGAAAAGTCGCTTTGGTTGTTTCCTAACACCGGTGTCGAGACTCAGAGTGAGGTGAGAGTTTCTGTGGAGAGGACAGTGACTCGGAGAGCGGTGGGTGGGGAGACGGGGCCTTCGTCTGCGGCCAGAGGATCTCCCACAGGAGGGCTTTGCGCCGTGTCCATGCCGGACTTCTGAGCTTGGGAAGCAATGGAGAGGGCAGAGGGCAGAGGGCAGAGGGCGTAGGGTGCAGGGCAGATGTGGATGGTGTCCCTGCACACAAAAGGGAGGCTGGGCCGCTCATGGCCTGCTGTGTATTGATGGGAAGCGGGAGGCAGCAAGGGCTCTTCCTGTCGTCCATGAGAGCAGTGCGAGCGAGGTGCCGCTCGGCGACCTTGAGAGTGGACGGACCGTGGAGAAGAGGCGCAGAGAGACTTCTTGCCCTTCGCCGACGGGGTGGGGGGCGGTGGGCCAACCTTCCATGTGGCTGCCATTGCCCTGTGACGAGGACTAGCTGTGGGGAGACTGTGGCGATAGGGCGGGAAGCCCCCACCCAGCTTCATGGGGAGCCGGGTCCCTGTGGATTGCCAGCATTTGTCCCTAGCAGGCTCCAGTGGTGTTCGCAGCTGAGCCATTGCTAATTTGAGGGAGAAGTAGCTTCCTGCGAGGTGTTTGCCTTGAGGAGGGAAGAGAGTGGACCCCGAGGCCTTGAGGGGCTTTCCGGTGAGGATCCTGAAGGTGCGAAGTGGACGTTTTCCACAGAGTTCGGAAAGAACATGCCTTTCTCCATTCTGCCTAATCTAGCTGCCAGGATGATGTCATGAGAATTTTTTTTAATTTTTTTTTTTTGGTCATTCATGGGACTTGAACGCTGGTCCTGGGTGGTGCTGTTCCTGAGCTCCTCAGCTCAAAGTGAGGTTGCTCTACCACTTGAGCTACAGCACCACTTCAGCTTTCTGGTGTTTAATTGGAAATAAGAGTCTCACAGACTTTCCTTACCAGGCTGGCTTTGAATTGTGATCCTCAGATCTCAGCGTCCTGAGTAGCGTGAGCCACCAGAACCTGGTTTAAGACCTTTTTTCTATTTTTTACTTCAACTTTGGAGACTGAGGGAACGGAAACTTTTCTTCATGTGCTTTTGCCCTTCTAGGAATTCAGATGAGAAAATTGATCAAGAAACATTGTACTCATGTATTGAAATGTGGAATTGAAATCTTTTTGTAAAACGACTTCATATTAAAAAAAAATGGTGGGCTGGGAAGGTGGCTCAGTGGTAGAGCACTATCCTTGAGCTGAAGAGCTGAGGAACAGCACCCAGGCCCACAGTTCAGGCTCCACGACCAGACCCACAAAAATAAAAATAAAAATAAATGGTATTTATACCTTTCGTACAAATATCTATTTACATATGCAAACCTGTGCATATATATATATATATATATATATATATATGCTTTACCACTTGAGCCACAACACCACTTCCAGATATTTTCATTTTGCTTATGTGGTGCTGAGGAATTGAACCCAGGGCCTCATGCATGCAAGGCAAGCGCTCTACCACTGAGCCACCTTCCCAGCCCTGTGCATACATTTCTGTGGACATTTGTACACACACAATATCAATATGCACAGACATATGTGTCTATATACATATACAGATTCTCCACCCTTCATTTCTCTTTCCTTTTGATAGAAAGGAGGAATGCTAGGGCTTCTTTCTGTCCCCTATTCTCAGTCCTGGGAGGAAGAAAGGTAGAGTGGACAAATGGGAACGAACCCTAACTTCTGCTATAGGCTCTTTTAGGTGTCATAATGTTGGACATTTGTGCTGGGCAGGGAAAATTCTGATCAGTAGAGATTAGGACAGACCTTGCTAACAGATGTACATCTTGATTTGAGGTTGACTATCCCCTAGCCGTGGGAAGGAATCACCTGATTTAATACTCTTATCTTTCTTCTTGGATTATCCTAGCAAATTTCTTCTTGGTTTGTAACACCACCAGAGAGAAGATTTTCAGACCAGTGTCAAGGTTAAGGTAAGGAATCAAAGACACAGCAATAACACCTGTTACCCAATGTAGAATGGGTCCCAGGAATTTACCAGCTTGTTTCTGACTTCTGCTCTGGGAGGGTGTGGGTGAGAATGTCTAGAGGTAATGTTTCTTCTTCCTTTTGAGGTTGGTGGTGGTGTGTCTGGGAGGTGACCTCTTATTTGGAAGGGACAAAAGTAAAACATGAGGGCAGACTGTCCCTGTCTTCAGTAAAGGAAACTATCCATGTCTGACTGAGGGTATCTTCCCATTTGAACTGATGGGCCCTAGCATCAGGTAAGAGTGGTTGTGTTATATCAATTCAATATTTTTCTTGTAACATTATGTTCTCAGGAACATTATAGCCTTGGCCTGAGTCTATGGACTCAGTACAATAAGGAGTTCAAGGCTTTATCAGATAGCAAGAACTAAACTTTAGAACTAAAGTTTCCTTCACCCCTTGAAAGAAGAGACCTCAGAGTAAAGCTTTCTCCTGTCCTCAACCAAAAGAGCACCTATATCAGTTGCATTTAAATTTTCTCATTGTTGCAATGGGTCCACCTGTATCCCTATTTAAACAATTTTTTTTCCCTTCCCTCCCCAAATTATACCAGTGTCAAATACAGTGAAAACAGGGGTTATACTGTGGGGGAGGAGCAATAAAAAAAATCACATGGTACCTTATAAATACATAAGAAACAATTGAAAGATAGAAAAAAAACACTTGTGTCTTTATCTTGGGGTACATTTCACTTAATATCATCTTATCTGACCTTTTCTGCTTGTCCTAGACATATACTAGTTATTGCAAATAAGGGAAATCATGTGACCTACGTTTCTTTGGGTCTGGCTTACTTAACTTAATAACAAAGGAGGAAGTAACAATGCTTGATAAGAAATGTACTCATTACCTTGCTCATGTAACTGCAGCCCTTCTGTACAGTATTTTCACAATAAAATACTTACTTAAAAAAAGAAAAAATAAAAATCAAGGAAAAGAGAAAAAATTTTCTCTAGGCAGTGTTGTTTTGGTCAGAAAGGTGAAATTTTTCTTTTATAGCACAATGTCAAGTCACCAAGGCATTGCAGGGGTGATGAATACAAGAAAGGAAAAGTCAGGCAATCCCTACTACAGTGCAAGTAGACACCTGTCTTTGCTGCTAATTTTGGAAGGACAATGGTCCGTTAATCAGCTATTTTGCCCCCTCAAATATGCATGTGTTGCTAGGGAAATGGACCTCAGACTAAGGCATATCCAGTGTGAGGAGAATAGTATCAATTCAATAGAGGGAGAGTGGCAGACTGTCGAAGGAGTTACAGTTAGGAACATGAGGGAGGGCTGAAGACACAATCTCTGTTTCTAGGACTGATGGCATATCTGGTTCAAGTTTGTGCTACCTGTTCTTGCAGCTCTTGGGTAATAACGTGTTAAGATATGTTGCATGATCATTTAGTTCTTGTGGTCGCAACAGTAGTGAGGGAAGGTTTTCAGGAGGCACACCAAGGGCAACAGAGGGAGAAGGGTCTGTCTCTTTATGTGCCAGTGTGAGAAAGAAAGTGTTTTATTTTTAATCTAAAAATGATGGGATCCATACAGTGTTTGTCAGATGTTAATTTTTCCCCAGGAAATCATTGACTGATGCTATGGACATGTTGGTTCCTTACTGCTTCATTTACCCTATTCCCCCAGTATGCCTGATGGGTAGACTCCAGACCTCGCTAAGGCAGAAGTGAATAACGAGGGCACTGTTTGCCTTAGACCTCACAGTCTAGCTGTGTCTGTTATTTTAGAGGATTTGAAGCTTGTGCTTGTAGTCTTCAGTTTAGGAGGCACCTCTCAATTCTCACTGGAACTGGGAGTAAAAGCATTGTCTGTGTCTCATACCATGTATTCTACTGTGGGTCCAAATTCTTAGACTGTACCCTGAGGTGCTTTCCCATGTGCTTTTGTAGTTTCTTAGAAGACAGACCAATTAGAAGTTCAGCAGACCTGTGAGGTTGTGGAGCATCAGTTATTGGTGAGTTCTTCAGCTGAAGCCACTCAATCTCTCCCTCCCCCAGGTTTGACACCACTACCTGCCACCTCCAGTAAGCTTCATCATGTTTCAGCCTCCAGTAAATCACATACATGGGGAAGACTTTGGAGATATAATTGGCACAGAACAACTCTTGATTGTGGAGGATGAGAAGCAAAAGAAAGAGATAAAAACAGAGGAAATGGAGGTACAGGAGGGAGGAAATGAGAGCACTGCCATTTCCCCTGTCCCTTTGATTTGTATCATTCATCCTCTTTTTACCCCTTTTCCATTGCTTCTTTCTTTTTTTCTTTGATTAATGACACTGTGTAGAAGAAGGTGGAAGTGGTGGAGGAGCAGAAGGAAGAGGAGGAGGAGGAGGAAGAGAAGGAGGAAGAAGTAGAGAAGGAAGAAGAGGAAGAAGAGAAGGAAGAAGAAGAGGAAAAAGAAGAGGAAGAGGAAGAGTTGAAAGAGCAGGACAAGGTGGAAATGCTGGAGGTGGAAGAAGAGGTGGAGGAGCAGGAGGTGGTGGATGTGCTGGAGGAAGAGGAAGAGGAGGTGGAAGAGGTGGAGGATCAGAAAGTGGAAGTGCTGGAGGAGGAGGAGGAGGTGGAACAAGCAGAGGAGCAGGAGGATGTGGAAGTGCTGGAGAAGGAAGAGGAGGTGGAAGAGGTGGAAGGACAGGAGAAAGTAGAAGTGTTGGAGGAGGAGGTGGAAGAGGAGGTGGAGGAGGTGGAAATGCTAGAGGAGGAGGAGGAGGTGGAAGAGGCAGAAGAGCAGGAGGAAGAGGAGGAGGAGGATGGAGAGGGACCATCTTCCAGTGTTCTTCCTTGTCCCAACAATGCTCAGCGTAGTAACTTGTCTTGCACCTTATGGAGCAACATATATGGATCGAATGACCCAGAAGATGAGAGTCCGCTCATCCTTCCACCTCCAATAGAGAGTGAAGATCTGGCCCCTGAGCCTTTGGGGGATCAGATCACTGAATTGGTGCACACCTTGATCTTCAAGCATGGGGTTAAGGAGCCCATCACAAAAGAAGAAATGGTTGAGTTAGTCACCAAGGAGTATGAAGAGCTTCTCCCTACCATCTTGGAGAAAGCAACTTCATGCTTGGAGGTGATTTTTGGCATTGATGTAAAGGAAATGGACGGCAATACCTATGTCCTTGTCAACTCATTGGGCCTTACCTTTGAAGATAAGTTGAATGATGCCCAGACAATGCCTAGAAATGGGCTCCTGATCATGCTTCTTGGGGTGATATTTTTGGAAGAAAACTGTGCTCCTGAAGAGAAAGTATGGGCGTTTCTGAATATGGTTGGAGTGTATGCTGGGCAGGAGCACTTCATCTATGGGGAGCCTAAAAAGTTCATCACTATCGACTTGGTGCAGGAAAACTATGTGGAGTATCGCCGGGTGCTCTACAGTGATCCACCACGCTTTGAGTTCCTGTGGGGGCCAAGAGCCCTGGCTGAAACCACCAAGATGAAGGTTCTAGAATTTTTGGCCAAAGTTAAAGGGACTGATGTAATTTCCTTCTCTGAGTGGTATGAAGAGGCATTAAGAGATAATCATAATGATAATTTTGAAAGTGATCATGCAGATGGTAATAATTCCTTTTGTATCACCGACTATTTGGAATCCATGCCTCTTGGCTCATATGAAGATGCTGAGTTTGAACTTCCTCTGTTTGATTTTGAAGTGGACAGTGAAGTTTTTCAATAAGGCTAGGGTCCAAGTCAGGCTTTAATAAACACAATATAAGACAACTCTGTGTTCCTCTTGTACACAGTAATTATATCTTTTTCCATTTCAAATGCTAATCCTTTAAATAAAAAAAAATTAGTTTTGCAATCTGTTTATGCCTGATACTATTCACACATTTATTGATGTTTCTCAAGTTTTAAGACAATATAGAGGCATCTTATTAGATGTTTAATTTTTGCTTTCCTTTAGCAATTTTACTGACTTTTGTAAAATTAATAGGTTGTAATTTAATCTTGGCCTATTCAATTCATTTTATAAATTTGGAGGCATTTGTTCATCATGGTGCATTGGTGCCTTTGTCATTGTTCTCCCGTTGTAACCTTAAGTTGATTGCATATATTTTACCTTTCTGAATTTCATGTTTGAACTTGTTTATTATTATTTCCGTAAGATTGATATAATTTGTGACTTTTTATAAATCCTTGAAGAACTTGTATTTTCATCAATTGATAGGAATAAAACGAAACATGAGTTAAAGCCTTCCTACTGCCTGTACAAGTTTCTGACTCCTCCCTCTCTCTCTGACATCCTGCTTCTTTGGTTTAATGATGATCATATCTTTAATATTATTCTCTGACTTAATTCCCAGTACAACAGCTGTTTATTTTGGGATGTAATTAAGTCCTGAGGTCTCTGCCCTTTTGAAAAAATTTACCACCCTTATAAATGGGATTAAGGTGAGTTTGAAGGGGGCAGTTTTTTCCCTGTGTTCCTTTAGGGATATAGCACTCCAATTCCCCCATTCCTCCTATAGAGAAGGTATTTATTGGTGATTATTTTGTCAGCAAAGAGCAGTGCTCATGAGAGGTCATTCCTGCTGGTTCCTTGTTCAGTGACTTTCTCAGCTTTAGAAAGAAAATGTGAAACAAATGTCTGATATTTGAAATTACTTAGTCTTTTGCATGTCCTTATAGCAGCACAAATTATGATATCTCCTGGTATCAATCTAGAACTTCAGTTTGAACAGTGTTTTTTTTTTTTTTATCTCTCATTTGTTTCAATGGAAAATCTCCCAAACATACTATATCCTAATCCTAGTATTACCTATGAAAGTAGCCTCCTTTCAGCGCAGTTGAAACAACTTTCTCTTGTCAGTTGTAGAAATTGAATTGAGGGCCATTTTCTTTTTATGCACTTGTACTATTTGAGCCATACTCTCAGACTTTTTCTTTTCATTTGTTTTGCAAATAGGGTCTCAGGCTACTTTTAATTTGGACAACCTTTGAACACATCTCCTGCCTCTACTTCATGTCTAAGTGGATTAAAGATTTTGTGTTCCAAAAATTGTTATAATTGTTATTGTATATATAGTTCTTTTGCAAAAATATTTTAATGTAAAGACACTGTACAGAGGTGTTACAATTATATGAGTAAGGTAATGAGTATATTTCCTATCAAGCATTGTTACCCCTTCCTTTGATTTTCTCCTGCTATCCCTTCCCTCCCCATATCCCCAACTCCTCCCTCCCCACTCCAAGTTGTAAAGTTCTTTGCAACATAGTGTCTTGTATATCTTATTGTTACAATGGGTCCACCTTATCCTTGTTTCAGCATTTTGTTATTTCCCTTCCCCTCCCCAAATTAGAAGAATGTATATACAAGATACAAGACACCAGAATCAAATGCAGTGACAACAAGGGTTATATCGTGGGGGAAGAACATACAAAACAAACAAAAATGTCATGTAGTACATTAAAAACCAGTGACAAAAAAATCTCATGTCTCTATCTTGGGGTTCATTTCCCTTAACATCATCTTATATCGTTCTTTTAATAACGATATGAAGGCAAGCATAGTTGCTTATGTCTATAAGCTTCTAAGGAGTTGAAGATCAGAAAGTCTAAAGGGCAGAAGGTTGTATGATTCCATTTGAATCAATAAAAATGTGGCCACAGTGGAACATTCTTTCTTCCCAAGTATGAGCTGCATGAATAAGAAATTCATGATTAGATTTGCCTGCGCATAAATGAGAGTCTTTATCTGAAAATAAAATTAGAGGGCTGGGAAGGTGGCTCAGTGGTAGAGCACTTGCCTTGCATGCTTGAGGCCCTGGGTTCAATTCCTCAGAACCACATAAGAAAAAAGAAAAAAAGCCAGAAGTGGTGCTATGGCTAAAGTGGTAGAGCGCTAGCCTTGAGCTGAAGAGCTGAGGGACAGCACCCAGGCCCAGAGTTCAGGTACCATGACCGGACCAAAAAAAATAATAATAAAATTAGAAGGACCAAGGTTGTCCATCAGGTAGTAGAACTCCCATATGTCAGGTGCAAGGCTCTGAGTTCAGAATTCCTGTGCCACCAAAATTCTTGGAAAGTAATCATATTGCCATTAGGTTGGGCCCTAAATTTAGTGATTGGTTTAAATAGAAGAGAAAGGGAAGGAAACTTTGGACACATCTGGATTTAGGAAGAGGGAGTAAATAAGGGAGATTTATGTATAAGAGAAAATATCAGCAATTTCTAAGCCAGGTCCATGGAATTGATTCTGCCTCCAAGTGTCCAGAAGGAACTTTCCTCCTAACAGCGTTATTTTACGTGCTTTCTCCCTTAATTAAGTCATTCTTTTTTTTGGTGGCGGGTGGGGGGGGGAAGGGGGGGGTCTGGTTGTGGGGCCTGAACTCTGTGCCTGAGAGCTGTCCCTCAGCTCTTCAGCTCAAGGTAGCACGCTACCACTTGAGCCATAGAACCACTTCTGGCTTTTTTTTCCTGCTTATGTGGTGCTGAGGAATCGAATCCAGGGCCTCATGCATGCAAGGCAAGCGCTCTACCACTGAGCCACCTTCTCAGCCCGGAGTCATTTTCTTTTTTATAGCATGACAAGCAGTGTCAATAATCCCTGGTTAGCCACTAGTTCCCTATACTTCTGGGTCTATTTAGCACATTATCAAAAGTGGAATTCTTGGTTATCTGTTTTGGTATATAGTGGATTATTTATTGGGGTATAATCTGATGTTATAGCAATAGTTTTTGAAACCACTCTGATATTTACTGAAACTTGAATGGGATTTCTTAGAAATTGACCACTGGACATATACCTGAATGTTTAAAAATGAATAGTTCTGGCCAATGTGTGGCATAGTCCTACAATTGTACCTACTGGGAAGATGGGTTTCAGGATTGCACTTTGAGATCACCTGAGGTGGGGAGTGGCTACATATATATCTCTCTCTCTCTCTCTCTACACACACACACACACACACACACACACACACACACACACACACATTACTGGGTTGAGTGAGTGGTGCATTTAGGGTTCTAGCCAGCTTACCCTATAGAGCTAGGTAGGGGGCTATCTGAGTGTTTTTTCATCCAATTTCCAGACTAGAGCAAGGTTTGAAGGGCCTCTGGTTAGCCAGTCATATTGCTGATGATTTCGGTAGTGATCTTATGTATGTTATAAGGAATTCTGTAAGTCTTGCTTGCTCCCATGCTTTCTCTGCACACTAGACATGGGAACACAGTTACTAGTTGACTTTCACCCAATAGGTTGCCTTTCATCCAGTGGGCAGGTTGACACTTGGTGGTCTGAGCTTAGCTCTACAGTTGGGTTTGCAGGCTAATATTCATGGGTGCATGTTACCCAAATAAAAACCACAAACACTAAAAGCAAACAAAATCTACAAAAATATAGGGGAGAACAGTGTAAGAATGGAATAGATTCATTCCTGCTTCTATGAGGAGGCTTTGGGCTCTGCCCAAACAAAGCTTTTTCTTTGCTTTTTTTTTCAATGAACAGAAGATATATATATATATATATATATATATATATATATATATATATATATATACATGTATAAATACACACATATATACACATATATATATAAATATTTTTAGTTTAATTTAATTTCACATTCCTTGTAACAAAATCAGTGCAACCAGAATATAGTGATGATAGTGTATTTCAATTATTAAAGAGTTAAAGATAAAGTTATAAGCCTCCATGGATATATCTTTTTTCCTACTAAAAGGAAAAATTATATTTTAAATTTACCTTTTAGAACATAACAATCAATGTGAGTTAATAATAACAATAGGTGTGGCTCTGGAGGTAGAGCCCTGCCTAGCACACAGAAGACCCTGATTTCAAACTCCAGTACAGCTAAGACAAAAAAAAAAACAAACCCCTGAGTATTGTATTCTTTTCAGAAGAGAAAACAATGATAGATCAATAATAATTCTTCAGATTTCTTTTTCTACTTTTTCTTTTACTTTTTTTTGTGTGCCAGTATCATCAGGGTTATCTTCTCTAAACAATATCCATCTAGTACATTACTAGTGCTCTCCTATGGTTTACTACCTTGCCTGCATTTCCTTGTAGCCATATACCTAGTTTTTTATTTCTGGTCATTGAGACACAGAAATGTATTTCTATTCCAACAATGAAATATGAAGTTCATGTTTGCTCAGATCAAGTGTTCAAGTTTATCAGGCAGTGTTCTTCACCATAGACTTTCTTCCACTATAATGTTAAGCTAATGCACATGGTTATTTCCATCTAGCTAGAGGAAGTGGAAAGAGAAGATTGAGTTTGTCTACAATCTTCTAAAATTGTTGGTCCAGAAATGGTTTGTAGTATTATCATTCACATTTTCGTGCAAGAATTAATCACATTGGCCATATCAAGTGTGGCAGAAACTTTATACAGATTCAAACTACTAATATCAAAGACCACTACAGTTAAATTACTTGGATTTATTACTCAAAAGATAACACACATCATGGAGAACCATGAGACACCTGAAGAAAACTGTTGGATATGATTTAGAGTTTTGGAATAGAGTCAGGGGATTTGGAGTTAGGCTTCTTAAGAGAGATTTTTGTATGTACTGGAAGCTGTCAGAAATCAGAGGTCATTTTATGTTTGGTCTCCTAATGCATCTTGTTGAAGGACTGAAGACAAGGACAAACTTAGGTTGTAAGGGGCAAAGAAGCAGTGATATATTAGTCAAGATAGGCAGATATGTGGCCAGTTTTGTGACTTATAATCATCATGTTTTGTCTGTGGTCAGATGGACTATTTGTGTTTTTTTCCCTTGATTTCTCCTTGTCACAGAGTAGTCTTACTGGACACTTATGTTCTCTGAATTGTTTAAGTTCAATAGAGTAAAACTTTCACTCATGTCAAGCTGATAGTACCATATCAGCTTTCTGATAGGCTGCTCTTTTCTGTGAAAGACTACTGTAAAGGGAACAACAATTTTTAATGGATTATTATTTATATTTTGTATAGAAACATGAATTTATACTGGTATGTACCTAACAGTATGTTTTATGAATTTCTCCAATACTATTCAGCTGATCATATGAAATTCATTATTTTCTTTTTCTCTACCACACTCTCTACAGAATGTCAAAGTCTTCAATGAATGGAGAGGAAAGACAAGGAGTTAATGAATAATTGCTATAATCGGAAGGAGGGTCTGATATTACTTGAAGACATAGGTCTAAAGGCTCCAGATTTAATGTTTTCCCACTGGGGAGGCAGATTAAGAGAATGTGGTTCTTCCAGCATTTGCAATGTAAGAGATAAAGTAAGTCTTATTTCACTGAACTGAAAGGGGCACAGGGTTCTCATAGGACAACCGAGTTCATGTGAGCTTTGGGTTCTAAAATGATCATTTGACCAGTGGTAATATTTTTATCACCTAGCAGTCAGAAATGCAAAATTTTAGGTTCTACTCCATAACTATTACATCATCATATGCATTTTTGTGACACTCTCAAGTGGTCCAAATGTGAATTACAACTAGTGAATTACACTGCTTAAAGATGTAGAACTTTCTGAGCATCAATTGGGAGTTGCAACTGTTATAAATGGGATTAACAACAGGGAAGTGCTGTTGACCTGGGCAAATGAACACAAAAATGTAAAGTTGAGAACGCATATTATTTTTCCTTCTCCAAGCAGCCTTTCAACCTTATTCTTGTTGCTAACTTCCAGAATATGGAATATCATACTTATGGCACTTCATTCAGATTTATTTTAGTAATTAGTCTAAAATGAACCATTAAAGTAGTTCTAGTCTTTTGCTACCAATTTTCTATATGTACCAAATGTGTTGTAATTCTAACATGTTTCTTTTATAATAAGAAACATGGCATAAAATATATTTTCAAGAAATGCAGAACTGGTCAATTGATGTCAGGATGGATGATATTTTGCTGTGCAACAACTCACTGATCAGTTGTGATGTGTCAGATGACCAGTTATCAGTTTACAATCTCCATTTCTCTAGAAATCAATACACTGTCTACAGATAAAAATAAGACCTGCAATGCCAAGTGAAGCTTCACAATTTTTCTCCAGCCTCTGACTTTCCCTATCTGATTTGAGCTGCATCCTTGTTATAGAGCCTATCTGAGTAAACCTCTGTTAATCATATGATCAGAAATAGCTCAGTGATCCTGCCAAAGAATTGGAATTTTTAGTAAAATCAATAAATAGAGAAGGATTTTTGGGAACTAGCCACGAAGCACTACTGTTTAGAGAGTCATATAATAATTTTATTCCCACATGTTTTCAAATAGTTGTAAGAGCCAGATACCTACAGCATATAGTAGCTTTTAATACCCACTGAAGTTGTCTTAAACTATTCAGAAAGGCATCTCCTTCTTCTGTAACACAAACTATATTTAGCCATTCTATGACTCAGTATTACAGTTCCCTTCAACAGTTCCACATCCTCTTCAGGAAGCACCTAAAGAGCATTAGTCTTATTTCTTGCCCTCTCTCCATACCTTTTATACAAATTCTTCAAATAGGCCATAATGTCCTTGAAATAGCATAAAGATTTTAATTTATATTCAAGTTAAGTGTGATTTCTTGTGCAGTAATGATTACTAATCAGGCAAGGCCTTGTGAGATTTTGGTGTTACTGGCAAATAATGATTGGGACAAATGCACCTGTGGTAGGAAAAATAAAAGTAGTTAATATGCTGATGGAAGAGTTGTCTGGAGTTGTTACCCATAATTCTAACTTATTTTTTGTCAACTATTAAATATATAATATTTTTCTTTGTGCAATTAGTATTTCATTTAAAAGAAGTTCTTCCTGAATCATGTTTGTCAGAAAGGTAAACAAGTAAAACATCTGTTTAGTAAAGTTTAATATTGAAAATATTCCCCAGATGACCCTAACTTTCTGAATGAAAATATTTTCCTACTAGTGATTTTTAAAGTGTGATTGAAGAAGTTTGTTCATGATAATAACTGCCTGAAGTGTCTGTTGACAACACAAATTTCAGGGTCTTAATTCCTCTGTACAGAATCAGATTTTCCTGATTATTTGTATATTTATTAAATTATCCAAGTAAATGTTATCATTAAGTAGCCTACTTTTCTTGGCCAGGTTTGCTTCACTTACTATAATTTTTCCAGGTCTTTCTGGAAGCATTTTCTAATGTAGTTATAATCCAGTGATTCGGTGGTTTTTTTTTTTTTGTTGTTTGTTTGTTTTTTGCTGATATTGCAGCTGCTTTCCGATTCTTCCAGGATTCTGCTGTTTCTCCCCAGTCCTAGCAGCTAGTAAATAGGGTTCCCTTTTGACAAACAATGAATAACAAGGAATTTCTAACTTTTGAGAAAGCTCATAGTTTATATCCCACCACTGCTGGAAATTCCAAGTGAAGATGTTCTGTTATTCTAGATCTTCAAATAAGATAACCTTGAATAATTCTTCTGCATGTACTTCTACTTCCATAGAAATCTAATGTTCATTCCTTAAGCAGGACATGTTCTGTGAGGAAGTCTGGTCTCAGTACCAATTTCTTATTTGAAATTCTCATTTTATGGATTTTTCATTAAAATGATTATCCTGAATTCAGTCTTTTGTTCTTCAACTATATACTGTCAATAGGAAATGGTCCAAGCTGGTAGGACATAGAAAGCTAGGCAGTGTCATTGACATAACTGAACTGATCCACTACTTTGGCTATTCTTAATGCTCTTAGATGATAATAGAAATTTAATATATAAAATTCAAATACTATAGAAAGCAGAGTTGTAGTACCTTGCCAAAATTTTCTGTTTTATATTTTGTCAGTATTTGTCAGGAAGTTTTGGCTACATTTCCATTAAGATTTTTTCTTTATTAAACAATACCAGTTTTTGGGAAAGTAGTATTAACATACATATGTTTTAGATAAGAACATGGTGCACATCACACAAACAATTCTAATGTAATGTTTTACCTTTGATGGGCTATGCTATTTCCTCACACATGGTTTCCCAGGGTGATATGCATATTGTTTATGCTCTGATGTCACCTTGAATTAAAAAAGATGTTTTAAGTTTTTTTTTTTTAAATTTTATTTTATTTTATTTGAGAACATACTGTACAGAGGGGTTACAATTACATGGGCAGGATAATGCATACATTTCTTACCAAGCATTGCAGCCTCCTCCTTTGTTTACCCTTCACCTCCCTTCCCAGCCTCCCCCCTCCCCCCCACCCAATCATACCCCCCCTCCCCCCCCTCCGACATTGTAAAGCTGGTTTTGACATGACATTTTGTACTTCTCATTGTTGCAACAGGTCCACCTGAATCCTTAAACGACTTGTTTGTCAACATCTCTTCCACATGTTATACTGACATCAAATATAGTGAAAGCAGGGGTTACACTGTGGGGGAGGGACATACAAAGCAACCAAGAAATAATCTTATAAATGCGTTAGAAACACATGCATGAAAGAAACAAAAACATTAAAATACATATTTGAGGGTTCGTTTTCCTAACATCACATTCTCTAACTTTTTCCGCTTGACTCATAGCTATACTAGATATGGCAAATAAGGGAAACCATGGGACCTATGTTTCTTTGGGCCTGGCTTACTTCACTAAATATAATTTTTTCCAAGCCTTTCCATTTCCTAACAAATGGGGCAATGTCATTCTTTCTGATGGAGGCATAGAATTCCATTGTGTATATATACCACATTTTCTTGATCCATTCATCTATTGAGGGGAATCTGGTTTGGTTCCATATCTTAGCTATGGTAAATAATGCTGCAATAAACATAGTTGTGCGGTAGCTTTAGTGTGGTCTTTTTTGTAAACATTAGGGTAAATGCCCAAAAGTGGGATTGCTGGGTCATAGGGGAGCTCTATGTGGAGTCTTTTGAGGAACCTCCATACTGCTTTCCAAAGTGGTTGAACAAGTTTACATTCCCACCAACAATGAAGTAAGGTTCCTTTCTGTCCACATCCCCTCCAGCATCTGTTGTTGTTAGAGTTCTTGATTTTTGCTGTTCTAACTGGAGTGAGGTGATATCTCAATGTTGTTTTGATTTGCATTTCTTTTATGGCTAGGGATGTTGAACATTTCTTCATGTGTCTATTGGCCATCCTTCTTTCTTCTTCAGAGAAGCTTCTCTTTAAGTCTTTCGCCCACTTACTTATTGGGCAGTTGTTTCTTTGAGGATTTGTTGTTGGGTGGTTTAATTTTTTGAGTTCCAAGTATATTTTAGATATGAGACCCTTGTCCGTTGTATGGCTAGTAAAGATCTTCTCCCAGTCCGTGGGCTTTCTATTGATCTTGCTAGCTATGTCATTTGCCCTGCAGAAGCTCTGCAACCTTATACAATCCCATTTGTCCAACCTTTCTTTGATTTGTTGTGTTTCCGGGTCTCTATTCAGAAAATTTCGGCCTGAGCCAAGGAGACCCAGGGTTTCTCCTATTCCATCCTGTAATGTTTTCAGAGTGTCTGCTTTGAGTTCAAGGTCTTTGATCCATTTGGAGTTGATTCTGGTGCAGGGTGATATATAAGGATCTAGCTTTAGTTTTCTACATGTAGTTAACCAGTTTTGCCAGCACCATTTACTGAAGAGGCTGTCTTTCTTCCATTCTATTGTTTTAGCTCCCTTATCAAAGATTAGATGGCTATAGGTCTGTAGGTTCATTTCTGGGTTTTCAATTCTATTCCATTGGTCCTGAGGTCTGTTCTTGTGAAAATACCAAGCTGTTTTGATTACTATGGCTTTATAGTAGAGTTTGAAATTTGGTATTGATATTCCTCCAGCAGTGTTCTTTCCGTTGAGGAGTGTTTTTGCTATTCGGGGTCTTTTATTGTTCCATATGAATTTTTGGATTGCCTCTTCTATTTCCTTGAAGAATGAGGGTGGAATTTTGATAGGTATTGCATTGAATTTGTAGATAGCCTTGGGAAGTATTGCCATTTTCACGATGTTAATCTTTCCAATCCAGGAGCATGGGAGGTTCTGCCATTTTTTAAGTTCTGTGTTGATTTCCTTTTTCAAGATTTTAAAGTTTTCATCATAGAGGTCCTTCACTTCTTTAGTTAAGTTAATTCCTAGGTATTTTATTTTTTGTGGGGCTATTACAAATGGAGTTGCTTTCCTAATTTCAGCCACACTTTTCTCATTGTTGGCATACAGAAAAGCCATTGATTTTGGGGGGTTAATTTTATAACCTGCTACTTTGCCAAAGTTTTGAATCAGCTTGAGTAATTTGGGAGTGGAGTCTATGGGATTCTTTAAATACAAGATCATGTCATCTGCAAAGAGGGAGAGTTTTATTTCTTCTTTCCCTATTTGGATCCCCTTTATGTCTGCATCTTGTCTTATTGCTGTAGCTAGGCATTCTAATACTAGATTGAAGAGAAGTGGAGAGAGTGGGCATCCTTGTCTTGTTCCTGAGTTAAGAGGAAATGGCTTTAGTTTTTCACCATTGAGTATAATGCTGGCTGTAGGTTTGTCATATACAGACTTTATTGTATTGAGGAATGTTCCATGGATTCCTAATTTTTCCAAAACCTTCATCATAAAGGGGTGTTGGATCTTGTCGAATGCTTTTTCTGCGTCTATTAAGATAACCATGTGGTTCTTATTCTTGCTCCTGTTGATGTGATGAATAATATTAATTGATTTGCGTATATTGAACCAGCTTTGCATCCCTGAAATGAATCCTGTTTGATCATGGTGTATGATTTTTTGGATGAATTGTTGAAGTCGGTTGGCCAAAATTTTGTTGAGAAGTTTTGCATCAATGTTCATCAAAGAAATGGGTCTATAGTTCTCTTTCTTTGATGAGTCCCTGCCTGGTTTGGGGATGAGGGTTATGATGGCTTCATAGAATGTGTTCGGTAGTGAGCTTTCTCTTTCAATTTCATTGAAGAGTTGGAGGAGAATTGGTGTGAGCTCTGCTTTGAAGGCCTTGTAAAATTCCGCTGTAAAACCATCTGGTCCTGGACTTTTCTTACCTGGGAGGTCTCTTATTGCTGTTTCTATTTCAATGCTTGATATGGGCCTGTTAAGATAGTTTAACTCATCTTGGTTTAGTTTTGGCATGTCAATATTTGCTAGGAAGAGGTCCATTTCTGTCAAGTTCTCAAACTTATTAGCATAAAGTTTGGAGAAGTATTCCCTTATAATGTTCTGAATCTTGGTTGTTTCCGTGGTGATGTTTCCATTCTCATCTCTGAGTTTATTAATTTGGGTGTGTTCTCTTCTTTTTCTGATAAGATTTGCTAAGGGTCTGTCAATTTTGTTAAGTTTTTCGAAGAACCAACTCTTTGTTTTGTTGATTCTTCCTATAGTTTTTTTGGATTCTAATTCATTTAATTCTGATTTAATTTTGATTATTTCTTTCCGTCTACTGGATTGGGGTTTATCTTGCTGCTCTTTTTCAAGGAGGTTTAGATGTGTCATTAAATTGTTAGTTTCAGATCTCTCCAATTTGTTGATGTAGGAGCTCAGAGCTATAAACTTGCCTCTGAGTACTGCCTTTGCTGTGTCCCAGAGGAGCTGGTATTTTGTGTGTTCATTTTTGTTGAATAGCATGAACATTTGAATTTCCTTTCTAATCTCTTCCATGACCCACTCATGATTCAGCAGTGTGTTGTTCAGCCTCCATGTGATACCGGACTTTCTTTGGTGGCTTTTGGTGTTGAGTTCTAATTTTATTCCCTTGTGGTCAGAGAGAATGCAAGGTATAACTTCAATGTTTCTGAATTTAGACAAGTTTGCTTTGTGGCCTAAAATGTGGTCTATTTTAGAAAGCGTTCCATGTGCTGCTGAGAAAAACGTGTATTCTGATGCTGCTGGGTGAAATGTTCGGTAGATGTCTGTTAAGTCTAGTTGATCTATGCAGCTGTTTAGATCTGTGGTTTCTCTGTTGAGTTTTTGCCGAGTTGATCTATCTAGTGGGGAGAGTGGTGTGTTAAAATCCCCAACAATTAATGTCGTTGGATCTATATGGGATTTGAGGGAAAGTAGTGTTTCTTTGATAAATTTGGGTGCTCCATTGTTTGGCGAATAGATATTTAGAATTGTAATATCCTCCTGAAGGAGAGATCCTTTAATTAGTATGTAGCGACCTTCTTTATCTCTTTTCACGAATTTTAATTTGAAGTCTATTTTATCTGATATTAGGATTGCAACTCCCGCCTGTTTATGGGGGCCGTTTGCTTGGTAGATTTTGTTCCAGCCTTTAACATTGAAAATGTGTTTGTTTTTACGGGCAAGATGTGACTCCTGCAGGCAGCAGATAGAAGGGTCTTGTTTTTTAATCCAACTAGACAGTCTATGTCGCCTAATTGGAGAGTTCAGTCCGTTAACATTAAGAGATAGGACTGAGAGGTATTTGGGAGTTCCTGCCATGTTATCTACCTTTTTGGGGGCTGCGAAAACTGGGTTCTTCCTATGGTTCTTGGATTCTCAGTTTGGGTGCAGTTTCTTGGCCTTTATTGCGGTCTTGTTGGTTTTCTATGTGTAGGACATCTTTAAGAATCTTTTGTAGGGCTGGTTTGGTGGAGATGTATTGTTTCAATTTTTCTTTGCTATGGAAGGTTTTTATTTGGCCTTCAGTTATGAAGGAGAGTTTAGCTGGGTACAGTATTCTTGGTTGATAGTTGTTTGTTTTTAGGGCATGGCATACATCATTCCAGGCTCTTCTTGCTTTGATTGTCTCTGCTGAGAAATCTGAGGTGATTCTAATTGGTTTCCCTTTATAAGTGATTATCCTTTTCTCTCTGACAGCTTTAAGGATCTTTTCCTTGTTCTGAGTTGATCCTGTGTGGATTATAATGTGGCGGTGGGATGTCCTATTCTGGTCTGGTCTATTTGGGGTTCTAAAGGCTTCTTGTATCTGGACAGGCCTATCTTTTTGCATGTTTGGGAAGTTCTCTGCTAGGATCCTGTTAAACAAATTTCCTAGACCATTAACTTCTGTTTCTAGGTGCTCCTCTACACCCATAATCCTTAGATTAGGCCTTCTGATGGTGTCTTCCAGGTGTTGGATAGATCTATCATATTTCTTGGACTTGTCTTGGATGGTTGTATGTTCTTTCTCTATAATATCTAGGCTGTCTTCAATCCCTGAGATTCGATCTTCTGCATGGTCTAACCTGCTGTCAAGACTCTCTACTTTGTTTTTTATCTCTTTTCTTTCTAGTTGGTCAGCTTTGATGGCTTCAAGTTCTTTGTTGAAGCTCTGTTTTAGGTCTTGTATGAATTTCTTTACTTCCTTAATTTGGTGTTCAGTGTTTGTCCTCAAATCACTTAGTTGATTGGTTATGGTTTCTTTGGGCTCCCATTCCTTCTGTTGGGTTCCATTCAGCATTCCCTTTGTGGTCTCCCTGACTTCCTTCAGCTCTTTGTTAATGGATTCCATGAATGCCTTTAGTGATCTTTGTGTGTTCTCTACCTGGTCTCTCAATTCCTGTATTACTCTTTGATTAGCTTCCTCCCTTTCGTGGGATTCCTGCAGATCTCTTTGAGTGTTCTCAGCCTGCTCACGCCATTCCTCCCTTTCTCTTTGAGTATTCTCAAGTTGTTCACGCAAATCCTGTATCAGTTTTTGAGTAGCTTCCTCACGCTTATGATATTCCTGTATAAACTTCTGGGATGCCTCCTCTCTCTCCCTATCACGCTCATACAGAGTCCTTTGTACGTTGTCAAACTTTTCATTTATCATGTTTGCCACCAGTGTTTGTAGAGCTGTTTGGGAACTCTCCTCTGGATTATTCATTATCTCTTCCAACCCCTGATTATCAAGATTGGGAATTGAGATACCCGAATTTGCCATTTTTCTTGTGTTTTTCCGGCTTACTCTGCCCATTTGAGATGAAGATAGCACCAGTTTTGTGCTAGAACACTATCTTAAGGCAACCATCAACCAAAGTTTGCATTTGTACAGTCAATAGCCTACAGATACAATCTAGTTCAACAGATACATCTATTCGACATCAAACAACTATATGTTAAAGGGCTTCGAACCGCAGAGAAGAATTTGGAAAACCAGAAATTATTAGGGTTAGGGAGAGATGTGGGTAAAAAATAGGAATAGATTGGTGTGGGGAGGCACAGGGAGAGTTAACTATGTCCTAATCACAATGTAGGAAATAGGTTGGGTAGGATGCAAGTAGAGAGAGAGAGAAAAAGAAGAAAGGGAAAGGGGAATGAAAAGAGACCAGAAAAAAAAAAAGAAACGTAAAAATTAATGTTATTTTAGAGATTAAAGGACCACCTATTTATAGAGGAATATGAATATGTTGAGAGAAAGGGAGGGACATAGAGGAGATGTGAAAAACTTTAAAAAAATGCTTAAAATATTATATAGGTATAAAGAGGTAGTACTGCTATTAATGAATTTAAGTCTCAGAGGTTTTGAATTGAGTAATAAGTTTGTGGATTAAGTGTGTACACAATGGGGGATAGGGTCTACTGGTTAACTACGGGTTTATCTGAGGATGTGCAGGACAAAAGTTAAGTCATATAAAGAAGAACAAAGAGGAAAAGATGGAAAGGATAGGAGAGTGAGAAGAAAAGATCAGAAATTCAGTAGAGCTAGACAAAAAACAAAAAGATAATTAAGAATGAAAGAAAAAGAGAAAGAAGACAAGAAAAGAAAGGAAAACACACATTCACGTATTCCTAAAATAAAAATTATAAGAGGAGAAAGAAAAAAAAAAAGTTAATGGAAAACAATTATTTTTTCAGAAGAGGCAAAAATTAAAGATTAATAAAAGTTTAGAAAAGCAAAAAAAATTTTTTTATATATATAAGGTAACATAAGATGAAAAAAAAAACAAAACAAAAAAAGAAAAAAGAAAAGAAGAAGAAGAAAAAAAAAAAGTTCTTTGATTTTTTTTTTTTTTTTGGGAGGGGTGGGAAGAGTCCTGTATCTCCCTTTTGTCTGTAACCAGAGTCTGGTTGGAATCTCTGGTCAGCTTGAGGTCCTGTGGCTTGATTGGTTTCTTAAGTCAGTTTGTTGGAACAGGCAGAAAAATGCTCTGCTTTACCCAAGATTTTGAGATCCCCCTCCCAGGTTAGTTTACTGGGAGGGTGATCTGCTTTGAGAATCACAAAAGAGGGGGGATGCAGTGATGAGGCTAGGTTCTGGGTAGAGTTGAGGCCTTTCTACAAACAGTAGCTTTTCCCTGGGGCTATTTTGTGAAAAAAACTCACAGCACCCAGCCTGGAGCCATTCTCAGGGTTTCTGTTTTTCAATTGATTGTGGTGGCTGCTAGAGGGAGGGGCAGCCTCTGGCTCTGGTTACCTGGTGAGGAGAGCCACTCCAATGGCTGGCGCCTGAGCTGGGTGACTTTTCCCTGGATGGAACTGAGTCTGTGAGGTCACTTCGCCGTTAAGTTCTTGTGACCTGCTAAATGACTCGTTTTATTCCAAGGCCTGAGCTGGAGCTAGCAGCTCCTCCGAGCTTTGTCGGTATCCAAGATGGAGATCACCAGTGCTGGGGGGGAGGGGTGGCCTTCCCTCCTCTGCTCCCAGAGGAGTGAGGAAGTGGGGCTTCTACTCACGCGGAGTCTTGGATCTCGGGTCGTCTCTGGTCTGCAAAGTGCAGGATGAAGTTGTCCGCTCCTTGTCGGTTCTTGCTGGTGTTGAGTAGAATCCGCTCGTCCGCTGCGTCTGGCTCCTTCGTCCCGGACTGCGTCTCAGGTATGCCTCCGCGGTGGTGGTCGCCGCTGCGACCCTGCCGCCGCAGCGGCAGCTGCTCAGATGTGTCTGCTTGGCTTCCCCTCTCTTGACTAACTCTCTGTCCTGTGATGGCACACTTGGTGTGATTCTCTGGCTTGGGACTGTTCACTGGAACTCTGAAACTGTTTTCTATGCAAGAGCTTGTTCAGATTCCAGCTTCTCCTCCACCATCTTCCCGGAACCCCTGTTTTAAGTTTTGAAATAGGTATTCATGTAAGGAGATATTCATGGGCATTTGCTTAGTTATTTGTGAACAATGGAATAATTTAGATGGATAAATAAGTGTAAATAAATTGTTCTTTGATATACACATACTGAAGTGTGAACTCAGGACTTTGCACTTGCTAGGCAGGTACTCTATCAAAGTGTAAGACACTAAAGCCATATGTTTTTGTCCATGCTGGCCTGGATCATGCATGGTCCTATCTGTCCCTTTCATATAGCTGGGATGATAGACACATACTACCACATCCAACTTTTGCATTGCAATGTGGCTTCTCTAACCTGTTGTTCAGGCTGGTCTTAAATTCTGATCTGTTCTATTTCTGCCTCCTGAATAATTAGTGTTACAGATGTGAGCCACCATGTCTGGACTAAAGTATGTATATTCTCATTTGCAATTTAATCCTTTCCTCTAAAGGATTAAAGATGTAGTCATTTTTTTTTTGTGTGTGTGTCAGTCATGGGCTTGAATTCTGGGCCTGGGTACTGTTCCTCAGGTCTTCAGGTCAAGGCTAGTGCTGTACCACTTGGGCCACAGCGCTACTTCTGGTTTTCTGGTGGTTTATTGGAGAGAAGAGTCTCATGGACTTTTGCTACCTGGGCTGGCTTTGAACCACTATCCTCAGATCTCAGCCTGCTGAGTAGGTAGGATTGCAGGCGTAAGCCACTGGCGCTCGGTGAGGTAGGATATTTTTTAACTTACAGTGTACCATTTCAGAAACTTCTCTGATTAAGGGTAGAAGTTAGAATCTTAGTTAATCCTAGTCAATTCTTCTCTGAGAGAGTTATCACAGTGTTTACTAACCAGATTCATTTTTCTTTTGGTCGGTTGTGGGAATTGAACTCTGGGACTGGGTGCTGTCCCTCAGCTCTTCAGCTCAAGGGGAGTGCTCTACCACTTGAGCCACAGCGCCACTTCCTGTTTTTCTGGTGGTTAATTGGAGATCAGAGTGGCACGGACGTTCCTGCCCCAGCTGGCTTTGAACCATGATCCTCAGATCTCAGTCTCCTGAGTAGCTAGGATTACAGGCGTGAGCCACCGGCACCGGGCAGGAATCTTTTGTTTTATCTGTGTCATTAAAATGACCTTGAGTCAGAGTCAGTTCTGACATAATTTAGAACACAAGTTATATCCAAGCTATACTCTACTTTTAGAGATTCAAGGAAATTTTGGTTCTTACCCTTCAGGAACCACTCTACAATAAAACAGGTATTGCAGTCCCTCTTATGGTAACTTTGGCTTTTCTTTGATTCCTGATGTAGAGTGTTTGTATAATTTATGTGTATCATCTTAGTTGATCTTGGCATTGATTCAGGACTCAGAGATGAACTGTTTTGTTCAAAGTCAAGTCTCAGAGCTTGCTTTCAAGTTATTGGTCTAAAATATGACCCATGGACACTTAAGAAGAATCACCTGGGTTTCTCATTAAAATGTACATTCCTAGGCCTTTTCAACTATATGCTAGCTGTTGATTAGTGCATAATCAGAAGCTGCAAAAGTGAACGAGTCCTCTGAGGACTTAGCAATTGCTATTTGGGAGACCTAGGTTCTGATAGGTCTGAATTAATGCTAAGAGGAAGGAGGGGAAATTGTAGGCATATTTAGTGTCCTAAATGTTGAGAATGCGTAAGGATTTGTGATTTTTAAAAGATGTAATATGTGAACAGAATGGAGAAAATAGTCTATAACCTTTTGTTATGCATTTGAGACTTGGCACAATGTAATTCTTCAGCACTTCAAGTGGGTTCAAAATTTGAGTAGACTGCTGAGAAGTTGTAGAGTTGTGAATGATGGGCTTTAGTTTGGGAAGCATGCCGTGGAAAGCTATACCTTATTCCTTCCTGTAACTTTCTGTGCTTCTTGTAGGTCATGGGGTAAGATGTGTTGTCTATGATATTCAGCCTCTGAAACAGTGACCCCTAAACAATCTTCGGTCCTTTGAAACTGCAAAAGGTCTATGGTGCATACAAATGTTGGAGGACAGTTCCTCTATGTAGCTCAAAAATTTTAGTTATTACCTTGGAATGTATTAGAAATGCAGTATCTTAGCCCCCACTTCAGAATTACAGATTTACATTTTAATAAGCTCTCAAGGGTCCTCTTATACAAACGGAAGTTTCAAAGCCATTGTTCTACTACATTGATTTTTCAATTTTAGTTAGCATCAAAATCCTCTATGAATTCTTAAAGTTTGTTGCCCTCAGTCTCTATTTTCTGAATCAAGGTGTCCCTAGTGAAGCTGACACACTTTCTTTCCCTTTTTTTTATTGGTGCCAGTCCAGAGACTTGAACTTAGGGTCTGGGGACTGTCCTTGAGCTGTTTCAAGCAAGGCTAGCAGTATACCACTTGAGCCATAGCTCCATTTCAGTTTTTATTTTTGGCAGTTAATGGCAGATAATGACTCTCACGGACTTTCTTGGCTGGGGTAACTTTGAACCATGATCCTTACGTATCAGATTCCTGAGTAGGTAGGATTACAGGTGTGAATCACCAATACCTGGAAGAATTTTCATTTTTAACAAGTTTGCTGGTGATGCTGATGGTGTTATGTAGGTCAGAAGTGTTTAAATATAAGTTCATTCGTTCATTCGTTTGTTCGTTCATTCGTTCGTTCGTTCCTTCCTTCCTTCCTTCCTTCCCTCTTCTCTCTCTCCCTTCTTCCTTCTTCCTTCATCTTCTTTCTTGTTTTACTTGCTATATATCCTTCACTGGCTTGGAACTCATGATCCTCTTTGTCTCTGCATTCTGAATGGGAAGATCACAGGTATACTCCTCAACCCAGACCTAAAGAATTTTAACAATTACCTAGATACCAAGGCTCCACCCAATGAAGCAGAATAGCTGAGAACCAGGATGCAGATTTTTAAAAACTTCGGGAGTGATTCTAACATGCAACATGGCTGTACACCTCTGCTTTGTGGGAACCAGTACATTCTAATGTCCTGTGCATTCCATGTCATACAGCTTTTCTGGAAAAAAATTATTTGGGACCTCCTCATCTCAAAGTGAAAAATAGTAACTCCATTCATTACTAAGTGAGAACAAAATTTCCCTATGGAGACTTCCTCCTCCTACTGACTGAAATACTTGACAGAAGGATCTCTTTGTGTTAGAGGTGCTTGCTTTCTGTTTTGTTTCATCATTTGAGAACAGAACTTATCATCTATCTACTACTTGAATGAACTCAAATACATGCTTCTCCTTACTTTTTATTCCCAGTTTTTTGGACTTGGTCTTGTGACTTGTGTTTCAATCCTTCTAGTCTTTTTGTTTAAATAAGAGTATAGGTGTGTATTTAATAAAATGCAATTCCCATCCTATCATGCTTCACATTCAGCTTTAGTATTCACTGAGAATTTAAATTCTTACTTCAAAGGCCTTGATTCAATTTTTTTTGAAGAATGTCAATAGACAATCAATTTTATCTATTTGTTGAATCTGTCAGTGTATATACAAGGCACTTAGGGGCTATTTTTGTTTAAAGCACTGGTTCTTCACTTGGGCCTACAGATGCCTGAGAAGGATAAATCTTGGCATCTCTACTTTTGTCTTGAATCTGTTTCCTTTATTACCTTGAGACTTAGGGTCAGATTCTTGCTCAGCTCTACACATGGGCATGCTACTCATTTAAAGAGTATTCATCTAAACTTGGTGATGATCCCATTTCAAGGTTGAAGGTACTGGAATAAGGAAAATATTTTCAGCAAAATGCCAACTGTTAGCTTTTTAAAATATCCTATTCCAGACCTCTGGATTGGCACCAAAATGTCTTTAGTCATGGCCGTAAATCTTCCAGGAATAGTAGAGCTTTCCTGGCAGATAATGCCATCATGAGCCAGCCCCCTTAAAAAGGAGCAATCATCTTGTAGGAACTGAATTACACCTCTTTCCAGGATCACAGGTCTCATAAATGTTCCACAAGGCAACTGGGGATTCCAAGCCCTCCTCAGAAAGAGCAATTTCCTTGACACTACTAATAACACTCTTGTGTGACCATAACTGTGATAATGACTAATCAGACTAATTTGAACAGCACTGTTTGACTACACATATTTTATTCTATATCCGTGTCCTTAAAGACAAAGCCAGTATACTTGATCTCTCTTTTTTCCCCCAGTAAATCTACATTGATTCAATTCATTTCCTGCATTTCACTATTACTTTTCTTTGTTTTAATTTAATTTTATTGTCAGGATGATGTACAGAGGGGTTATAGTTACGTACGTAAGGCAATGAGTACATTTCTCACCATTATGTGTATCCTTATTTCAGCATTTTGTTATTTCCAAGAGTTTCTAAGATCTCTGGAGAGGAGAATGTGTGTTGGGGTAAAGAAGCAGAGGAAGGGAACAGGAGGGAGTCTGTATTAGATACAGGAGGCTATGAATTACAGTAGGAGGAGAGTTGACCCCAGTTCCAAGAAGAGTGAAAGAGGAAGGAAGGGATACTTCTATAGTTGCTCACCACCTTCTAGGGATTCTTTCTTTTTTCTTTTTCTTTTTTTGTTGGTTGTGGGGTCTGAACTCAGGACCTGAACATTGTCCCTGAGCCTCATTGTGCTCAAGGCTAGTGCTGTAACACTTGAGCTGTAGCACCATTTCAGGTTTTTAAGTGGTTAATTGGAGATAAGAGACTCATGGGTACTTTTCTGCCCTGATTGACTTTGAACTTCGATCCTCAGATCTCAGCCTTCTGATAAGCTAGGATTACAGGTGTGAGCTACCTGTGCCTGGCTACTAGGAATTCTTGAAAATCCAAATGAGGGTGAGATAGTTAGGACACTATGGCAGCCAATGCCTTGGATAGCTCCCTATAACTCTTTGAAATGTATTGGCATCCCATAATCTGGGCACCTTGACTTCCAGGTAGCAGTTTGTGACATTGTTTATGATGCATATCAGTAGTAACATAACTTCTAAGTATGACTCAGAATCTAGAAATCTGTATGTGCGTGAAGCTGGAGAATTAACTTTCTTTCCTTGAGACTTGTCTATTTTTTTTTTTTTTTTGCTAGAGATCGAATAGATTATCATGACACTCTTTTGGAGCATAGCGAACACTGTGGCAGAGCTGCTCAGTTTGATTTCATTAAGATAAGAGAACTATGTCAAAGCCAGACAACTATCCCTTTCTCCCGGTTTCAAGGGCTTTAGAGAACTACAACATTACTGACATTGTATCATGAATACTACTATCTTTATGAGCTTTGTTTTAAAAGGTGACAGATGGATTTCAGAGATATTACTTAATGGTAACATGCACCATATTATGGTGAGTATGAGAGAGAGATAACAGGGTCAGATCTTTTTTCACTCTATTCTTTGTGTCTGTGACTCTATTACTGACATCCATTGGGGTCTATTTGGATTAAATAGCACTGAATTAAAATGCAAGTCTTTGCTCAGAAGTAAACCTTTTTCATTATGCTATTCAATTCCAGGAGCATAATTACAAATATGATCATTCAGTAGTTGGTTTCTGGTTTCAATATGGGTTACAAGAAAGGCAGATGTTTATGCTTGTGCAAAGATCTCAGGAGACTGATTTATTGTGGCAGCTCAACTGTTTACAGCTAGCACTGTGCACTTGAGTAGATTTTCTTTGGAAGGAATTCACTCAGTGCATTTGAACAAGTTTTTTGTTTGTGATTGGTTGTGTAGGAAGGATCTCAAGCTTGATTTGGATAAGAATGTTGGTCTCTGAATTACTTCCCTATTCTGCCATTCAAGTGCAACTTTCTTGTAATCCTCTGTGCCCTCTCACTTACCTCTCTAAACATTTTTTAATAAATACCTGAAGGCTTTAGGGAAATCACAGATTTTTGTTGTGTTGTACTTATAAGTTTTTTTCTAGTTTTGTCAGCTGTAACATGAGATTGATGAGGATGTACATATATGAATGTGTCAGATAAGTATGTTATAAATAGAGGCAATAGCTGAGGAAAAGTCAATCTGGATATAATAATTCTTAGAAACTATTAGAATGTAGTCATTGTATTTTCTTTCTCCTACAGTACCAATTCCTATTTCTTGTAGCATACGGTCAAGGTATTCCACATCTTTAGGAATGGAAACAATTTGTATGAAAATTCTGTAGATAGACAAATGAAGCTTCTGTGAACCTGTCTTAAATTAATCTGTTTTTCAAAGTTATCACGGTTTCTTGGTAGAGCTCCGATGACAGGCACATAGGAGATATCTGTCTCCTTCTTGTATGGTATTACTATGTGGTATGTTACAATGGAAACAAGTCTCAGACTGTATTCTGGCATATAAGCCAACACTTACTAAAAAGCAACCACACACATTAATAGATTCTGTTCTTTCCCCAATTTAGAAACTCTACACACTCTATACAAAGCATTTCAAACGAATGATTTTCTGAGGCAGAAGCCTAATATTATAAGGGCAGAATTACTTATCATGTTGGTAAGTTCATGTGATAGAATTCCTCATTTAATATCCACATATAAATAAAAAAGGACAAATATCTGTAACTAAGGTGCTACTCTGAATGTATAAAGTTGAAAGTTTTTCCAGACTCTTCAATCTCTTTTAGAAAAACCTTGAGGGAACCTTTCCACACAACCAAGTCTTCTATTGATGCCTAGATTAACCTCTAGAGAAGACTTAGATAGCTGCATCTGGAGGGTTACAGTAGTTCCTTTTGTAGTGAAGACTCTAAAATGAGATGCTTCCACTGCTAGTTAAGCAATTCTGGAATATACATTCCAGATTAGGGCAATTCCAATATTAACTCTCAGATCCTAGGCTAAGGGATAAAAGTTAGCTTACACATTGTTCTGAAAGATTTCATGTTCAATTATGTATAATAGAAGAATATTTCTCTCTCACTTTTTGTCTCAAATATCCCCTGAAATGACATTGTTCTTAAGATAACTGATTCTGATATGGGTAATTCTGATGTTGTGGAGTAGAATGAGAAACCTCACTCCCTTCCTATGTTGCTGTGACTTAGGTTTCTGATTCCTCCTTAATGGTTTTATTTTAAGGAGCAGTTATATTCCTTGACCACAGTACAGCTAAAGCAAACTTCCTCACTGATGCAGAACCGCAAGATCAAAATGCCAGACAAAAAAAGAAGAATATTATGCACAAGCTTCATGATGGGGTGCTGATAGCATATATTCCTATCCAAGTTCTTATGTGACTCCAGAGTTATAGATCAGAGGTCCACATACTATGACCTGGATGATCAAATTTATACATAATATACGGCCATTGTCTACTTTTAAAAAATGACTGGGAAATGGTCATGTCCATTCCTTTCATGTTGTCTACTTTTATTTTCACAGGAAAATGGCAGTGTCAAATTGTGACAAAAACTCTGAGGCACACAATGTCAAATGTATTGACTATTTGATTTTATAGAAAAAGATACCAATTCCTGCTATAGATTGTAGTGGGACTGTAAAGACCATGTGTTTCTTCCTCAACTTCTTTGTTTTTAAGTGGTGATGAGTTTGGTCTATATCTTAGAGTGTTGTGATAACTTAATTAGTTGATTATATAAAAGCATCAGAGCAGGGGGCTGGGAAAGTGGCTCAGTGGTAGAGCTTGCCTTGCATGCATGAGGCCCTGGGTTTGATTCCTCAGCACCACATAAGCAAAAAGAAAAAGCCAGAAGTGGCACTGTGGTTCAAGTGGTAGAGCGCTAGCCTTGAGCTGAAGAGCTGAGGGACAGCGCCCAGGCCCAGAATTCAGGCCCCACGACCGGATCCCCAAAAAAAAATTAAAAAAAGAAAAAGCATCAGAGCAGTAAATGTTCATTAAATGTTAGCTGTGATATGAAAGTAGTTGAAAAAAATTGTTGGTTTATATTCTTGGTGGGCAGTTATCTCAGAGAATCCTCCTTATGGACTTTATTATTATTATCCTTAAGTAGTTGTACAAATGAGTTTCAATTCAGCATGTCTGCTTATGAGTATAATGCATCTTGATCAATGTTAGCACTTTCATCATTCTCCCTTGTCTGTTACAGTATAGTTTACCATAGATCTATAGACAAGATAATAGAATCAACCCAGATGCCCCTCAGTGGATGAATGTTTGAATGTTTGTTTCAAGAAAATGTGATACACACATACACACACACACACACATACACACACACACACACACACACACACACACACAATGGAATTCTACTCATCCACCAGAAAGAAAGAATGATATTGTACCATTCATAAGAAAATGGAAAGACTTAAAAATTTTATTCAGTATAGTAATGCAGACCCAAAGAAACAAAATTACATGGATTCCCTCACTTGTAGTAACTAGAATGTGCCTATAAATCTATAAATAAGCACACTGGATGGAAAAAGTATAAAAAATACACTGGCACATGATAAATTGTACAGGTCTCTGGGGCATTAGCACAGAGTATAACTAAAGGAGGATATTCTTAGAAGAGGATCACATAGTTATGATAGCTATGTGCATATAATTATATAAAATCATATTTATCAAAATAAACTCCAGAAAATGGAAATAAGAGGTTTTTTTCCCTTTGTTGATGTTTTGTTTTTTGTGCCTTTTATCTTTTTTGTTCATTTATCTGTCTTTGGGAGGGTGAGAGGGGCACATAAATGGAGGGACAAAGGTTGAACAAATGAAGCAATGGTACTCACTAGAAACTAAGTTGAAAATGAACTATACAACTTGTGGGTGGGGATGGGAGGGAAAAACTGGGAGAGAGTAAGGGAAGGGTGACACTGTTCAAAAAGAAATGAAATCTTTACCTGAATTATGTAATGGTAACTCTTCTGTACATCACCTTTATAATAACAATAAAAAATAAGAAACAAAAGAAATAATGGGTCACAAATAGTCATAGCTTCTCCTTGAGGAAGAGCTAAAAATGTAATAAGAAGTTGCAGTATTTATATATCAGGTTTTTTTGGGGGGGAATTATATGCTGTGCATACATGTGGAAGGTTAAGAATGAAGTTCAATATACCTACTCAGAAGTTTGAAATTTCTCTTGATAGGAAATTCCAAGTTGTGCACAAAGTAGATCTGTTTCTGGAGCTGGAACAAGAGTATGGTATAAAAAAGGGAAATGATGGGAAATTTTCTTGGCAGATAGTGGCTTGTATGGGTAAAAAGCCAGTGAACAAGCAAGGAGGTACTGCCTGTCTGCCTTACTCTGAACACTATTAAGTATTTTTGGAGATTCACTTCATTCTTCCCAAGTTATCTCACCTTGTTATAGTCCAGACCAGTGTCTATAGCTCAACAGGAAGCTTGAATTAAAAAAATAACAATCTTGATTCCCTTATTTCAACAGGTACATGAAAACTATTTGTAGTTCAGGGAAATATGTTCAACTTCGTGAAGGATTACAGGTTCTGTATAGCAGCTCTGAAAAAGAAGTGGCTTGTCAGTGAAAGGCAGACACTGAGATGTAAGAGCAGCTGAAGGATGGGAACTGAGTTGATATTTCTGTAGGAAAGGCAAGTTTTTGAAGACCAGTCACACTGCAACACATTGATAGATTTTATTTAAACCATGTAGGTTCTGCTGACCTATGAGTTCTCATGGTTCCTATTTACCTGAGTTAGAACAACCAAAGGGCTGCTGAATCGGGGAGATGGGGGCGGGGGGGGGGGGGGGGGGGGGGAGAACTGACCTATTTATCCTCTTTACATCGTCCATTTCCCCCATGTCCTTATCAAAACAGAATTTCATTCTAATAATAATTACCCTGTTCTCTGCTTCTGGTGAAAAATCACTGGCCTCTGGATCTCAGCTTTTTAATTTTTTTTGGGTGCACTTATCCCCATTGAGGCCAGGGGAATTATGCTAAGAATAGTAATATTCTGAAAAGAAAGGAGCATTAAAGCCCTTTTCAGGTATGACCCATGGGTAGCATCTGGTCAAGAATAGACTCTGCAAAATTCCAGCTTATGTTGCATTTATAGTCATTTTATAGGAAGTTAGCTATAAAATCAAGAACACTAATTTTAGATATTTAATCATTCTGAGGTTCCATTTATTTAAAAGCTGCACACAAACAGGAAAGTCTAGGGACTTTAAGAAAGATTCTTACTTATTTCAACATATATTCCACACACCTTCACCTGAAATTCGGATTTCAGTTTCCTGGGAGACTTGGAAGCAGATGTTGTTCTCTTGGCTGCACAGAATGCTGCTCTTTAGATGCAGTTTTGTCCCTATTTTAGGACTGCATTTCGTTTCCTTTTTCTTTTTACCTTGCCACTCAATAGTTTGTTGGTGAGAAATCCCATGGCAATACTGGTTAATTAGATACAACTGGGCATTAGCTAACACATTTTTATATCATTAAAGCAGTATAATATTAAAATATATTGGAAAAGAAAGTAACTTCTATTCCTAACCCATCACTCAAAACCATATTTTTGCATATTTTCTTCCAAAACCATGTCTTTTCACATAGTTTTAATCATTACATGCGTGCAACTGTTTTCTGGATCTTGTAGTACATGTCAGGTTTTCAACATGTTGACATATTGCTAGTTGTCCTAACCATATATATATATATTCATATATATATATGAATATTCTATGGCATGGGTGGAATACAGGATATCTTAGTTTCCTTTTTATTACTAGTCTTTTATGACCTGTTAGTATTCTTCTATCCTCCCACTTCTCTTCTTCCTCATCTTCCTCCTCATTTCTGTTCTTCCTTGCTATTATAAAGACCCTTTTGTGTATGTACATATATAGTGACGATATACATACATACTCATCATCACAAATAATAACTTATATTTATATAATAGGTATATAGGTATGTATGAACGTGTATATTTTTCCTATACATAAGCCTAGACACATAAATAACGTATATGTAGATGTATTTTTCTAGAGAACACAATTCCTTTTTCTCTTAGAGATGAGCATAATATGAGAGATTACTAGAAAAGAAATTACTAGAAGAAAATTTGAATTTTGCAATCATCACTTTAGATCTCAAAGCAATAGGAATGCAGAAAAGAATATTAGAAATGCTATAGTAATGGAATATTATTGTTGAATTATTTGAATTATTGAGAATCTCTTCAAAATGGCCCATTTTTAAAGTGGGACAACAGAACTGATGCAAAACAGATCATTCTTAAAGATATTTCATCTTCAAATGCTTATCAATAGTATTAGGAAGCATTTACAATGCCCAAAGTACACTAAAAGAAATAAATATTTAAAAATATATTAATAAAATGTTAAACAGTAGTTGTCAAATGAATCTAAAGTTAACTGGAAAAAATAAATACAACACAGGGTGTGGGGGGAGATGGGAAGGGATGGGAAGGGGAAACAAAGGAGGAGGCAACAATGCTTGATAAGCAATGTACTCATTACATTGCTCATGTAATTGTAACCCCTCTGTACGGTATTTTCACAATAAAAAATGGAATAAATAAATAAATAAATACAACACATTTTATTTTATATATTCTAAACACAGAATCAAGTTTGAGAATATAAAACCATATTTATAGAAGTTCTTACATTTTCCAGTTGACTATTCCACCATCTGAGTTTGAAATCTTCATTTTCAATGCTTCTAATACTTTTCAGCTTTTGGAAATCTCTGACAAAATATGTGGCACATCATAAGCAATAGCTTCTCCAGTGTTAAGGGGGAAATTAGAATAAAGCAACTGTTTCTATTGAAATTGTATAGAAACATCCAATGTGCTTCATAAGGATTACATTCGTTTCCTCTGGTAAGTTTCTTATTTTTTTTTTTCCAAAATGGACTCACAGAGTTCATAATGAGTTCCTTCCTCATGACTAATACTCTCTAAAATTCTTTGCCATTAAGCTCAGAGGGCTTCCTTCACAGTTGTCATGCATTCACTCATTTAGGTATGGCTGTTTGAAATTGATTTACTATGGACACACTACTTGAGTCATTCAATAATCACAAAAATGTTGTATCCACGGCTTCAGGATATTTAGAAACTCCAGAAAAAGAAAAGTGTTTGGCTGCTTATTTCCCTACCAACTTAATGCCACTCACTGAATCTTAAAGAAGCAAGGAGTATTAAAGTACACTTAGGCTGAAAGTTACTGGGCAATATATTGCTAATAGCTCAAACACTTGAGTCATTATTACTATTCTCATTTTTGTAGCAATATCCTTACAGGGACACAAAACATTTGTGAAGCATTCAACTGATCATTTCCTTGACCATCTAATGGTTCCCGATTTGTAATATAATATAGTAATATAATATAGAGTAATATAAAGTTCTCTATTAAAGAGCACTGATATACAACATCCACAGCTTGATGAATTTCACTTTAAAATTACATCTTCTACATTAGCAGAGATAGTTCAGGGTTGCTACTTGGGTTAATCAAATATACTCCCATTTCTCTTTAGTTCTTCAGGCTGAATCAAGTCTTATCAGGAAGCAAACTATCCTTGAATTTCTATTCTCTGGAAATCTTATTTTAAAAACACTTGCAGCTTTCAGTTTTGAATGAGATTTAAAAGCAATAGACTGTATTCCTCTAACATTGAACTAAGTGAATGAATTTTCTTCTGAAAACATTAACAGATTATCATTCATTCTAGGTGAACTCTCTGTGATTTCAAAAATTGTCACTTAAAAATGTATTTTCTTAATATGGACTTTATTAAGCCTGCAGACTGTTTCATAGGTCACTGGAGATATCTGTTGGGCTTAAGTCAAATAGGGATTGCATTGATATGGCCACACTTTGCTGATATTTGTGCCAATTGGCATCACATTCTTGAAAGGATGCTTAGTGAGCAATGTCTGGAGTAACTTTGTAAGTGCATTGCAATTGTTTCTTTCCATATGCAGTTACTTTTTCTTGGCAAGTGGCCTTGCTGCTCAGTGTGCAGGCTTGCAATTTTTTTTTCTGTGTATAACAGCTTTGTAGATGTAGCTCCATGTTGTCCTAAGGAAAGAGGAAAGCGTGGGCAGGCCTTAGTGAGGCAGGGCACTAAGAAAGATAAGAGAATTTATATGGAAGGCTAGAGTGTCTGGATGTAAGCCAACATAGGAATGATAGCTACAGCTGTGGTGACAACTGATGTTCATTTCCTGTTTTTCTTTTAACCACTTATTGCTTGCCTAAACATTTCACTGTAGACTAGACTTGTTTGCTCTCATTAGGCCTGAGAAAGAATGGCTTGAGGGATCAAATGAGCAGGCTTTCTCATGATGACCTTGTTCTTCAGTGTTCTCCTATATTGCCTATCTGTCCTCCAAGGTTTCCTACTTAGGTCATTTAACACTTGCCTGGACCAAGTTAGCTGTCTGTGATGCAATATTACTAAGCATAAATGTCAGGTGCCCATGAAAGCAAGAAGGCCCACTGCTGTGACAATTTAACTGTTTTCTAACTCAGTGTATCCTAGAAGCTGGCATTCTGCATTCACATGGCCTAGATTTAATTCACAATTGCTCTACATAAATTGTGGTTTTTGGCTAGCTGCTTAATATAAATGCGTTTTATTATTCCTCTATAATATGATGTCTAACCTTCCCAATTGTTCCTACTGGGAGGCTGCAGTACCTAAACCCACCTGGTAAATACTGTTGATATACTAATCTGTAATCTGTTGATAAACTAATCTGCAGTCTGTAATTACACATTGATGGGGTATCTATCAGCTCATTGTTTTACCCTCCCACCAAACAGCAGGAATAATACACTTGTTATCTTTCACTGTGTAGCTAACATGCAGCAAACCACCTGGCACACGGGCACTCAATAAGCATTCCTTCAATGAATTACTCTCACAGTATTTTGAAGTTGAATAAATATATTTTCATTTCAACTTCATGAAAATTCCATGTAATTACTGACTTTTGTATGTCTCACTATTATTCTAGTTGCAACAGTATATTTTTTAAAACATTGTTTTATAAAGTGTACAAAAGCTCTTATTTGTCTAGGCACATACATACTCATGTGTCTGCATTTATATATACACTGAAATACACATTTTACATTATATACATATATGTATATGCATATACAGACATGCACACATATGTATACATAGGCACAGGCTATTGGCCATGTAGATGAAAAATTTGTGTGTTTTGTGGTATATATACAGATTTTTCATGAGCAAAAAGTTATACATTCCAATGATATATTGACTTCCTTGTACTTGAAAATTATCAGGCAAGTTTTTGCAATTTGTCACACTTTTTGAAATAATCAAGTTGTAAACTTTTATTGTAAATTGATGGTGAAGTTTTTTAAACACCAGACTACGTATAAAGTGTTTCAAAAATGTTTAAATATATATGGGAAAAATGTGACATTACAAAGTATGTTTTTCATTATGAAAAAGAAATGTTTTTAGGTAAAAATAATGTAAATCTCATGAATAAATTCTGTATTTATGGCCTTGTCTTTTCTCTGGTCAAAACAGTCAAAATCAAACACTTAAGGTCTACAGCCCCTATCTGCTCTTCATTCTACATTACTGGAGTTTCATATTCAATTCTGATTGCTGAATGGCTGGGCTATGGTAGATATAGAAAGCCAGCACTTACTCAACGCACCTCACTCAGCCTTTGGGTAGAAGAAACTTTCAGCTCGTGGATTGACTGAGTTTGTTTCTTTGCCCTTTTGTGGCCTGAGGTTTTCTGGATCTGTGTTGGCAGTTGAAATTGTAGTACTATCTACATTTGAGGTAGCTACTGATCTTGGGTTTCTTTGACTTTCCTCATCTGATTTGTTATAGTTCTTTCTGGCTTCTTTGGTGAGCAAAGAGGGCCCCTGTGGAATGTTGCACTATACCCCTTGTATATAAATTCTCTCTTACTGGACTAACTTGATCTCCTGCACCCTGGCTGTCAGCACCCTGCATCACTTCTTCCTGTACAAGAGGATTGAGATGTTTTGGTCCATGTCCAGCAGCTAATCCATATATAGTAAGATGGGAATCTTTGTCCCTTTCAGGACTGATGTTGGGCCTGACTTGGAGATGTATTCCCTAATTCCTCCCAGTTATTGTGAGTTATAGTTCTGTGAGTGATTCCCTGATGGACCCTAGGAGTTGGATAGCATCTATAATGTTTATTTTCAGCTGCATTTTTGTCATCTTAAACTGGAAATCGACAGAGGTCTGTTACATTTGCTGTATCATCTTCTTCCATTAGTTACGTCAAACTTCACAATGTCTCATGTGTGATACAAAAGTACTCTGTGTCCACCTTTCTTTTATGGAAATCTAGTATTATTTATACTAGATATACTGTCTTGTTGATGTCATGTTTGTTGATGAAACCATATCTGTTGCTTAAACTGAACCACTTTAGCATTCCCAGTATTTACATCATCTTGATATTGTCTCCATCAACAAAGTATGCTACTATTAGGCCAATCCAGGCTACTTCCTCCTGTGACATTGTCACTGGAGCTGGACTTTGTGAATAAAAAGCTAGTAGAGAAATGGTGTGTGTGTGTGTGTGTGTGTGTGTGTGTGTGTGTGTGTGTGTGTGTGTGTGTGTGTGTGTGTGTGTGTCTGGGCATACTACTCAGTGCTTGTTTTGGTATATGTAAATATGACTGGATGGATTGTGATTGCAATCAGTTCAACTGAGGGCTGCCCAAAGCTGTCTGGAGTTAGTACTCTGCATTTGCTACTGACAAAATTTGCATATAAATTTTGACTACTCACAAGATATAATATGTAATAGCTTGATACTGACTAGAAGCTTTCCTGATAATACAGTTAGAAATACATTTTTACTCTGACACAGTTTACTAGAGAGATGAAGAGCTCACATGGAAATAATTAGCAACACAAGACATTTTAGGCAGAAAATTCCAACACTTTAAATTCATAACAGTATCAATAAGGTGGTTATGAATTTATTGTAGTAGTACAGTATGATAATTTCATATAGTTGAGATTTGATCCCATGTCTTTACATTTCTTAAATGGTCCCATGTAAGGTAAATTAAAAATTTTGTGATTGATTTATATAAACTGTATGGTAGTAAATGATTAAGAAAATGATTTGTATTTTATGCATTAACAATATACTTAGTTTTTGTTAATATTTTTTCTATTTTTAGGCTTCACAATTCATTTGTTTTTGTTCAAAATGTCACAAATCTCATAAACATAAATTCACATATAAGCATACACGTTCAGTTGTAACCTGTGTTATTCAAAGACCAACTTTACATAGGAAAACTAAATAATAATAGTAGAATCACATTGGCATAACTACATCTAATAGTGATCAATTATATATCCTATGAAGATCTAAGTTCAAAGGCTTCAAACACAAGTGAAAAATATGAGGACATAAATTCTAATTATTGTGATTTAATCAGTATTGCTGTGTGTATCTTTCAAAATATCACCATGACCCACAACAATACGTATACTTTTTACAGGTTTACAAAAATCCTAAATTGAATAATTCATTTCATTTCAGATTTTAGGAGTTGTCTTTTTTGGATTCATCATTTTAAAATTACTAACATCTATAAATGAATGTACATTAAAATATAGTTTATATTGTGGAACTTCCATCTCATTCTTGTCCTCCTTAGCAAAACATTTTTTTTCTCTTTTTTTCCCTTTTTTATTGTCAAGGTGATGTATAGACGGGTTGCAGTTACATAAGTAAGTTAATGAGTACTTTTTTTTTTTTTTTTTTTTTTGCTAGTCATGGGTCCTGAAATCTGGGCCTGGGAGCTGTCCCTGAGCTCTTCAGCTCAAAGCTAGCACTCTACCACTTGAGCCACAGTGCTACTTCTGGCTTTTTCTGCTTATGTGGTGCTGAGGAATCGAACCCAGGGCCTCATACATGCAAGGCAAGCACTCTACCACTGAGCCACCATCCCAGCGCATTGAATACATTTTTTGAGCAGTGTTACCCCATCCTTTGTTTCTTCCTGCTTTCTGTCCCCCACAACTCCCTTTGCCCCCAAGTTGTAAAGTTCATTTCCAACATAGTGGGTTGTATCACTGTTACATTGGTTCACCCTTTGTCCTTTGTCTTATCATTTCTGTAACACATTTTTGGGTTTTTGAAATAGAGTCTTTTAAAAACTGTAAAACAGTACATCTGAATAAGTATCCTAGTATCTTACAAGAGTGAACAATACTGTCTAAAATGATACTATGAGCCCAATTTGAGTATATGATATTTGAATATAACCAATTGAAATTATTCTTATTGATTCCTTATTTTATGTCTTTGGCTCAGCAGAAACCTCTTTAAATTGGTGCCTGAGTATATGTGAAACACAAGCTCAGTAATCTTTGACAGTTACCTTAATTTCTGGTACGAAAAAAATACATTATCCCATTTTGAAGATGAATAGTCACATTCTGTACATGCTCTATTCACTTTACATGAATGTAATATTGAAGTTATTCAAACTACTTTATTTATGAATATTTGTGTTTTACTCAAATTTTTGGTGTTATAAATAATGCTGCGTGAATAGCTTTATAGAATCCCCCCCTCCCAGCCATATTTTGCCAATGTATCTTTTATAGAAGTATGAGTTCATGGTCAAAGTGTGCATTAATACACAATTTTAGGCACAATCTTTTATTTTTTAAGGAGCTTCTAGCAAATTGTAAGCCATTTGTTATCTGACTGTCCATATTGTTAAAATACATTTTCTTATGATAAATGAATAGTTCTACTCCTGGTTCTAGTGCAAATAGGGTAAAAACAGGTTAATCGGTCTTTCCTGACAGTCAATTTGACTGTTGTTGTATAGAAGATATACTCACTAGCTCTGTTTATGAAAAACTCTATACGATCACCCTAATAAAGTTGACCTTGACAGTGAAGTTTTCCTTTAATTATCCTGAGGGACTTATGAAAAAAACTCTTTTGGTATATTGCTATCATATAATCCAGATAGCATGAATTCTGTGTGTTCTGTTTATTCATGCAAGTATTCTTCTAGTAACAAATTAACAGGTCTGTATAAGAGTTTTAGCGTTAGTGAAACTTTTTTGTACACCTATTTATCCTATTTCATACCATTCTAAAGCATAAAAGTTGAAGAGACTGAAGCCAGATTATTTGAATATTTTGTCACTGTCCACCTGATAAGCAGCAAAAGCAGAAGAAGAACCTTTGAGTCTGAGGATATTCAATGTCTACTTCTCCAGGTGAAAAAAAAAAATCCCAATTCCTTAACTCCTTTTTCAGGCACCCTGGTTAAAATTCTTTCTATAGAAACCTTAAAGATCAAAACTTGTCAAGCATAGAAAGTAAAAAGAATAATATTTCAATATTTTTCACATTAGTTATACTGATATGCAACTTAAATAGGTTTGGATAGACAAAATTATTCATGTCATATCATTCATGACATGTTATTCACATTCATGTCATGTGGCTATATACTTCTGTAGAAAGAATTTCAAGTAATTATAATAATTGCTAAAGCTTTTGAAGAAATATGTATGAATGTTATGTTCAGTACTTTTTTTTTTTTGTCAGTTGTCGGGCTTGAAATCTGGGCCTGGGCACTGTCCCTCAGCTCTTCAGCTCAAGGAGAGCATGCTATCACTTGAGCCACAGCACCACTTCCAGTTTCCTGGTGGTTTATTGGAGATAAGAGTCTCACGGACTTTTCCTACTGGGGCTGGCTTTGAACCATGATCCTCAGATCTCAACATCCTGCATCGTGATTAGCTAGGATTACAGGAGTGAGGTCCTTGGGTGCCTGGCTGTTGAGGACATTTATATTCAGGATGTGAATTGAGTTTCAACAATCGTGTGTGTGTGTGTGTGTGTGTGTGTGTGTGTGTGTGTGTGTGTCACACACACACATATATATGTATGTATATACAAATATATATATATATATATATATGTGAAAGCTACTATTGTCCTATTTTTACGTGCAAGTTAAGGAAATAGAGATGGTTTGTAGAAAATTCAGTGTGTGTATTTTCTATTGATGAGCGGAGACAAAGTCCCATAGGCAGTTTCTGTGCAAATTAAAGAATAGAATTTTGCTAATCTCCTCTCACTTCCCTGCCTCAGCTCTTCCTAGCCCCACCATAGGCATTACCTTGATTATTCTACTTAATCCATCAAATACATATTTACTGAGTTAATTTCTGTATATGTCAGTATTAGAAAGTTATTTTCTCTGCATCCATACAACTTTTGGCAAAAAAAAAGTGCCTAAGGTTGCTGGGCAATGGTGGCTCACACCTGTAATCCTAGCTAGCTACTCAGGAGGCTGAGATCTGAAGATCGCGGTTCAAAGCCAGCCCGGGCAGGAAAGTCTGTGAGACTTATCTCCAATAAAGCACTCAGAAAACCAGAAGTGGCACTGGCTCAAGTGGTAGAGCACTCGCCTTCAGCTGAATTGCTGAGGGACAGCACCCAGGCCCAGAGTTCAAGCCCCACGGCTGACAAACAAACAAACAAACAAACAAAAAAAACACCTAAGGTTTTATTTATAACATTTGTCAAAGTTCAGAATGGCTATCATTAAAGGGAACCAAAAAACCATGCTGACAATGATGCAGGAGGGGGCCATAAGAGGTGGAGGGCAGGAGTGTGGGGGTGGGGGAGGATGGACTCTTTATATACAATTGGTGGGAATGGAAACAGGTGCAACCACTATGGAATCCAGTATGGAAGTTTCTCAGAAACTAATATTAGATTTATCATATAGCTTTACCATACCACTCTTGGGCATACACATACACATACACATATTATGGGTATACACACACACACATATAAAATACTGTAGTAGGAAGACCCCTACTCAGGCAGGCAAGCCCACCTAGTTGTCCGGAGTGACAGAGCCCAACACAATAAAGTTGTTAACAAAGAAGCAACTTTATTGAGAAGGTTCCTACATTGACCGGTTAGGGCCGCAGCACAGGCTAGGGAGCTGATACTGAGACCCTGAGCAGCCCCCATTCTTTGGTTTTTAAAGGCAAAATCCATGAGGTTGAGCCTGGTCATGCGCAGGTGACCAATGGGATCTTACCACACAAAGGATCGTATGGTCATAGCAGACCACACACAGGTGGCCAATAGATAGAGTTTACCGTAAGCATGTGCAAAAGGCAGGGTTTACCATAAGTACGCGCGGTGTTGCCAGTTGGAGCCAGATTACAACCTATCTGTTTTATGGGTCAGTCTTTAACTCAACAATCAAGGTGGGTTAGGTTGTTAAGGGGAGGGGGACCTAGAGGCATTCTTTCCATTCCAGGAACTGGACTGGTTGGAGCCAAGGTTCTAGTTAACCTTGTTTAAAGGTTTTTTCTAAAATCCCTAAAACAAAGGCAAAGCCTGGAAAGAAGCTATACCAGCTCAAGTTTCCTTTCAGGGCCTACTTTAATACATATATGGATAAATAATATCAAAATGCATTGTGTCTGTAATGAAGATGCCTTATGGAAAGTCACTGGAAGCCATTGAATTCTAGTTGAATGAAAGCAAATGGGGAAAGATAGAGCAATAGAGTGGCTAAATCTAATTACATTGTAATACGTGTATGTGTTAAATACCATAGCGAAATCACTTTGTGCAAGTCATATAGATTACAAAATGAATGACAGGAATGTCAAACTGATCCTATTTGGAGGTTGCTAGCAGTGAAAAGGGTAGGGGGGGCCTGGTCCACAGAGATGGTGAAAGAGGGAGAATATAGTCAAAGTTCTTTATGTATATGTACAAAAATAGAACAAGTAATCCTATTGAGAATGTTTTCAGAAGCTAGGAAGGTGAGGATAGATAGAAAGTGGAGACATTATATGCATGTGTGATGTCACAGTGAACCTCACTTGTACATCTTCTTAGGAAGGTATAATACAAAGACCAGTTTAGATAAAGAGTACAACTGGATTGTTAAGGAAACTCCTTTTCCCTTCACAATATTAGCAGCAAAATACAGGCTGATTATATGTTTGCTAAGGAAATAGCTTTTCTGGTGTTTGTGTGAGTTCATAATTCTTCATCTCCCTCACTGTAATCTGAACATTCTGTATACTAATTTTGTCATATGCCAATCCTTCTCTTTTAGATTTTTACTGCATTCCAATGAAATGTTTTTAGGTCATTTGCATAGCAAAAGCAGCGTCCTTCTGATTTAAAGAACAAGGTAAAAAGAAGAAATGTGTCCACAATGGCACTCTCTACTAAGTACAAAAGACATTCTGTGCCACGTGTGGTTTGCAGTCTGAAAAGATCCTTCCTACTCACCAGCCACATTTAGATACTTTTTTTCATAAATACTTGACTTTCACTTGCTAATCATGTTCCTGGAGATCAAGTAACACAGTTTGGGGAGTAGGGACTCTGTTGTCCTTGGATCCTACCTGGGCCCTATGACGTTGTATTTGGCCTATGAAAAAACGTTTTATTTTGTCACTAAGAATTTTATGTTTATTGGAGCATTATTTACCATAGCTAAGCTATGGAACCAACCCAGATGCCCCTCAGTAGATGAATGGATCAAGAAAATGTGGTATATATACACAATGGAATTCTATGCCTCCATCAGAAAGAATGACATTACCCCATTTGTTAGGAAATGGAAAGACTTGGAAAAAATTATATTAAGTGAAGTAAGCCAGGCCCAAAGAAACATAGGTCCCATAGTTTTCCTTATTTGCAATAACTAGTACATGTCTGAGACAAGCAGAAATGGTCAGATAAGATGATGTTAGGCAAAATGAACCCTAAGATAAGGATTCAAATGGTTTTTCTTTCTTGCTATTGTTTCTAACATATTTATAAGATGATTTCTTTGTTGTTTTGTATATCCCTCCCCCACAGAATAACCCTGTTTTCACTGTATTTGATGTTGGTATAATTTGTGGAGGGGAAGGGGAAAAAACAAATTGTTTAAATAGGGATACAGGTGGACCCATTGTAACAATGAGATGTACAAGATGTTATGTCCAAAAATGAACTTTACAACTTTGGTGGGATGGTGGGGGAGATGGGAATGCAGGGATGGGAAGGGGAAACAAAGGAGGAGGCTACAATACTTGATAAGAAATGTACTCATTATCTTGCTCATGTAATTGTAACCCCTCTGTACAGTATTTTCACAATAAAAAAACTTATTATTAAAAAAATTAACTACTGTGTTTTGAGTTCAACTTCCTGGAGACAGAAATACAAGTTTCTCACAGGATGGAAGAGAGATATTTCTTTGACAGTAATAATGAGAATGTAAAAACTTCTGAAATTACATATCCTTTTTAGTTGCAGTTAAAACTGTGATAGACTCTATGCCTTCCTATGCCCTTTATATAAAACAAAGCAGTTGCAAAATAGATTTAGGTGGTTATTCATCTTGTTTCCTTTTGCTGTATAAACAAGAAGATGCCTCACAACATCCCTTGCAGTTATTTTTGGAATGTAACTGGGAGTGGGCAATAGGAAGTATGCAGAATTGAAATGTACTGGAACTTACCATAAAACTCTGTTGTGTTCATCCATGATTTTCCTTTGACTTCCTTGTGGTCACAAAGACAAATGCTTGAAATAGCACAAGATGGTAGAATCATCCATGGAAGAAAAGCTGCCTCCAATCAACATATATCTATGACTTAAAAAAAAAACAAACAAAACAGTTCTGGGCTTTAAGTCATGGTCTGAGCACTGTCCCTGGACTGTTTTTGGTCAAGGCTACCACTCTATCATTTGAGCCACATTTCCACTTCTGGCTTTTTGATGGTTAATTGGAGATAAGAGTATCATACTAAGTCAAGGTTATATTCATAGTTACGCTTTTGGAGCCAGCTAACAAGTGTTACCCTGATGAATATAAAACAAATATTCAGAGAAATGCTTTACATAATCCATAAAAATTACAGATAAGGCTTTTCTAAAATAAATTTCTTTCTCAAGTGCTCATTGTCACTGCAAACCCTTTATCATATCTTTGATAATTTTCATTATGAAACAGAGGCTGAAAAATGTTTAAGCACATGGCTAGTAACTTTTATTTTTTTGGGGGGTCCGGTCGTGGGGCCTGAACTCTGGGCCTGGGCGCTGTCCCTCAGCTCTTCAGCTCAAGGCTAGTGCTCTACCACTTGAGCTACAGCATCACTTCCGGCTTTTTTCTTTTTGCTTATGTGGTGCTGAGGAATCGAACCCAGGGCCTCAGGCATGCAAGGCAAGCGCTCTACCACTGAGCCATCTTCCCAGCCCCCGGCTAGTAACTTTTAGAGAGGGACCAAATTCAAACTCATGTCTGACTGTAAAGCCCCTGATTTCTACTATTGCAGTCCATTGACATCATGAGGTCACATGGGAAAGTGGTTGCTGTTGTTGCGGTCTAAGATTGAATTGGTTCTACAGATTGGAAAATAGTTTGCCTTTTGTGAATGATAAGCTCAACTGTAGAACTGGGCTTCCTAAAAGGAGGTTCACACTCATAGTAGTTACTCACAATCTTCATTGTGGAAGTTACAGGGATAGGAAAAGGTTTTGTTCCATTAACAACCCAGCATTTTTCTGACCTACAAACTGTATTTCAAAGATTTCATTTTCAGATAGTGTCTGAGATGTGGTACTCTTTTAGGTCTGACTTGTGAGGTCATCTCCAGGTATTCAACTATACTTTGATTTCTGTATCTACTCTTTGAAAAAGGTAAAGGTCTTACATACATAACTCCTGCTGGGATAAACTAAAGAAAGAAAGTTAAAGGGAAGATTTTTCTTTAGAAAAAGGAACACATTATGCAACCTTATTTCTTTGTTATGAAACCATGAAATCTTTGAAGGTTAATAAAATTCATATCCTTGTCATATACCTATATCTATTTCTATGTCTCATATCTCTATCTATCTATCTATCTATCTATCTATCTATCTATCTATCTATCTATCTATCTATCTATCTATCTATCTATCTATCTGTATGTTTGTGCCTTTCCTGTGACTTTAACTCTGGGATTGTGTGTCGTCTCTGAGGTTTTTTCACACAAAGCTAGCACTCTGTTACTTTGAGTTTTGGTAGTTAGTTGGAGCAGGCTTTTGAACTTCAATCCTCTAATCCCAGCCTCTTGAGTAGGTAGGATTACATATAGGTGTGAGCTACTGGTGCCCAGTCAAAGTACAAATATCTTTTATGCCTGAGTTTTTTCATGTAAAATGCATACTAAATTACTTTATTAAAGTGCTTCATTTATTTATTTATCAATCAAATACTCATTGTTCATTCCTAACCCCTAATAGTGATGCTATATTAATTTGCTAGGGGCAAATAACAAAGTACAACAAAATAAGTGGCTTATAACCATAGAGATTTATTCTTTCACTGCAGGCCAAAATGTGGCTTCTTTGTTTCTTGCGATTGATTTACTATTATACAACACTCCCAGTATGACAACTTCCAGTAGTGTGGAAGCTGACCAAATCATGTGCTTTTAGCTTTCATGTAGGAATGATTTATTTAGGGATGATGAATTATATCACTGGCCACTGGTGATCAGTTTAGCTTTTATCTTCTTTTGCTTCTCTGGAGGCTAGAATAATTTGGCTGAGAGTCATGGAAGACACTTATCATTCTGGAGAGTATAGGGTTTTAGAAAATAGGTACTAGGAAACAGGATGAAAGACATCATGTATAAATATCTATTACTTATGTATAAAAATATTTCAAAAATATATAAAAATATTTCATATTGTAACACATTATCATTTGCATATCTTTTGGGGGTTATACTCATTTTTGTTCTTTTTTTTTCTTTTTTGGAGGGCTGAGGACTGAGCTCAGGGACTTGCTCTTGCCAAGAAAGTGCTCTCTACTGAGCTAAATCTCCAGCCCCCTGGTCATACTTGTTTTTGAACTCAGGGCCTTCTTTTTGCTAGGCAGGAACTCTACCACTTCCCACCCAAAGAATATCATCAGGTCTTTTTTTGTTTTGCTTTTGTGATAAGCTCTCACGCATTTGTGTGGGCCAGCCCAAACCACAATTTACATTTCCTGAATGTGCCAATTACAAGTATGTACCACAACATCTGGTTTGTTAATTAAGAAGAGGTCTTGCTAATTTTTTTTTGTGCCAGGCTAGCTTTAAATTGCAAGACTTCCTATCTTTATCTCCTGAGTTGCTGGTATTTATAGATATGAGCCACCACAAATGGCTATCACTTGTATGTCTTATTTCTTGCAGTATTCCTAGTGATCAGACCAGTTTCTGGAACATAGTATGAACTCAATACATGATAATGAGTGAATAAATAAATAAAGTGAATTATCTAGAACATGTCTTAAAGTAGTAGCATCTTGACTGGCTGATTTGTCTTACTTTCTTTTTCTGAGAAGAATCAGGAAGACACAATAGTATTGAGACCTAGCAGTAACTTAGAGTGATGAGTGAGACTCCTTGCAATGTACCAATTTATAAGATTGAAATTAAGGCTGCTAAGTAATTAAGGTTCAAATAAAAGGTTGTAGGCCCTTCTGTGTTGGGCAGATATTGTTCTGTCAGGAAGAGAAGAAATAGAATTTGGCTGCCAGGACTCATTTGTGTAAGTCTATTCTTTTTTTTTTTCCCTTTTGGTCTTTCTTCATAAGTTAAAAACCTATATTGCAGCAAACCCTGCAATTTTCACACCATGATAGGAGGAAATGCATTGCAAAAAAGCTTTACAGTACAACACAATGGGAGGGGTTCCCTTTACTGCAGTGATTGCTCTTTCATTCCACTATCAGACAATGGCACAATTACAAGCAATTACTTATTAGATGTTTGAAAACTATTGTAAAAAACTGGCACCATTTGCCAAAAGTAATTTAATAAAATTGAGCATAATTGTGCCCTGAAGTGAATTTTTCAGATTTGTGCCACAGTTAGATGACTGTACAGAAATTATTTAGCAAATGACTGAAGAAAAACATATAGGCAAAGTCTCTGCTCAGTTTGTAGAGTCTGAAGGCCAGGGATCTTTAATGATTTAGAGATTTTTGACAAATGAATAGGACGTAAGGTAACAGATTTCCTTCATAGAAGGCAAAACAGTATTTTAAAGGAAAATGAGATGTCTTAAGGCTGTTCAATCCATTTAATGTTTTGTCTGATACTTGGAAACATTGATAGATACTAAATATTGATTAATGGTTATCTTCAACTGTTTAGTGTGATAACAAGAAGGAAAATTTTCACCAAACTGATGACGAAAAGTTATTTCAAATTTGGACAATTTAAAAATGTTTAAAGAAATAGTCTCTTTACTTTCTCAAACATATAGTAACTACTCAAGTGAAAAGACTATTGCTTCATCATGTTACTGAAAGTGATTTATAATTAATAACTGAGTTGTCTGTAAATTGATGGAATTAAAATATCCTTATTTTATTTACAGATAAGTTATAGGTTTAGCACTCATGTCTGGATATTTCATTTTTCTTCATGTAAAATTATTATAGTTTTCCAATAAATGCTTGTTTGTGAATGGAAAAATCAAGAAATACAAAAAATAAACTGACTTTAAAGCACTTTAATAGAAAAACAATAATCATTAACATTGTCAAATATAGTTCTACATATTTTTTTCTCTCTGAAAATATACCAACAGCTGACTGACTGGGTGGATATATAATTAGCTTGATTAAAAATGAGATTATGGAAGCATAGAATTCCATTGTGTATATATACCACATTTTCTTGATGCATTCATCTACTGAGGGGCATCTGGCTTGGCTCCAGATCTTAGCTATGGTAAATAATGCTGCAATAAACATAGTTGTGCTGGTAGCTATAGTATGGTCTTGTTTGTGATCATTCGGGTAAATGCTCAAAAGTGGGATTGCTGGGTCATAGGGGAGTTCTATGTGAAGTCTTTTGAGGAACCTCCATACTACTTTCCAAAGGATTGAACAAATTTACACTCCCACCAACAATGAAGTAAGGTTCCTTTCTGTCCACATCCCCTCCAGCATCTGTTGTTATTAGAGTTCTTGATTTTTGCCATTCTAACTGGGGTGAGGTAGAATCTCAATGTTGTTTTGATATGCATTTCTTTGATGGCTAGGGAGGTTGAGCATTTCTTCATGTGTCTATTGGTCATCCTTCTTTCCTCTTCAGCGAAGTTTCTCTTTAAGTCTTTAGCACACTTATGTATTGGGCAGTTGTTTCTTTGAGGATTTGTTGTTGGGGGATTTAATTTTTTGAGTTCCAGGTATATTTTAGATATGAGACCCTTGTCCATTGTATGGCTAGTGAAGATCTTCTATTGATCTTGCTAGCTACGTCCTTTGCCATGCAGAAGCTCTGCAACTTCATGCAATCCCATTTGTCCACCCTTTCTTTGATTTGTTGTGTTTCTGGGTCTCTATTAAGAAAATTTTGGCCTATGCCAAGGCGACTTAGGGTTTCTCGTATTCTGCCCTGTAATGTTTTCAGGGTGTCTGCTTTGACTCCAAGGTCTTTGATCCATGTGGAGTTGATTCTGGTGCAGGGTGGTATATAAGGCTTTAGCTTTAGTTTTCTACAGTTGATTAACCAATTTTGCCAGCACCATTTACTGAAGAGGGTGTCTTTCTTCCATTCTATTTTTTTAGCTCCCTTATTGAAGATTAGATGGCTATAGGTCTGTTGGTTCATTTCTGGGTTTTCAATTCTATTTCATTGGTCCTGATGTCTATTCTTGTGCCAGTACAAGCTGTTTTGATTACTATGGCTTTGTATTAGAGTTTGAAATTTGGTATTGATATTCCTCGAGCACTATTCTTTTTGTTAAGGATTATTTTTGCTATTTGGGATCTTTTATTGTTCCATATGAATTTTTGGATTGCCTCTTCTATTTCCTTGAAGAATGAGGTTGGAATATTGATAGGTATCACATTGAATTTGTAGATAGCCTTGGGAAGTATTGCCATTTTCACGATGTTGATCCTTCCAATCCAGGAGCATGGGAGGATTTTCCACTGTCTAAGTTCTGTTTTGATTTCCTTTTTCAGATTTTTAAAGTTTTCATCATAGAGGTCCTTCACTTCTTTGGAAGTTAATTCCTAGGTATTTTATTTTTTGTGGGGCTATTACAAATGGTGTTGCTTTCCTGATTTCATTCACACTTTTCTCATTGTTACTTTTTTATTATTGTCATATTTGAATAATGGTATTGTCAAATAATTTTTTTGTCAACTGTGGGGCTTGAACTCTGGGCCTGGGTGTTGTCCCTTAGCTATTCAGCTCAAGGCTAGTGCTCTACCACTTGAGTCACAGCACCACTTCCAGTTTTGCTGGTGGTTTATTGGAGATAAGTGTCTCATGGACTTTCCTGCCCTGGCTGGCTTTGAACCTTGATCCTCAGATCTCAGCCTCCTGAGTAGCTAGGATTACATGTGTGAGCCACCAGTACCAGGCTCAAATAACTTTTTAAGATAGACCTTCTGGATCCCTTGAATATGTTCATGTTTATAGAAGACTTAATCTTTTTTTTTTAATTTAATTTTATTTTATTTGAGAACATACTGTACAGAGGGGTTACAATTACATGGGCCGGATAATGCATACATTTCTTACCAAGCATTGCAGCCTCCTCCTTTGTTTACCCTTCACCTCCCTTCCCAGCCTCCCCCCTCCCCCCAACCCAATCCTTCCCCCCTTCCCCCCCTCCCCCCCGACATTGTAAAGCTCGTTTTTGACATGACATTTTGTACTTCTCATTGTTGCAACAGGTCCACCTGAATCCTTAAACGACTTGTTTTTCTCCATCTCCTCCACAAGTTATACTGACATCAAATATAGTGAAAGCGGGGGTTACACTGTGGGGGAGGGACATACAAAGCAACAAAGAGATAATCTTATAAATGTGTTAGAAACACATGCATGAAAGAAAAAAAAACATTAAAATACATATTTAAGGGATCATTTTCCTAACATCACATTATCTGACCTTTTCCGCGTGACTCATACATGTACTAGATATTGCAAATAAGGGAAACCATGGGACCTATGTTTCTTTGGGCCTGGCTTACTTCACTTAATATAATTTTTTCCAAGCCTTTCCATTTCCTAACAAATGGGGCAATGACATTCTTTCTGATGGAGGCATAGAATTCCATTGTGTATATATACCACATTTTCTTGATCCATTCATCTACTGAGGGGCATCTGGGTTGGTTCCATATCTTAGCTATGGTAAATAATGCTGCAATAAACATAGTTGTGCTGGTAGCTTTAGTGTGGTCTTGTTTGTAAACATTTGGGTAAATGCCCAAATGTGGGATTGCTGGGTCATAGGGGAGTTCTATGTGAAGTCTTTTGAGGAACCTCCATACTGCTTTCCAAAGTGGTTGAACAAGTTTACATTCCCACCAACAATGAAGTAAGGTTCCTTTCTGTCCACATCCCCTCCAGCATCTGTTGTTAGAGTTCTTGATTTTTGCCGTTCTAACTGGAGTGAGGTGATATCTCAATGTTGTTTTGATTTGCATTTCTTTTATGGCTAGGGATGTTGAACATTTCTTCATGTGAAAAGACTTAATCTTAAGTGCAGAAATTAGTTAAAAGGAAGAAAATTGTATGCCATGTTTTTTTCCCTCTCAGGATTGCACACATGACTCATGTTCCTGCATTGAATAGTGAACTTCTTTCCACCTTGACTTTCCTATTCATCTTCTGTTTGGCTAGATTTCATCAAGTTTATTTAAAAAAGATTATTCGATCTATGAAATCATAAATAAATCTCAAGTTCTATTCATGTTGAAAGTTGTTATGGAGCATTTTCCAGTCAGAATGATTTACTTCTTTTTCTTTTGGTGTTGTTTCTTTCTCCTTTATCTGGATGTCTAAAGAATTTTTGAAGGAACTAATGACTTCTAATCTCCAGATTTCAGCTTGAATTTCCTCAGTGTTGTTTCTGTATCTTATCAAACTGATTCTGACCAGATGGTGGATATTGAGAAGAATTTCCAGCCTTTTAATTTTTAAACTTCCATTTGTTTAAAATTATATTTCGTTATACAATATAGTTTCAATTTAGTATGTATACAGTGAACTTTTATCAGTGCATTTTTATCAATGGCATACTTTCCATCTTCCTTCCCCATATCTTTACCAAACTCACTTATCTCTCAACTTATCTAGTTTATTTGTACATATTTACATTGGTGATATGACTGTGTTGGCCCACTTTTCCCCCTTCCATTTGTCTCTTCTACCTCCCCTTGTGCTCCACGCACTTCAGACAAGACATGCTTCATATTTATGGTATTAAATTTGTTAAACTGACTGTTAATTTTTAAAGGAGTTACACCATGAAATCCACCCCTGTGTATAACCAACGTTAGTGTGATTATATACATATGTGTGTGGTTGTATAAGACCGATTGTATTCGCTAATGTTCCTCATACTGTTACTTGGGCTTAAACTCAAAAGCTTTGTGCTCTTGTTTAGTTTGCTTGAGAACTACTGGTTTTCTACAACTTGAGCCATGCTCCCACTTCTTTTTTGTGGTTACTTGATTTGCTCTCCATATTTGTATACCATGGCTAGCTCTGAACCAATATCCTCGCATCTCAGCCTCTTGAGTGAGAATCCAGTGCCCAGTTAATGACTTCTTTTGGTGTACAGAAATGTTACTGATTGTAATCCTACGACTTTGCTGAAAGTGTCAACAGAGTTTTGTAGAGGAGCCCTTATGTTCTTTTAAGTATAGGATAATAGCATCTACAAATATGGATAATCTAAGTTCTTCCTTTTGTGCTTGTATTACTACTATTTAATTGTCTTGCCTTATTGCTCTGGCTAAGAATTCAGGAACCATGTTAAGAGAGTAGACATTTCCTCATTTTAGAGAAAAAGCTTTTATTTCCTGTTTGGAATAGTGTTGAAGACAGCCTATCATACATATTCTTTGTTATGCTGAGGTATGAATTTTCTATTCCTACTTGTTGGGGGCTTTTATTATAAAAGCACATAGCATTTTGTCAAAATATTTTTCTGCATCTGTTAAATTTATTGTGTTTCTATATTTGTTGTTGTTTTATACGACATTACATTTTTTGGTCTCTATATATTGAATCATTGTTGAATTCTTAGAATTAAACCAACTTGCTTAGGATAGGTTTTTTTGAAGAAAATACCATTGGTTTATTTGTTGTTTTCATAGATTAATATTGGCATTAAATTTTACAATTAGGTATTGAATCATGACAGTTCCAGAAAAATGGATAGTATTTTTGATGTGTTTTTGAATTCAGTTTGGAAGCATTTCATTGAGAATTTTTGGGCCTGTTTATTAAGGGCATTGGCCTGTAATTTCCCTTGTTTGTTGTGTACTTAACTGGTTTTGATTTCAGGGTAATATTCCCTTCCTAAAATGAGAATGGGAGTGTTTCTTCTTTTTGTATTTTGTGAAATAATTTAAAGTAAGTTGGTGTTAGTTCTTTAAAGATCTAGTAGTGGAACTCACTGGACACTGACTAAAGGGAGTAGGTAGAGATGAGAAGGAGGGACTGGGAGAGAGTGAGGGAATAGAAGACACCATATGACCTATCTCATGTAATCTTTCTGTACTTCACTTCTATAATAACCATAAAGTAAATTAATAAGGAAATTTAAATATCATAACAGATAATGACTAGGGACATGACTAAAGTAGAAGAATGCTTGCCTAGCTTGTACAAGTTCCTGAATTCAACCCCCAGTGCCACAAACAGAAATTTAAAAAAAAAATAAGGGGCTGGGAAGGTGGCTCAGTGGTAGAGCACTTGCCTTGCATGCATGAGGCCCTGGGTTCGATTCCTCAGCACCATGTAAGCAAAAAGAAAAAAGCCACAAGTGGCACTGTGGCTCAAGTGGTAGAGCGCTAGCCTTGAGCTGAAGAGCTGAGGGACAGTGCCCAGGCCCAGAGTTCAGGCCCCACGACTGGACCCCCCCCCCAAAAAAAAAACACCAAAAAAAGCCCCCCCCCCCACCATTCAGACCACATTTAGCCACTGATCAGCTTCAAGTCCAATGTTTTCAGCGCTGAGACTCACTTTCCTCATATTACTCAGAGGTTCCAGAGATATCCCCAGTTCCTCCTCTCACCTGTTGCTATGGTCTTATTCCATTGACCTTGTACTGATTGCAGATCTATTCTGCCCTTCCACCAAAAGGAGAACGACCTCTTGTGGCCAAGGAAGGTATGATGAGACTGAAGTCCTGGGCTAGGGAAGGTCGCATGGGAGCCCTTGCAGAAAACCGTGAACCCTGTTCCTCCTCAAGGAGGAGGCTTTGACCAGGAAGCTGCCCAGTTGCCCTGGATAAAGGAGAGTGCTCCTTTTTTTCCATTTAGAGGAGCAAATGACTCAGTCACTAGACATCTACGCCCTTTGAAAAATGTACTAGAAGTTACATGTTGAATTCTGCCACCTGTCCCCATTTCATTCACAAGTTTGGGAAGAATTGGCACATTTTGGGAAGAACTTTTACCATGTTGATTCTTTTAGTCTGATTATCTGGTCCTTCTCATTTTTAATAGTTCTCAATAAATTTATACACTTATAATAAAAAAGTCTAGTAGAATAGAGCAGTAAGTCTTTCTAATCGGAGGCTTTTATTCATTGGGAGATGGCTTACTAGGTTTTCAATTTTATTACTTCTTATATACCTGTTTAAGTGATTCATTGCCTCTTGGTTTAATTTTAGTAGGTAATATGCATCTGCAGAAATTTATGCATTCCTTCTACATTTCCCATTTTATTAGTATATAGCTTTTTAAATATTTCCCAACAGTAATGTATTTTGGTATTTTCTGTTGCCATATTAGTTTTTTGTCTCTAATTTTGTTAATTTCAGACTCTTCTTTATTTCCTTTGGTGAATTTGGTGAAGGATTTGTTATTCATTATATTCTTTCAAATAAAACAACCCTTTCTTTCATTGATTTTAGTCTTTTAGTTTCAACTTCATTCTAGCTATAACTTATTTCTTTAATTCCATTTTTGCCAAGACCTTGTGATTAATAATTAGGCAATTTATTCATGTTCCTTCTGATTTTTAAACATTTTAGTTTTGCAGTTGAATCCATTGTCTTGCACTTGCTAGGCAGGTGCTCTACCACATCACTAGTCATTTTCACTTTAGTTATTTTTTTACATAGGCTCTCATTTGTGTGGGTAAGGCCAGCCTTTATTGGGGATCCTCACAGAGGCACAGAATGATTCACTCTGTTTGAGAAAAAGGAGAAGTAGAGTTAGGTTCAATGTGACATTCTTAAAAGGTAGTAAAAAATAAACATAATCAGTGGAGTTCATACAGAATCAAATGAGCTCCATGGTCAACTTTTATATATATATATATATATATATACATATATATGCATATATATAATATGTGTGTGAATGCTATGTAATAGGTTATAATGTTAATAGTGACAGAGTTACCCAGTGGACAATCTGCACAACCATATCATTTCAATCATATCTCTTTTGTGACTATTTACAAATCACATTAATGTTAGACTTCAGAAAGTTCTATGGTAATTACATATATTTAATCCTTAAAAATAAGAAAATTACACAGAGTTAAAAATGGGAGAGAGTCATGAAAGGGAGGCATTGTCCAAAAAGAAATTCACTCTTCACCTGACTTATGTAACTATAACCACTTTGTACATCACCTTTACAGTAACAAAAAAAACCTAAAACTCCCCTAAATTAAAAATTACTTGAAACCACAGAGGGAAATTGATGTTGTATGGATGAATAGCTCTAGGAATCCTGATATTGTATGAAATAAAGTTTGTGACCACTGGGTTAATCATACTTGGTAAGTAAAGATACAGTGGAATGACTTGGCTGTATAATTGTTTTCTGAAAATTCTGCTAATCATATATCATCTATTTGTCTAGATAATGTGACTTCTATTTTTCCACATTTATTTCTCTAATGTTCACTCTAGTTTTCAAAGGGCAGGAACAAGAGTATTTTTAGACAGGACTTATGTGTCAAAATGGGTTAGAAACATGACATTATACTTAGATCTTCCATCGTAGGATATCCTGGTAGGGATTGGGCCAGTCTGAGTAGTGCATGACGTAATAGCTTCTGGCCCAAGTAGTGACATCTGTTGCCTTAATGTGTTTAACAAAGATTTTCATTTTATGGGGTTCATCATGATGCTGGAAAGTTTTGGACTAATTTTGAATATAACTAATGGTTTTGTGTTAAAAATTCCAGTCAAAATTTATACGGTAGAGAGGTTCCCCTCCCCCATTTTCTTTCTTTCTTTTTTTTTTTTTTTTGGGTCCGGTTGTGGGGCCTGAACTCTGGGCCTGGGCACTGTCCCTCAGCTCTTCAGCTCAAGGCTAGCGCTCTACCACTTGAGCCACAGCGCCACTTCCCGCTTTTTTACGTATGTGGTGCTAAGGAATCGAACCCAGGGCCTCATGCATGCAAGGCAAACACTCTACCACTGAGCCACCTTCCCAGCCCCCCCTCCCCCATTTTCTTCAACAGCAGCAGAAGTATTAGTTGATACAGGAGCGTTTGAAGAAAACAGCATTATTACAAAATATACTACAAGCAAAGATGAATCAAGAATGACCTCTGCATTTTACTTGGTAATTTGTGAGGATAACACTAATCTGTTTCCCCTTCATGATTAAAACTCTTTTAGACAATAGCAATTGTTGGTTTCTGTGCAGGTATATAGAACATGAACAATGGGAATCCATAACAGTAAAGCAGGCCTGGAGGATGAAGTGACACAATTCCTTAAATAGACTTCATTTCAATTGAAAAACTTCGTAAAACTCCAAGAATGACAAAATATGCTATTGTTAAAGAGCAAGAAAAACCTTTGGAATGTTATGAATGTCTAAAATTTCCTGCGGTTATTTTTACAAGGATTGATTCATATTCAGATTAGCTTCCTGCCAGATGGAAGAAACACACAGTAAATCAGCTTTTGCAGGAGACAAATCAAAAAGAAGCACAAGCTGCTATTTAAAGGATCTTCTTTCTTTTTTTTTTTTTGGCCGTATTAATAGTACATTAACCCATAGAAAGTGTTATTGCATGCAGCCTCTCATTCCACCCTCTAAGAATAAATATTTTTCAGTCTATCAGGTTGGGGAAAACTATATGTATTACATATCTGAAGAAGTATTTCTTTTAAATAAAGGCTAAATTTCATGAAGGTCAAAACAGAAACAAAATAGTAAGGTGACTGGGTGCTGGTGCCCATGCTTGTCATGCTAGTTACTCAGGAATCTGGGAACTGAGGATTGCAGTTCAAAAGTCAGTCTGGGAAGAAAAAAATCCATGAAATGCCATCTTCAGTTAAGTAGGAAAATGCTGGAAAATGAGGCACGGCTTAAGTGTGTCAGCCATGAGCAAGTGTTGAGATTGCTGGGTTCTTAGCTTAAGCTCTACTACCTGCAGGTGTGCATACATGCGTGTGCACACGCTTGCGTGCACACGCGTGCACACACACACACACACACACACACACGCTGCATTGCTATGAGAAGTAAATTTCAGTATATAAGCAACCCAATTTAAGGTTGTTTTATTATAGGAGCCTGAACATATTAAGTCATGCTCCTTAATTTGTATGCACGCAACAACAGGGTATCAAAGTATATGAGGCAAAAACTGATAGAACTGCAAGGAGAAATAGACAAATTTCCCATTCTAGTTGAGATATGTTTCCTTCCTTTAAAATATAAATAATGCAAATGGCTACTCAACTCAGTATGATGAGTGTGAGGATTCAATATGTTAATATTTGAAATGAATTTAATGAGTGGCATTTTGTACGGGTTTGAAAAATCTGGCCATTATTATTGATATTGTATTACTATTACTGTCATCATCATCACCACACTTTACCCAGAGTTATTATTATTTTCTCTATTTGACATATAGATCACTATATTAATCTGTCACTTTTGCTTCACTTCTGGATGCCTATTAAAATAGGAAAGTGAGAGAGAAGCATAGAGATGCTATAAAATGTAGGTGACAGAGTGAGGCCATTTATTTTTCCACTGCTACCCTTGATGTGACCCCTGCTGAACTGAAGAAAGAAAGAAAATTGCTAGAGAAGAGATCAATAAAAATTATTTTTCCTCACATGCTTACCCTGCTGTTTGAATCCATCCCTCATGCTGTCCATGTGGCAGGATTTAGGAAGCAGAGGACATGGGATCCTTTCCTAGTCTCTTGCTTATGTTGTAGTTTGTCCTTTTCTGGTAGAAATACCGTACAAGAGTAGTTACACATATGAATTCATAATGCAATTGGCAAAAGGGTAAAAATATATTTAAAACAATAAAGATAAAGGAAACAAGGAGGCAATATATACTTGTTTATAAAAAGGTGGTAAGCAGCATTTTGTTACTTTTAGAGGGAAATAAATTTCTGTTACATAAAAAATTTCAGAAGAATTCAAGTTGGGAAAAATCCTAGACTATTTGTTGTTATTCTCTAATTCTAATTCAATATAGATAGCAGTGTTCTTCTGATAAGGACAGGAAGGTCCTTGACATTTATCAAGTACTTATAAGAGAAAGCTACCAAATTAAGTCACTCTCCTTGCACAAAACAACTAGGGAGATTTTTGTCTATTTTACATGTGTAAGGAAACACAAGTGGTTAGAAGTTTAAGCCAATTGCAAATAAATTGAAACCTGAAATTTTAATGCAAACCTTTCTGACTCCAAAGACTCTTATATTTCTATACTAACTTTTCCAGAAATATTTACATGCCTAAGAGAGAAATTTGGAATTCCTATAGAAAGTTACTATACAATATAAATTATACCTCAGATATGACAAATGTTCAAATGCAGGTTTTGATTTCTGGTAATTGTGTAAAAGGTACCTTTTCTCCCACATCCTTGCAAGCATTTCTTGTTCTTGTGTTTTTGATAACCCTTTGGAGGTTAGATGAATTCTCAATGTTTTTTTTAAAATTTGTATTTCCTTTATGATCAGGGATATTGAGAATATCTTCATTTATTTGTTAATGATTTGTAATTCCTCTTTCGAGAATTGTCTGGCCAGTTTATTTGCTGATTCATTCATTGAGTTGTTGCTTTTTGGGGAATTTAGATTTTTGGAATCCTTGTCTATTTGGCTAATTAATCTTTCACTAGTAATAACTAGCTGGCCGAGATATTCTATCATTCTGTAGCCTGCTTTTCAGTTCACTTTCAGTTTCTCTGCTTTTTAGTTTGATGCAATCATAATTATCAATCTTTGCTTCAATGTTTGTTTTATGTTTGTTTTGTGCCAGCACCATGCAAGTTTTGTTACTATGGCTCTATACTATAATTTTATGTCTGGTATTTTAATATATCAATCATTACTTCTTCTTTGCTCAACGTTACTTTGCAATTCAGGGTCTTTTGGGCTTATGTGAATTTTAAGATTAATTATTTTTCTATTTCTCAGAAAAATGACATGAAAATTTTGATGAGAATTGCATTAAATATTTAGGTGGCTTTTTATAGTACAACCATTTTCATGATATTAATTGTGCCAAATCATGAGCAAAGGAAGTCTTTCTATTTTCTATTCAATTTTTTGGAACTTTTATAATTATCATGACAGAGGTCTTTAACTTCTTTAGTTCAGTTTTTTCCTAGCTATTTTATGCTTGCGGGCTATTGTGAATGGAATTGTTCTGATTTCATTCTCCATCTATTCATAGGCGTTATACATAAGAGCTATTGATTTTTGTATATTGATTGTGCATTCTGATATGGTGCCAAAGGTAATTATCACATCCAAGAGATTTGAGATCAACGTTTAGGGTCCTTTATGTGGAGAATCATATCATAGGTATATCGGGAAAATTTTACTTTTTCCTTCCCTATTAGGATCCCTTTGAATTCTTTCTTTGGCCTTGTTCCTCTAGCTAGGAATCCCAGTATGATATTGGATAGGAGTAGTGGCAAGTGCACACCCTTGTCTCACTCTGGGCATTAAAAGATATTATTTCAAGATTTCCATATTTAGTAATATTTTAGTTATCAGTTTATCATAGACATCTATTATTATTCTGAGGCACATTCCTCCATCCATAGTTTCTTTATAGCTATCACAAAAGTATGCCCACCTTTGTCAAAGGCTTTGTGTGTGTGTTTGTGCTTGTGTGTGTGTCAATTGAGAAGATATGATTCTTTTCTTTGATTCGCTTTATGTGATGTACTGCATTTATTGATTTACATTGGTTGAACCAAACATGCACAATGCGGTAAAACCAACTTGATAGTCATGTTTGCTTAAATTTGGTTTGCAAGTATTTTATTGAGAATATTTGCATCTATTTTCATCAAAGAAATTGTCCGATAATTTTTTAAATTTAATTTTATTGTCCAGGTGATGTGCAGAAGGGTTACAATTTTTTAATTGTTATTGTAGAGTTGATATACAGAGGGGTACAATTACATGATTCAGGTAATGATTAATGAGTACAATTCTTCTTGAACCATATCTCCCCTTCCATTGCTCTCTCCGGTTTTTCCCTCCCATCCCCACCTACAATATACCCAGTTCATTTTCCAGTGTCTAGTGAGTATCACTGTTGTATTTGTTCACCCTTGTTTCACCTTTTATGTGCCCTTCCTTACCCTCCCAAACACAAACAAACAAGACAAAATGAAAAGTAAACAAACACAGCAACAATGCAAACTAAAGAATATCTCATTTCCTTTTCTTGGAGTTCATTTCATAGAATATTCTTTTATAGGACCATCTCCACATGACGATTGAGCTTTTGTCCACCACTTCTACGAATATCCTCCTTTGGCCTACTTTGTGAATGTCTATAGAGTTCTGTATAATTTATCATGTCTGTAACTCTTTGTTGTTGTTGTTTAAATGTCTGGTTTTGGAATGAGGATAATACTGGCTTTACAGAAAGTTTTTGGTAGTGTTCCAAAAGTTTCAGAAGTATTGGTAATATTTTTCTTTGCATTCTGGTAGAATTTGGCTGTGAATCTATCATGCCTTTAACTTTTATTTTTGGTCTATATTGCATTTTACTTCTGAGGATTGTTGGCTGTTTTTTTTAACGTCTAGCTGACCTATTTATTGATTAGAGTGGATTTAGAAGTCTCACTATCACTGTGTTGAGACTCCTTGGTCTTTTAATTTCTGTGGTACTTATTCAATCAACTTAGGTCACAAATATGTGAAACACAAATGTTAACAATTGCTATTTCCTTTTGATGAGTTGTTCCTTTTAACAAAATGAAGTGATCTTCTTAGTCTCTCCTGACTGATTTTTGCCTTGAAGTCTAGTTAAACAAATTGTGTATAGGTACTGCTGCCTGCAATCTAGGTCCAATTTCTGGAAAGATATTTTCCTACCCTTTTACTCAATGTTTGTTTTCATCAGTAAAAGGTTTTTCTTTTATGAATAACTGGTCTGTCCAGTCATGCTGATTAATACGACTTGCCATTCTATACCTTTTGATTGGATACTTGAGCCTATTGATGTTCTTTCTTATTATTAAAAAGTATATCATTCATTGCTGAGTGCTGGTGGCTCACATCTGTATTCCTAGCTATGCAGGAGGCTGGGATTTGAGGACTGTGGTTTGAAACCAGTCCTGGCAAGAAAGACCATGAGATTCATGACTCCACTCTAAAACTGGAAATGCAGCTGTGGGGTCATGATGGTAGAGTGCTAGCTTTGAGCAATATACCTGTGAGACAATTCCCAGGTCCTGATTTGAAGCCCCAGGACTGATTTTTTAAAAAAAGCATGGCCTGATTCTGGCTACTTTGTTGTTTTTATAGTGTTTGGTTCTTTCCTATCATTCATTTTCTTATCTGATCATCTTGGGCGAATTCTTTTCTTTGTATTTTCAAGACTGCATTTATCTTTCTTTTCTGTACATAGGGTTCCTTTGTATATCTTCTGTTGTATTATCTTAGTGCTCATAAATGGCTTTAGTTTTTACCATGGAAAGTATTGTTTCCTCTCAGTAACAAATGATAGGTTTACTTGATAACTTAATCTAGGTTTATCGTATCTTACTTTCAGTGGTTCCAATACATCATTTTATGCCTGCCTACCTTTTAAGGTTTCTGTTGAGAAATCTGCTATTATTATGAAATGTTTACTATTGTATGTGATTCTCTTTCAGCTTTTGGTATTCCTTCCTTTGTCTGCAAACTTAATGTTCTATGATGGGTGGTGGGGTGGTTCTTCTACAGTCAGAGATCTGTTTGGGTATCCTAAAGTCTTGAGTGTGTGCAAGAGTTCCTGCAAGTCTACCTGAATGTCTGCTTCTTTCTTCAGATTTGTGAAATATTCTTTTTTAAAAAATTTTTATTATGAAAATACCATACAGAGGAGTTACAATTACATGGGCAAGATAATCAGTACATTTCTTATCAAGCTTTATTGCTTCCTCATTTGTTTCCCTTTCCTATCTCTTCCCATATCCTGCCCCCCTCTTCTGCCCCCCAGCCAAAGTTGTAAAGTTCGTTTGTTGACATAACCACTTTACATCTCATTGTTGTAATGGGTCCACCTGTATCCCTATCTAAACAATTTGTTTTTTCCCTTCCCTCCCACAAATTATACCAACATCAAATTCAGTGAAAGCAGGGGTTATATCATGGGGGAGGGAAATACAAAGCAACAAAGAAATCATCTTATAAATATGTTAGAAACAATCGCATGAAAGTAAAAAACATTTGAATGCTTATCTAAGAATACAAATCTAAGAATGATGGACATAGTGAAAGAATAGGCACAAAGCTAAAGGAATAGAACATGATGTTTGAGACAAGCAGAAAAGGTCAGATAAGTTGATGTTAGGTAAAATGAACCCCAAGATAAGTATTCAAATGTTTTTTCTTTCTTGCAATTGTTTCTAACATATTTATAAGATGTTTTCTTTGTTGTTTTGTATTTCCCTCCCCCATGGTACAACCCCTGCTTTCACTGTATTTGATGTTGGTATAATTTGTGGAGGGGAAGGGAAATAACAAATTGTTTAAATAGAGATACAAGTGGACCCATTACAACAATGAGATGTAGAAGTTGTTATGTCAAAAAATGAACTTTACAACTTTTGGGGGGGGGAGATAGGAAGGGATGGGAAGGGGAAACATAGGAGGAGGCAACAATGCTTGATAAGAAATGTACTCATTAGCTTGCCCATATAATTGTAACCCCTCTGGACGGTATTTTCACAATTAAAAGAAAAGATCATATTAAGCAAAATGAAAAAAAAAGAATTTCTGTTTGATTCTTACTCGGAATTTCTGTGTCTTTATTGAATTCCTCCTTCATATCTTAAAAATACACCTGATTTCAGTGAAAAAGCCTTATTTGTTAAACAAGAAATTTGTTTCTTGAAATCCAGGATGTCTTTATATTTTCTGGCATTATATCTAATACTGGTATATTATGTTTTTAAACCTAGGTTTGCAGATAAAACAAGCCTTTATCATCTCTATATTATAAAATATGTTGGTACAGTGCCTTAAAATCATAAGGTGTTTAAGCAATCCTAGAATAATAACTAAGAAGAGAATAAATAAATATAAGTAAGATGAAATTCCTAAGTGTGGAATATACTTCCTATTTCAGAATGTTTTAAAATTCTTATCATCAAGAATAAGGTGAAGCCAGACACAGGTGGTTTATGCCTGCAATCCTAGCTACTCAGGTGTCCGACATCTGAGGATTACAGATCGAGGCCAGCTCAGGCAGGAAAACCTGTGATACTCTTTTCTCTAATTAACCACTGAAAAGCTGGAAATGGAGCTATGTGTTAAGTAATAGAGCATTAGCCTTGACCAAAACAAGGTCAGGGACAGTACCATGCCCTAAGTTCAAGAACCAGAACCAGCACATAAAAAAGAATAAGCTACATGTCCCAAAGTGGGATTGCTGGGTCATAGGGGAGCTCTATGTGGAGTCTTTTTTTGTAATTGTGAAAATACCGTACAGAGAGTCACAATTACATGGGTAAGGTAATGAGTATGTTTCTTTCCAAGCATTGTTGCCTCCTCCTTTGTTTCCCCTTCCCATCCCTTCCACCACCCCCTTCTCCTGCCATATGTGGAGTCTTTTGAGGAACCACCATACTTCTTTCCAAAGTGGTTGAGCAAGTTTACACTCCCACCAACAATGCAGTAGGGTTCCTTCTGTTCACATCCCCTCCTGCATCTGTTGCCATTAGAGTCAATGATTATAGCCATTCTAACTGGGGTGAGGTAGAATCTCAATGTTGGTTTGATTTGCATTTCTTTTATGGCTAGGGAGTTTGAGCATTTCTTCATGTGTCTATTGGCCATCCTTCTTTCCTCTTCAGAGAAGTTTCTCTTTAAGTCTTTAGCCTACTTATGTATTGGCAGTTGTTTCTTTGAGGATTTGTTTTTGGGGGATTTATTCTTTGAGTTCCAGGTATATTTTAGATATGAGACCCTTGTCTGTTGTATGGCTAGTGAAGATCTTCTCCCAATCTGTGGGTTTTCTATTGATCTTGCTATCTATGTCCTTTGCCATGTAGAAGCTCTGCAGTTTCATGCAATCCCATTTGTCCAACCTTTCTTTTATTTGTTGTTTCTGGGTCTTTATTAAGAAAATTTCAGCCTGTGCCAAGGAGACCTAGGGTTTCTCCTATTCCTTCCTCTAATGTTTTCAAGGTGTCTGCTTTGACTCTGAGGTCTTTGATAGTCAAGAGAAATCTGCACAAAGAAGCATTTGATTTTCTGAACTTGCAAAGAAAAGTATAGGTTAGAGAAAATTTTTGTTGGGACCGTTAACAAGTATGTCAAACAAACATCCATTTTTACCTTACTCTGGATTTGTAAAATGGCTTATTTAAAAATACTCAATGACCACTTTATACACAGATGGAAATATAATACCAAGTCACATTAGTATACACAATTACTAAATTTCAATATAAGTAAATATGAAATGAAATATTTAAAATGATGCCCTTATTTACTAGTAGATGTGTTTGTGTCATCTTTTGATAAATCTTTTTATTTTTTAATTTTTATTTTATTTTATTTTTGTTAATAAAGCAACTTTATTGAGAAGGTTCCTACACTGACTGGCCAGGGCCGTAGCATAGGCTCAGGAGCTGATATTGTGACCCCGAGTGGCCCACATACTTAGGTTTTTAAAGGCAAAATTCACAAGGTCAAGCCTGGTCATGCAGGTGACCAATGAGATTGTCACCCACCCAAAAGATTGCACAGTCATACTAGACCACACTCAGGTGGCCAGTGAGGTTACACTTTGTCACATAATGGCTGTTTAAACCAGCCTATCACTTTTGGTTTAAATGACTCACGAATTCAACAGTAAGGCGGAGCTTATGGTAAGCATACACAAAGGAGGAGTTTGGTGGAATTTGTGTGTGTTTGTGTCATCTTTTGATAAGTATTTTTTTTTTAAATACAATTTATTGTTAAAAATTCTGTACAGAGGGGTTACAGTTACATGAGCAAGGTAATGAGTACATTTCCTATCAAGCATTGTTACCTCCTCCTTTGTTTTTCCCCCTAACATCCCTTCCCTCCCACCACAACTGCATCCCCACCCCATCTAAATTGTAAAGTTTGTTTTTCAACATAGTGTCTTGTACATCTCATTGTTACAATGAGTCAACCTCTATCCCTATTTAAGCATTTTGTTTTTTCCCTTCCCCTCCCCAAGTTAGAGAAATGTATATACAAGATGCAGAGCACCGACATCAAATACAGTGAAAATAAGGGTTATATCGTGGGGGAGGAAAATACAAAGAAACAAAAAAAATCACGTGGTACATTATAAATACATTAAGAACAATAGCAAGAAAGAATAAACCACTTGTGTCCCTATCTTGGGGTTCATTTTGCTTAACATCATCTTATCTGGTCATATGTACATAACTTTTGACCTTTTCTGCTTGTCCCAGACATATACTAGTTATTGCAAAAAATCAATTAATATAATTTTTCCAAGTCTCTCCATTTCCTAACAATTGGGGCAGTGTTTTACTGTCTGATGGCGGCATAGAATTCCATTTTGTATATATATACACCACATTTTCTTGATCCATTCATCTACTGAGGGGCATCTGGGTTGGTTCCGTATCTTAGCTATGGTAAATAATGTTGCAATAAGCATGGCTGTGGTGAAAGCTTTAGTATGGTCTTGTTTGTGATCATTTGGGTAAATGCCCAAAAGTGGGATTGCTGAGTCATAGGGGAGCTCTATGTGAAGTCTTTTGAGGAACTTCCATACTGCTTTCCAAAGTGGTTGAACAAGTTTACACTCCCACCAACAATGCAGTAAGGTTCCCTTCTGTCCACATCCACTCCAGCATCTGTTGTTATTAGAGTTCTTGATTATAGCCATTCTAACTGGGGTGAGGTGGAAATTCATTTTCTTTTTTCTTTAGAATGCATTCCTTTTCCTTGACCTTTTGGTTTTGTTCACCAGCTAATTTTATTTGTGTCTAAAATTATAAATTTTAAGGATTGGAAATTTTAGGTTCTATGAAATTGTTACGAAGACTGCCCTTTAATTTTTCATGTTTTTTTTGTGGTTTCTATTTACTCTTTTTTATTCTTAACTTGAGACTCTATGGTACTCTTTCATACATGCATAGCTTAGGAGTCAGTTAGAATTTTGGGCAGAAACTGCACCAGAATCAACTCCAAATGGATCAAAGACCTCGGAATCACAGCAGACACTCTGAAAACATTACAGGATGGAATAGGAGAAACCCTAGGTCTCCTTGGCGCAGGCTGAAATTTTCTTAATAGAGACCCAGAAACAGAACAAATCAAAGAAAGGGTGGACAAATGGGATTGCATGAAGTTGCAGAGCTTCTGCATGGCAAAGGACGTAGCTAGCAAGATCAATAGAAAGCCCACGGATTGGGAGAAGATCTTCACTAGCCATACAATGGACAAGGGTCTCATATCTAAAATATACCTGGAACTCAAAAAATTAAATCCCCCAACAACAAATCCTCAAAGAAACAACTGCCCAGTACATAAGTGTGCTAAAGACTTAAAGAGAAACTTCTCTGAAGAGGAAAGAAGGATGGCCAATAGACACATGAAGAAATGCTCAACCTCCCTAGCCATCAAAGAAATGCAAATCAAAACAACATTGAGATTCCACCTCACCCCAGATAGAATGGCAAAAATCAAGAACTCTAATAACAACAGATGCTGTTCCTTTCTGTTCAGAAAGGAACCTTACTTCATTGATGGTGGGAGTGTAAACTTGTTCAACCACTTTGGAAAGCAGTATGGAGGTTCTTCAAAAGACTTCACATAGAGCTCCCCTATGACCCAGCAATCCCACTTTTGGGCATTTACCCAAATGTTTACAAACAAGACCACATTAAAGCTACCAGCATAACTATGTTTATTGCAGTATTATTTACCATAGCTAAGATATGGAACCAATCCAGATGCCCCTCAGTAGATGAATGCATCAAGAAAATGTGGTATATATACACAATGGAATTCTATGCCTCCATCAGAAAGAATGACATTGTCCCATTTGTTAGGAAATGGAAAGGCTTGGAAAAAATTATACTAAGTGAAGTAAGCCAAGCCCAAAGAAACATAGGTCTCATGGTTCCCCTTATTTGCAATATCTAATATATGTATGTGTCAAGCAGAAAATGTCAGATAATATGATGTCAGGAAAATGAACCCTTAGATATGTATTTAAATGTTTTTTTTCTTTCATGCATTTGTTTCTAACGCATTTATAAGATTATCTCTTTGTTGCTTTGTATGTCCCTCCCCCACAGTATAACCCCTGCTTTCACTATATTTGATGTCGGTAAAATTTGTGGAGGAGAAGGGGAAAACAAGTCGTTTAAGGATACAGGTGGACCCCTTGCAACAATGAGAAGTACAAGGTGTCATGTCGTTGGGGGGGGGAGGATTGGGTGGGGGGGGTGGGGGAAGATGGGAAGGGATGGGAAGGGGAAACAAAGGAGGAGGCTACAATGCTTGATAAGAAATGTACTCATTATCTTGACCATGTAATTGTAACCCCTCCGTACAGTATGTTCACAATAAAAAAAATTTAAAAAAAGAATTTTGGGCAGAAAGATGTTTAGTGTATTCTTTTGGGATCTCTACTTTTATTTTATTTTAGAACTGATGTTTGAACTCAGGGCTTTGTTCCTGCTAGGTGGTTCGCTACCATTTTGAACCCTGCCTCCAGTCTTCTCTGGTTGTTTTTCTAAAATTTCCTACATTAAATGGCTATATTGACCTTGTTCTCTATTTCATGGTTTCTCCTTCCAGAAAGGGTAATATCATTCCACCTTTGTCAGAATAAGTCTATGAAACACACAATCACTTGTACTTTATTTTGTTCACTTCATATAATTACTCATCTCTTCAAAGCATTTTCTCCCTCCAAAGTCTATATACTTCTACTGACAGTCCAATACCACCAGGAAATTGTTTTCTATATTAGGTTTGGATTTTACAATTGTTTTCTGAATAGGACTTCCTTTGTTTTGGTCTTAGCCTGTCATTTCAGTTACGAGAAGTCTTCCAGATGATTGTTTTAGCGGGGTGAAGTGAAAAGCTTGATAGACATTGGTAATAATCTGGAAATAGAGAGTTGAAATTTTACTTGAAAGTCTCCTAAATATCAGACTGAAGTACTTGGGCTCAATTTGGAAGGCAATGAGAAATAACAAAGCATAGAGATGTATCATTATATTCTTTTTAAAATTTTTTATTTATTTAATTCAGTTAAGGTAGTATGCAAAAATCCTTTGTGAAAATAGATGTTTGGTAAGAATATCTGTGTGTGTGTGTGTGTATGTATGTGTGTGTGTGTGTGTGTGTGTATACATTTGAGAAAATATTGAAAAAAGAAAAGCAAAGTAATTTTTATTTTATATTTGCTTCTTTTCCTCTGAGACAGGAGCAACAGGTATCCTGTACATTGAAATTCAGTAACAGACTTTCAATTTCACAGACTGTAATTCTGTACTGACAGAAAGCAATGGGACTCAAACTAAGGTCCTTTAGTGAAGAGGGACCAGTAATTATGTGGGGTGCTAGATGTTCTACTTTTGTTTGCTAAATAATAGGATACTCTATGGCACTCTCATAATTACATCATAGTCATTCCTTCCATGCACTCCATCAGCTACCGACCTTGAACATTTTGAGTTGTTTCTAGCCAGGTAAATGAAAATGATGGGAGAAATAATAACTCTCAATTGTAGAAAACCCTTAGGAGAAATTAGTTTTATTAACGTGAAGTCTTAGTCCTCATATGTGCTGATTTTGACAGATGTTCTAGAATTTGGTTTTATAGATGATTCTCCTTTTTGTTGTTTATAAATTAGAAGCAAGGTAAATGATGCTACCATGTATAGCAAAGTGGCATCAACGAAAGAGCTTTACAGAAAAGAATACATTTTTTATGCTTTTATCCCTTTTAATCATCTCTTTTATTAGTAGAGCCTCCAAGGATAGCACGGGATATATGCTTTTGAAGTGACAGTGAAAGGTAAAATAAGCTACAATAGTAGTTTGCTGCATTTAAGATATAACAGAGGCAGCAGTGCATTGAGGTTAATGTGAAGGTGAAAAGGAAAAAAAATAACAGGATACAATTGAAAAATAGATTTCTTTGTAGTTGCCACCCTGGAATGGCAACAATTATTACCTTGCAAAAAGATTTTTACTTTACCACTCCACTTTTCCTTAGGGGACAATGAGTCAAGTTAACATGGCCCAAGGGATCTCAGAAAAGCATTTGTAATCATGAGACTGCATTCATTTTTATATAAGTTGGACCTTGCTTTATACTGAATCCAGTTATCCTTCAGTATATCTGGGAAAAATTAAAATGTCTCTCTTGCCCTTGTCCTTCTTTTGAATGCTACCACACAGTTTTGGAATTCACACTCTCTCAAACCTTTAACAAAATCATGTTACAAATGTTGGTAGAGTACATGATATATTTTATAACAAATTGTAGTTTGAGGACTAATGCTCTCTAACAGCAGGTCATAATGGTGAAATAATACTGATACACACATCTAAATGGGAAGTGTGGATAATGATTACAAATAAAATAATGGTCAACTGTTCACTTTATTGTGAAAGTTGAGACACTTTTGGAATGCAGAATGATCAATATTTATATCAGGAAAATAGAGAAAAACTAATACACACTTTGAATCAAAATCAATTAATTGTATGAACTTTAAATAATATAAAATATAAAAAGAGAAAAGTATTAAGCACCAGACATAATCTCACTTTCCACAACTGTGTGTTTTCTAGACCTTTTCCTTCTAAAATATCTAATGTTCCATATTTAGCACAAATTGTTTAGTAATTTAATATAACTAACTTTTTCATTTGTAGTTGTTCAGCTTTTCCCCATTGTAGCAAATATTTCCTTGCAACTTAATTTGTGTTGAATTAATACTAATTTACAATTCAATTATATTGAGAAGTTTATATATTTTATTGCATCAATAATTTACATTTTAATTAATGAATCACTTTCGTTGTATAATTTGATCATTTAATGTTTTGCTCATATTGATAAGGGTTATGTAAGTACTATAATATGTAAATCTTTGCTTTTATTGTTGATTACAATATATCCTAGAATAGCAAGTTCTAAGTTTGATTATATGTGTATTTGTAAGTTCCTTAATATACTTTATGAGGTTGAATTTAACATGGCCCACGGCGAATATTACAGTGATTTTCACAGCTACCTTGTTAGTATCAATATTGTCTTTTTGAGTATGTTTATCATTAAAAAGTAAATTTGATGCTTCTTTTGTTTCATAGAGTCCATATTTTCTTTTCAACCATTCAATTTTCCACATAACATTCTACAAACTTTTTGAACCTTGTAGTAATTTTCAATACAATATGCCTGAATTTTTACTATTATTTTCTTTCTTTCTTGAGTGATTTGCATAAATCTTTTCCCCCTTTAGTGGCCCTGGAACAAGCAATTACCTCTTCATTTTGAAGAGGGAACCAGTTGCTACCAAAGCATAAATGAGAATTTTCCTATTTGCATTCAAGTTAACTGAGCTGAGAGTGAGAAGTAGGATGAATAGACCACTATTTGTGTTTCTTCATTCAAAAGTATTGACCTTGTAGTTACTAGAAACTGCGATCAATTCTTTAAAATGCTTACTTGCAATTTTCCTTCTTTCCATGCCTTCCTTAATATATGAGGGAATTTTGCAAAAGCAATATAGAAGGATACATAACAGGGGAAGGTTTAGACAGAAATTGAGAACTACTAAATATTTCTCCTCAAATTGTCCCTTGCTATAGTCAAACAAAACTACATTCTCTTTTCTCCAAAAGACAGAAAACAGTAGAGGCATCACTATTTAATCTTTAAATAATTTTAAGAAGAATTAACAGAAGTATAAAGAACAGACATCAAATATCAAATGAGATCACTTTACTTTGATTGATCTCCATGAATCCTTTGAAGTTTACTCTTTTGGCTTTTTGATCTGAGGTTATTACTAATGTCCATTTTACTCTAGAGATTAAGTTCAATTGAGTTCTTTATTGATAATTCTATTTGAAAGACATATTAGTTAAAATTTTTTGGCTTGTAGATGGCAGAAACTGTACTTTAATTATTTAGGCTAAAAATGTAATGTTTTAGAAGAAAAAATAGTGGTATTTCATGAATCTAAGGAAAGTATGCATCCCAAAATCTATGGTAGAAATAAGACCTGAGAACAACTCTTAAGTACTTAAGTAAGCTGTGTATAAGAAACTGAATAGAAGCGCTCTCTCTCTCTCTCTCTCTCTCTCTCTCTCTCTCTCTCTCTATATATATATATATATATATATATATATGCTGGAGTGGAAATAAACTATGTGTGTGCTTGTTTTTTTTTTTTCTTTTACAAAACTAGTCTTTAAGAGTTGATTAAATGCTTATCATCAAGGATAGTACTGTTTTTCTGTTTTCCTTCATAGCTGTAGGAGTATATATCACTTTCTTCCTTTGATTTGGAATCTCATGGACTTTTCTGCCTGGGCTGGCCTAGAACCATGATCCTCCTACATAACTAGGATGATAGTCACAGAAGCATCGCATCTGGCTATTTGGTTTTTAAAAATTATCTTGGAGGTGTGGGTCAGTTGGTAGAGCGTTGCCAATGAGAGAAAGTGTCTGGTATGGAGTTCAAGTCTTAGTTCAATCTTAGTCTCTAAGGTATCTTGGATGATAATCATGAATCACAGGCACATGGCTCAAATTTACTCTAAGCATAACATCTCTAGTTGAGTCTTTGAATATTCTTCTGAAAAAAGTTGCATTTATGCTAATATAATGCTAATTTCATGTTGAACAAGGCATTGTCACATGTAATATTTTCTTGGACATCAAGATCTTTCTTCTTAACTTATTGTTAAGTTTTGTTTCTGCCTCAGTATATCCTTTCAGTGCTATAAATTGGAAATATTCTAATGGTATTAAGTTGCAATAATTATATTTTGTCTTTCTGGAATAACTGTGCTGAATTGCCACATGCCCAGTATCTAAAAGAGTTTGCACACACACACACAGTGTGTATATGTATATATATATTATATATATATATATATTGCTCTACTTAGAGTGACAATACATAACTATAACTATATATGTATAGTTTCTGCTTAGGAAACAGAGATTGAGAAGAATTGTGGTTTTTGTGGTTTGAGGCCATTGGCGTGAGAAAGATGTTAGTGATATCTGTTCTTAATCAATAAGCTAGGCGTGCTGGTATATGCCTATGGTGAAAGCTTTGTGGGAGTGTGAGAATAGGAGGATCTCAGTCCAAGGACAACTCCAGGAAACAATACAAAATCTAACTGAAAAATAAGTAAAAGCTAAGAGGATGGGGAGCATGGTATCAAAGGCATCTACCCAGCAACTACAAAGTCCTAAGACAAATACTATGAAAATATTGAGGTACACACATACACACGCACACACACATAGTACATACACATGTGTTAGCTTGTATCTCTAAGCTAAGACATGTATCTATTATAATTTTATAATAGATACATATTAAGTATACATATATTTCATTTTAAAATATTTTTATTGCTTCTTTTGAACTGCAAATGAAACTCTATTAGCTTGTATTTTAGTGACAGTTATAGCAGATGTAAATTTCTAGAAACTTTCAAGGAATCTCTATCATGTTATTTATGCCTTAAAATGATTTTCTTAAAATAGGCCATTGTAATCATGTCTAAAAGCTTCTGGATTTTGGAATTTTACTTTTTTGATTGTTGTCTTTTGAGATATTTCCTAAATCATGAAAATGGCCTCTAATTTTAAACACTATCTTCACTCATGCAGGTAGGTTATCAAAAGGAACTAATTCCAAAAAAATTTAGGGACCACTGGGGCATACAACATCATATTCCACACAAACTTACTTTTTTTTCCTACTGCAATTGTCTTTATTTGGCCTAGCATTCTGTTTCTTGTACCTCATTGTACCAGGAACAAAAGACCAAATGATGACACAGTTGTCTCTACTGGCACAGTTGTTTGAAGTTTTAAACTTTTGATTACTTCAATTCAGTTCAATTTTGCTCCTTCTTTTAACCTGGATAGGTGGATTGCATACCAGACATAGAAATTTGAATTGTGCTGGCTTTGGTTGCCAAATACATTTGAAGATCCAACATTTCCAATTTCAATGGTTTCTGTAGGAGTACTGGCCTTTAAAAGGTAATAAATATGCCTATGATTGTGTGATGGGCTGAAAAGGAGACTAGCTTCTTCTGTTGCTCTGTGACCTTAGGCAAGTGACTTGTTGTCTCTCGGTCTCTGCATTCCCATACATAAAATTTGGTATAGATGTCATCTAAAGGAAGTTCCTTTGTAATACTACCAACAGATGCTTATGTGAAATGCTTTATTTTAGTGTGCAAAGATACAGGTAATTAAGAAACAATTGGATATTATCTCTGGTTAATTGTGCAGTTACATATGAGAGAAGATTCAAGAGACTGAGTAACTTTTCCATTTTCATTTTTTCTATTCTCAGGGAAGATTTGGCTCATAACCCACAAAGACATTAAGAAAATGACCCTATTCATTTTGCCTATCCTATGCACTTTTAAATAATGATTACTTTCTACTGTTTCATTATGTAGCTGGGAGATGTACTTTCAATTGCATATTAACTCCTTCTGTCCACATAATAATTTTCTCTGTAACATTCTTTTACTCTATTATGTATACTCACAGAATAATAAAATTTCTACATATTACTTTCACTATATAAAAGTTTTAAATATGTTTCTTTCCATGGAAAGTTTTCCAGAAAGATTTATTTATGAGCCAAGTTCAATCTGTATTTTGAAATCTGCAAAAGCTATTTTATCGGATATATCTAACCGATCCTCTTTACTTGAGGTTTCAAAAGGAACAGTTAAGTTGTTCTCTGGTTTTAGTTAACTCCTGTGGTTTCAGACAGTAGGCAATATGTGTGTGTGAACAAATATAAATTTCTTCCAAATAGAACTGGCAAATGATGTCTTTCTATCCAGTGTAACTTTGAAAGGTTGAAGGTTAAATGTAAAATCATGTTGTAATATAGCTATACTTCAGTTTGTATTTCTTGGCTCTGAAATTTTTATGTATATATATATATGTATATATATATATATATATATTTTGTTCATGTGTGGTTAATACTAGAATACACAGTGCCTTGTTATCACTTTGCTCTGTGTGGTCACTTGAGCTTGACAAACCACCTGTTGTGATATGGAATGCTTAATACTTTAGAATATCCCTTCTCACCTTCTACTCATTCTCATTTTCTGAGATGGCTAAATAATATGTAGTTGGCCATAGAGCTGCCTAAATGATCATTTCTTTCCATGCCCTCTCATGCCATTCTGAATGGCATGGCCATGTGACCCAATTATAACCAATGAGATAATGAACAAAAGTGAAATATGCAATGATTGGAATTTCTTATGAAATCATCCACTCTTTGGTCCCCTTCCTATTGATTGGAATGAAGTGGTTGTGTCTGAAGTTGGAAAAGTGCTGTTGGATCATGCTAGGAAAGAAAGAAGGACAAGACACTGTGAACATTCATTGTTTTGTGGCACACATCTTAACTATATCCCTCATACTGGACCATTATGTAAAAGAAATGTTTGTTTATAAGCCACTATCTTTAAAATATTTCTTTGGGAGAGAAGATATCCCATTTCTATAACATTAAGAAAAATATTTAGAAACTTTAAAAAAAATAATGATTATGCCAAAAATCCATAGTGGGTAGATTTAGCAGTTCAGGCTCCTCCCCCTTGGTTCTCATACTGTGTGGATCAGGCTCCTCCCCCTTGGTTCTCATACTGTGTGGATCTCTGACTGGAACAGGCCCGTGCTCCGTCTAGTTGTCTTCTCTTTGAAGTCTCTCTTTTATTAGTCATTTTTCTTTACACAGTTTAAGGAAATAGTTTGACTCTTAGAGTGCTTATATAAGTCATACTTAGAATATGTGTAATATTAAGAACATATAAATAATGTTAAGAATATATATAATCTCGTGGCAATAACCTTGCTCTTCACTTGCTTGTTTACAAAAATATCAGTAGCATACTATGCAATAGTGTAGATAGATTTTTCCAGTCTTGTCATAATAACGTTTGTTGAGCATCCATATTTTGAACAGTATACATTCCCCTGATGCCATCTTTTTGTAGATTTACCTATATGTAGCTAAAAGAACAAGTGACTTTTCTTTTCTAAAATTTCTTGAGAACATCTATCAGGTACCTTTCTCTTCTGTATTGTTTATAATTTTGGTAAATTCTTGAAATGTCCTAGTTATGGTCAGAATACTATTATATTTTATTTTTATTTTTTAAAATTTATTTTTATATCTTTAGTTGCAAAAGGAGTTACCATTTAACAAGGCAGTTTATAAATACAATATATTCTGATCAATGTCACCCATCCCTCCCCTAATCACCTGTTAATGAATGTGGTTGGAAGCTGCTTAAATAACATGTGAAAATGCTGATAGCTCTCAGTGGCTTTTTACAACGACCCGGAGCATTTCTTCACTTTCTTGAATGAATTTCTCTTAGATTGCCTTGTCTTCTGATAATAGTGTTGGGTTATAAACTGATGGGCCTCAGCAAGCTCTGAAAAACTCCCCCCTACCCTAAGCAGACACTTTCTGTGCTATATTTGTTATTTTGATCTTCACAAACAGTTATATATAGCAGTTTTCTAAGAGTTTCCCTGAATTCTGTGAAACTATAATATTCAGAACTTTTTATAAATGGCCCTTTTGATTAGCTTCACTGAAAGTAATAGGCAGGCAGGTTTGTGGTTCTGTCTGTTTCCATGTGTATTCAGAATATATTACCTCTTCATAAGTCTTCCCATTATTCACAAGCTTATTAGAATATAACATCCAAATGGAAAATGTCACAATCTATTACCTTTACAGAGTATATTATAAAATATTACAAACAATAAAAATTCTTCAGAATTAATAGAACATAAAAATTTTCTCATAGCATGAAATTATTTGTGCAATTGTATCATATCTGAGTAGCAACCAAACATCTTGTTACCTTTTAAATATGGTCCTGAACAACTCCTTCTCCTCTATCTCTCTGCCTTTGTATCTCTGCCCCCGCCTCATCTCTCTGTCAGTAAATATATATTCAGGTTTAAGACTAGAAGATAACCCAACTGATTGAACATCAAATACATACTGTGATAATAATTGTAATTTCATACATCAATATATACACAAATGTACTAAACTATTATGAAAGATAAAAATCACATTAAAACCAGAAATTTTAATTGCTATGGAAAGAGACATATGCCCAGTATTTGTTGAGCTATAGAAAGTAAATTATTAACCCCATTCTCTCATTTTTATATGATGAATTGCTCCTTCAACTTTACAACGTTGATTTGGAGCATTTAAAGCTATTAAAACTTAACAAGGAAATGTTGAGGATTTTTGTTTTTTATTACTAGGATTGAGAACATGTGCCTATGACAAAATACATAAAGAACTCCATGCTTAATGTTCTGATTTTAACTGCAACAGAGCATCATGGTGCCATTTCCATTAGCTTGTGCTATATTCCAAAGACTCCTGTGCATTGTATTTGAAGAACACTAGCATAAACTATATGGGATCTGTTTTCTCATTCATATATAGACTAGCTGTGTTGATATCTTAAACGATCTTTGGTAAATAAGGGAGTTAGGTTTCATTCAGAATTGGTACAAAATGAATTATATTTTTTCCCCCCTGCAAACGCAGAACATGAATGGAAATTAAAGTTTCTCTTTCTAGTAGACCAATTATACTTCCAATTTGTACCCAGAAAAATCTCAATGCATAGATTAATGAGTGGAGAAACAAAGCAGAAACACTATTTAAAAGAAGTGATTTTAAACTGTAGAAAAAAATGTATGAATCATTTTATAGGCTTGCTAAGAGAAGTACGCATGCTTTAAGGACTACATGAATAGTTTGCTAATTAGGATGTTGTATGTGTGCTATTTTATGGGTTTCATGTCAGTGGAGATCGTTTTACCCCAAAAGCTTCAATACAAGTTCTTCCTACGAATTATGAAAAACGTACTTAATTTTGAATACCTTCATTACTGATTTACTTTTTAAAATAACTTTAAATGAAGCATTGTAATAACCACAATGAATTTTACTTATCTATGTGGTAGAAAAGGCTTCCTGTCAATATATTTTAATGGCCTGAGCTACATTTCTCTCTTTAGATTTTTGGGGTGGAGAAAAAAGCAGTAATATAGACAAGCATCATTACTGGAGCAAGGAGTGTGATTCAATCTACCCTCTGTAACAATTCCTCTGCAAAGTATATTTAGTGTGATAAGGTGATACGCCTTAGTCTTCTTTATGTGGTTATAGTTGCCTGCCTGATTGTCGTGTTTGGATCTGAATCTATAGGTGAACACTGATGCATTCATGAGAGAAAATAAGTGGTTAATAATATGGAATATATTTGAAAATATAGAGTACTTTGTTCTGGAGGTTGTATATACGTTCAAGTCTTCTCATTCTCTGGTACGGGAGACTATAGAGAAGTCTGATTTGACAGAGTTATAGATTTTTGTCTTGTTAAAGGTCAGGTGCTGAGCAATTGATTTGATTGCTGAGCCACTGGGTCATTAAGTTGCCTGAAATAGCTGTTGCAAATGTTCATTGGTGAGCCAATCTGGGATTCTGTAACTCAGAGCTTACACTAAAATTTATAGAAAATGGTAAGTTGAATTTTGTCTTTGTAATTGCAAAAAAATGTAGTCAGAGATAAGTATGTTATAGAAGTCAAAACTTGTGTCTAGAATAATTCATGACTGGAGACTAAAACATTTTTTTCTTTCCAGAGGGTTTTCTAAGGCCTAAAATTCCACTATTGCAGATTTCTTTCTTTTTCTGAATTAAAAACCACAACTCTAGGGAGTGGATAACAGAGATCTTTGTCTATGAAGCATTGGCTAAAAGGATTAGAATGCATCGAGTTGGTGAACCAATGAGACTCTGAGTACATAGAGGAGGGTAATGACAGACTGGGCACGTAAATAAGGACATTTATTTTACAGAACTCAAAGAAAGCTGAAATAGAAATTACTATTACTAGATTATTAATTTTGAACTTCAAGTACTAGTCTGGGTTATGTTTACTCACTTTGTACCCTAGTACTAGCGAATCTGTTGCTATTTTCTAAGCTCTAACATTTTATATTTTATTATTTAGATAGCTACAATTTGGTCCACTTTTCTGTGAAAGACAGATCAATTATGCTTCTACTTAGCAAACTGTTCAATTACACTTCTATTTCAACTAGCATTGCCCAAACCAATTATTTAAATCATAGAATATTTCTTGAGGGCAAATTTCAGGTTATGGTTCTGTTTTGAAATTTTACAAAAGGAGTTACAGTAATGTATTTCCATATATAACACAAAAAGAGCATCCAATTTCAGCTGAGCAACTGAATTTCGGAAAATTCCATTTGCCCCCTTCAGTTTGACTTCAATGTATCTCAGGTTTTCTTTTTAAGCTATTCTCATTCATACTTTACTATTCAACCCAAATAATAATCTGAAGACACACATGCACACATATATAAATAAATATATATATATTAGTCTGTTATATATAGTCCATCATATGCATATATACATACATATATATGTGTATATATGTTTATACTTTTGTATGAAGTAATATATACAAAATTAAATAATATATTCAAGTTTATGTGTGCATACATGTGCACATATATATGTATATATGAGTATGCTTATATATATGTAAATACTTTTTCCAGGAAAATCTACAATTTAATAGCTCTCAATAACTATGATGTGACAACCATGTAACAGTAAGAAATATTCTATAAACTATAAGAACAATTTCTGATGTAGTCATATTTTTCTAATTCTCTTGTTTATCAATTTCTTTTGAGGATTTTTTTTTACTGTGCTGTTGATTAAATGCATTGCCTTGTGTGTGGAATGCAAGTGCTTTAACATTGATCTGCATCTGTAGCCTGAATTTTGGGGATTATAGGTCTTGAGAATACATATAATCACATTAGACAGTTTTCTTTTACAAAGCATTTTATGACCCTTAGACATTTCTCTGTGACTTAACTAAGATTACTTACAAATTCCATGTCGTTTTCCAATGTCCAGTCTCAAATTGGATTAATTTCATCTATCTATCTCTCTCTCTCTCTCTCTCTCTTCTATTCTATTATCTATCTTTTCTCCATTATTCCTTATTTTTGAAGTGACATTAAATACTACTCACAATATGAATGACTGGAAAACCCTGCATTACAGCAGAAAAGTGTAGTGCTTTAAGTCTTTCTTTCTTCTTTCTTTCTTTCTTTCTGTCTCTCACACACATATATATTTAGAGAGACATAGAAAGAGAGAGTAAGTGGACTGACTGAAACAATTGAAAAAGTATCTCCTTGCTGCTTAAGGTGACGACTCTACACTGAATTTATACAATATTGTGAGTCACTGGACTAAGACAGCTGTAGATGGAAGTGATTGAGAACTGAAATAGAACAAATGAAGCCCCTAATGTCATAGGCAGAAAATGACTCACCAAAATATAGTCTGCTTGAGTGCTTTATTTTCTATTGGAGAGAGAATGGAAGCTTTAAAATAGACACTTTTCAAAGAAATGTCACCCACAGTCCTTTTACCTTACCATGTAAAATTTTATTTTTTGTTTCTATGTGACCTAAAATTTGTTCTGGCTCCATTATAAGCTGTGTGATCTTAGGGAAGTTTTTGTTCCCCTCATCTTTTTTATTTTTTTATTTTTTTGCTAGTCTTGGGGCTTGAACTCAGGGCCTGGGAACTGTCCCTAAGCCTCTTTGTGCTCAAGGCTAGCACTCTACCACTTGAACTACAGAGCCACTTCTAGCTTTTTCTGAGTAATTGATTGGAGGTAAGCGTCTTGAACATTTTTCTGCCTGGCTGGCTTCGAACCATGATCCTCAGATCTCAGCCACCTGAATAGCTAGGATTACAAGCATGAGTCATTGACACCTGGCTCACCTCATCTTTTAAACAAGAAGCGCTAACAGTATTTTTAATAGGCCAAAGTGATTTAAGTGAAATAAAACATGTGTAAGTGGTTTGGTACAGCATGGAGATCACCCTAAACCATTTACTAACTCTGTCCTTGGACCAGCTCCATTCCTATTGCCCCATTCCTGCCTTAATTTATGTGAGCTTTAGTGACCTTGTGGGAAACTCAGAGACAGCATTAGCAATTGTATTACCTGTTTGTTAGGAGAGCAAATCCAAGGACAGGGCCTTCCCTTCAAGCTCTTTTAGTGCCATTTACTGAGGCAGTCATGACTTAATCACTTCCACAAAGGTCTTGCTTATTAGCATAACCTAGGATATCCCACTTAGTAATTATAGCCACTTGCGTTTTCTTAAGAGATCATATTTAAGAGCATGGAAGGAATAAAACTGGTAATAGGAGATGGGAAAAGGAATTTAAGGCTGCAATTGCTTCAGTCTTTTTTCTTGTTAATTGTGATGATGTGATTCAACCAAATTTACCATTTATTCTCACATAAGTAGATGGTGTCTGAATTACAAATGAAACTTCTTTGCGTAATGCCTGTAGCTACTCATGAAAAAGAGATTCTAAAATTGAATTAAGACTGGATGAGACTACTGAAGGAAAATAGTTTTTAATACTTTTGAGTCATTTGTGGCGGTGGTTACCCTTGTGTACAAGCATCATCCAGTGTTCTTTTCATTGTAGGTATGCATCCTGAATATCACTCTCTACCACTTTGGAGAACTTATCATAAAGCAGAGTCTTTTGGCTTCACAAACTATTTGTTTCATGATATGAAACCTCTAGGGAAAACTGAGAGTCATATCTAGTCTTCAATACTAAAGTAGAATACACTTGAAGCCATATTGTGGCATCTGGTCTCTGAAAAACAAAAACAAATCAAAACAAAGGAACCATGTTCAAAATAAATTCAGGAAGTTTAAAACCTCTGCCTAAAATAGTACTAATGAAATGGGAAAGTTTAGTGTAGATTTCTTGAAAATATTTAAATGTATTCCTTCTCTCGCTATTTTTTTTTTTACTAAGACATATATGGTATCATTGAAAAAGGAAATACAGAAATAGTAAATTACCAGATTCTTTGTTTTCCAAGGGTTAAGAAGGACTGAGATTGGAAGAAAATGAGTGTGAAGATTAAAATCACAATATGAATGATGCTTCTAGTTACAAAGATGTTTTAAACAAAAATTCATAGCAGTTCCGATGGAAAAGTAGAAACCATTCAAATGCCCATTAAATTATTAATGAACAAAATATAGTATATTATTTAGCCAGAATATGAAATAAAAATATGATTTCATCTTAAACCATTGTGTTTAGCTGGAATCTAGGGACTTACATCACATCTATAATCCTAGCTATAGTCCTTGTGTGTGTGTGTGTGTGTGTGTGTGTGTGTGTGTGTGTGTGTGTGTATGCATGCATGCATGTGTTACTGAGGATTGAACCTTGGGACTTACACTTGTTAGACAAGCTCTCTACCCCTTGAGTTTTGCCCAGAATCCTTTTCTTTTTCTTTTGGTTGATTTTCCAGATATGGTCTCATGCATTTTTGCTTCCTTCGGAACAGGATACTCTTACTTCCAACCTCCCAAGAGGAGGACAAACGTGAGCCAACATATGTAGTGTTTTTTTTGAAATAGGGTCTTTCTAACTTTTTACCTGGACTGTACTTGAATAACAGTCTCCACTATTTTATAGATTATAAATGCCATCCAAAATGCCTGGTTCTAAACATCAGGAAGTTTCAGTACTAGGAGATCAGGTCCTTGTAATTTTTAGGCATACACTAAACCACTTGAGCCACTTCCCTTATACCCTTTGCTTTTATTTTCAAATAGGATCTTTCTTTTGTCTGAGTTTAGTTGAACCATGTTCCTGCTATTTAGCTGGAATGACAAATGCATAGCAATACTCTCAGGTTTTTATTGGTTGATGTAGGGTTCAAGTAATGTTTTGCTTGAGTTGACCTTGAGATGAAATCCTTCTGCTCTCAGCTTCCTGAGTAGCTAGAATTACATGTGTGAGCTATTGTGCCCAACAAAAACTCAGCTTTGATATTTCTTTGAATTATTTTTATACTGCCCATAAAGTTATATTTCCATTTCTTTTATTTTAGTTAAATATTTTTATTATATTTAAGTAGTAGTTGCCATTCACTGGAGCACTTTATGAATAGAGTACATCTTGATCAATGTCACTCCTTACAGCATGCTCACCCATCCCTCTACCATACCACTTCCATTACTTATCTTAATTTGGGGTTATATACTGAATTTTTTGAATTTAACAAAGCAGTTTATGTGTACAATGCATCTTGATCTATGTCACTACTTCAACATCTTCACCTCCCTTCGACTTGCTCTTTCCCTCAATTCTGTGGTATATATAATGAATTCATGCCTGCATTTTCCCCTTTCATTCTTTTTCTTAATCTTTAATTTTATTGTAAAGGTATTGTACAGAGGGGCTACAGTTACATAAGTAAGGTGATGAGTTCATTTTTTGTTGAACATTGTTACCCCTCTCTCCTTTTTCTCCCACTTTGCCTCCCCCCCCCCCACAGACTCCCTTCCTTCCAAGTTGTAAAGTTCATTTCCAACATAGTGTCTTGTGAGTATCCCTGTTCATTGGTGCCACCTTTGTCCCTTTGTCTTATCACTTGGTGATTCTCCTTCTCTTCCCCAAATCAGATAAACATATACAGGACACAGGGTACCAAAATAAAAAACAATGACAACAGGGGATAATCTAAAGGAGAAAAAAATGAAAGAAAAAAGAAATAACTTCAGAAAATACATTAAAATCATCATCGCCATCATCATCATCATCAACAACCACCACTACCACCACCACCACAACAACAAAAAGAATCTTCTTATTTCTATACCCTGGAGTTCATTTTGATCGGCATCATTTTATGGTCATATGTACATAGCTATTGAGCTATTGTGATCCTCTGCTAGGACTATCCTAGACATATTCAAATTATTACAAATGAGGGAAACCATGGGATCTATGTTTCTTTGCATCTGTCTTATTTCACTTATTATGATTTTTTTCCAATTCTTTCCATTTCCTTATGAATGAATCAATGTCATTCTTTCTGATGGAAGCATAGAATTCCATTGTGTGTATGTGTGTGTGTGTGTGTGTATCACATTTTCTTGATTCACTCATCTATTCACGGATATGAGTTGGTTCATATCTTAGTTATGATAATCAATGCTTCAATGAATATAGTTGTGCTGGTATCTTTAATGTGGCCTTGTTTGTGTTCATTGGGTAAATGCCCAGGGACTGGAGAAGAAATAAGAATGGCCAATAGACACATAAGAAATGTTCAATATCTCTGATCATAAAAGAAATGCAAACCAAAACCACATTGAGATTCCACTTCACCTTAGTTAGAATGGCCATTATCAAGAAAACAAATAATAGTAGATGCTGTCAGGGATGTGGCCAAAAGGGAATGCTACTACACTGTTGGTGGGAATGTAAATGGGTATGGAGATTCCTCAAAAGACTAAACATAGTAATACTCCCCTTCATTCTTCTTTTTCCCACCCTCCCTTCTTCAAGTACACATTTCCTGGTACTTATTTTGTTAGGTTTTGATGTAATCTTTTTAAAGACTTATACTATTTGTGTTTTCCATATAGTCGATTACACTTTATTCATTTTTTGCTAAAGGCTAGTAGTCTACTACTTGAACCACAGCTCCCTTTCTGGCTTCCTGACTGGGCTGCCTTCGAACTATAATCCTCAGATCTGAGCATCTTTAGTTGCTAGGATTACAGGCTTGAGCCATCAGCATCTGGCTTATATCAAATAATTTTTGTGAAGTATATAATGTCTCACATACAAATAAAGTCTGGTCTATCAGAAAAGAATATGAAGATAATGACTGCAGCCTTTGTTTGGATTTCCATTACCTCCATTTGAGGTACTCTTTCAGTACTTAAAGGCAACATGTTATTCTGAGAAGAACATGAGCCTTGGAGGAAGATACATGGCATTTTAAATAATAACTCAGGCAACTGATGATTTTTATCACATTGTGCAAGTGACTTGACTTTTCTGATTGTGAATGTCATCACTTACAATAGAGATATGACTTACTTTCCTTAAATAGTTTATGTGAAGACTAAAATAGTAGGATTTTTTGATATTTGGTGCTTAATAGATAGTGGAATATATTACAACCTTTTCTCAGAACATTAGAATATAGAAGGGTCAGGTGAGAAACCTTAACTCTATATTTCTTTTTTTTATTGTAAAAATACTGTAAAGAGGGGTTACAATTACATGGGCAAGATAATGAGTACATTTCTTATCAAGCATTGTAGCCTCCTCCTTTGTTTCCCCTTCCCATTCCTTCCCATCCTACCCCCACCCCTCCACCCAATCCTCCCCCCCCACCAAAGTTGTAAAGTTTGTTTTCGACATAACGACTTGTACATCTCATTGTTGCAATGGATCCACCTGTATCCCTATTTAAACAATTTGTTTTTTCCCTTCCCCTCTACAAATTATACCAACATCAAATACAGTGAAAGCAGGGGTTATACTGTGGGGGAGGGACATACAAAGCAACAAAGAAATAATCTTATAAATGTGTTAGAAACAATCGCATGAAAGAAAAAAAAACATTTGAGTACATATCTTAGGGTTCATTTCCATAACATCAACTTATCTGACCTTTTCTGCTTGACTCAGACATATACGAGTTATTGCAAATAAAGTGGGACCTATGTTTCTTTGGGCCTGACTTACTTCACTTAATATAATTTATTTCTAAATAGATTGTGAGACATTGAGTTTACCTGTATAGCATAAGTATAATTAAAGTTTGATCTATAGCAAACTTCAAGAACTCAAGGCATATTTAAGCCACTCTTTTGCTGTTAGGTAATAATCACTATTGTTTGGGGAAGAAAGTGTATTTATGGGCAAAGTAGTAATTATCACTAGTTCATGTCTTAGTGCTCATCATATTGGCAGCTATCATGGCCCATGAACAATGGGAGAAAAGAAAGTCACCTGTATAAAGGAGACTTTTGAGGTTCTCCTTGTCCTTTTCCAAGTCAGTTTGTCCTCTGCAGTTTGCTCTCCAGAATATTGAAAGGTCAGTGGCCTATCATAATTTTGATTTATTACATTGTCATTTTGAGCTGAACTCTTGTACCTTTTGTGACTGTTTTAATGTATAGCCTTCCATCCATCTTTTACAGATTGTAAATGTTTCTAGATATTTTTTCTTGTATAACAAAGTGACAAAATACCAATGACTCATATTGTATTGCATTTGGTAGGCAAACACTTTGGCTTATGAAAAAGCAAAACAGAACCAAGCACAGCCTTATTGTGCTCATTATGGTTAGAATTGTCATACCTTTTGACTATCAATAAATAACAATATGTTATTTATTGATAGTCAAAAATATGCCAGGCAACATAAAGAACACACAGAGATCACAATTTGCATATTGATAATTTTATACTCTGAAAGTGGAAGTCCATTAACTCAAATACAGAATGTATTTAATTCTGCAAATAATTACTTTTGAAATCTTGATTGGGGAACTCATTTAGCTGGCTGTAAGCTTAGAAGGTATTTTTGTACCTTTCTAGTTAAAAATCATGTTGCTCCAAATAGCGTCCCAAAGCCCTGTAATGTGATGGTGTTCACATACATGAAATTATTCCTGTTTGTTTTTAAGGTAACAAAAAATCCTCCACTATCATTATCACCACCACCACTATCACCACCAACAAAATACTTGGGAGATTAAGAAAAACTTGAGTAAGTAAAGTTTTTATAGAATAAATGTATGTTTGCTTTGAATTACATTTGTGTAAGTGATCATATATAATCAATACCTTCAGAATAGCAATGAAATGCTGCTTGGGGAGTTGAAAGAGCAGGGATAAATTTGAGGTTGACAGAGGAAGTAATTCAAGATTGTAGTGGTGTGAGAGCCAGGCTAATAAGAAATAATGTACATTTCAATTCTTCCTATCTCAGATGAGCATTCATAGTATCTTTATGCTAGAAATGTGGCAGTTAAGGTAGACATATCCTTTCTTGAGATATTCATGATGTAGCTCCATAGACAATCAAGGGAATGTATGTATTTTTTGTTCAGCGATTATTTATTGACTTCTTTCTTCACATAAGACAATTTATGAGGGATAGAGATACAGGGAATAAATAGACAAAAACTTTTTCCTTCATGTTACATCATAATTCAGAAAGACTGGTGAAAAATGAGTGTGTGTGTACATCACCTGTACTTATATTTTTATTATTGTGAATGCTATGAAGAAGTATAAAGCAGAGAACGTGGACAACATGTGGAAAGTGCTGTATGAATCTTGAGGAAGACCACCAGTGAGGTGACATGTCAGTGTGTCATGTAAAGGCATGCTTGTCCTACATAAATGCACACATAAGCCGTTTATAAAGTTGGCAATGCTTTATACTTGTAATCAAATCTTTAGCCCTAAGGCTATGAGTTCCTGAACAAAAAGATTATACCATCAGTAATGTCATTTAACAATTCCAAAGAGAACAAAAACAAGGAAAGGCAAAAGAGCAGCTAGGCAGGAGGTCTGTCTCTGTCAGGGTTAAGATGAATCACCAGCAAGAAATAGAGTGGCCTTGGAAGGAGTCCAGGGCAGCTGGGTTGGCTCCTCCCCATTTTTCTGTGAGAGCTCTGCACATGCTGAAATAATTTGGAGATTCTTCTTCCACTTTCTTCAGGCGAGAGTTTTTCTGTTTAGTTCTTTCTCATTCTCAATGCTTTCCTCCTCTTATTTGCTCAGGATTTTGTGTCCTTCTGTTTTGTGCCTTATGCCACTTTCCTATTTTTCCCCATTTTTCGTCATTATTTTCCTGTTCATTATTTTCCTGTTCAGGCATTATATGTATTAACAGGAATCAGTTTCACCATTTTGTTTGCTCAGAAAAAAAAAAAAACTGTGCTTACTATCGTGACATGAGTTCTCAAGAAAGGATCTAAAAAAGCATAGCAATGCATGGTTTATAAAGAACTAAGTAGTCCACAGTATGCCATTTGTATACTGGATAAACTGGCACCATTATCCTCAAGCAATTGTCAGTTTCTCTTATTTATACCATGAAAGTGTTGATGTACTCTAGCCAGGAAGAGTTCTGACATGCTGGATTGTGAAACGCCATTTCGGTGTGCAACACAAAGTATCATGCTTTTGTTGTTGTTGTTGTTGTTGGTCATTAGGCTTGAACTCTGGGCCTGGGTGCTGTCCCTGAGCTTTTCAGCTTAAGGCTAGTGTTCTACCACTTGAGCCACAGCATCACTTTCAGTTTTCTGGTAGTTAATTGGAGATAAGAGTCTCAAGGACTTTTCTGCCAGCGCTGGCTTTGAACCGTGATCCTCAGATCTCAGCCTGCTGAGTAGCTAGAATTAGAGGCGTGAGCCACCGGTGCCTGGTCTCATGCTTTTTTATTAGGTGGTAGAGAATATGAGAACCGAAGCTGATGAGTGACCCATTAGAATAAAATTAGCCGTTTCTCCTAAATATTGCTTTGTATTCATTCTCAACCCTTGGGGTTTCAAATCAGTGCCTGAAAATATAGACTGGAGACACTGCCTCCCAGAATAACTTCCCACTGTGCCTGCATATGGTGTTTGTTCACTGAAGATAATTGACTGTATGTGAGCTCACAAATGTTGAATAAACTCTATTTGTTTCCAAATATGGCATTGGCAGTTTGCCTAGGATGTGATGAAAGGGCATCCACAATATTGGAGGAAGCCCATAGGGAGCATTCTCACATAAGGTGAATAAAGCTTTCAGTTCACTTAGCTAAATGGTCCAGGAGCTCTACAGTCCAGTAAGCACTCGATTGGTCAGAATCAAGCATCATTGATTCCACCTTCAACTTTACTGAAGATGAAGAGATGTCTGTCTCTAACACAAACAGTTCTTTAGACATCACAATGGTTTTTATGAAATTGGATTGTAAAATTGAAACAGGCTCTTTTACTCATTTAATTTCCCTAACACCCAACTTTACAAATCATTATTTGGGAGGTTATGAAGAATAACTTGTGCAAGACCATGCGCAATAATGGTCTCCAGACGTGGAGTCTAAGAACAGTGCTAAGTTGAGCATTGAAATTTGTAGATATGATCACAATATTCTTTTGTGCCCCCCTGAACTCTCTTTCCTGGTACATCTAAATAAGAACTTTTATCATGTTTCCAAAACCCAAACACCAAGCTTTTTGCACGTGGGCTACCACTCATTTCCATTCCTCCTTTTATTTTGGAAACAACACCTCTATTCTCATCAAGGCCAATGTTTCAACTGAGTTTTGTAGCTCACTGCTTTTCAGCTTTTGAAAACAACAGTGTTGTCTTTTTTCTATTACATCATTCCCATAAGAAATCAAAACAACAAAAACAAAAGATAGTGTAAAAATCTATAGTAATTTTTCTCCTTTTAGAAACCAAAATAAGTCTAAGACAAGTAGAAAAGTTCAAAAACTATGTATATAGGACCATATAAGATGATGTTAAGTGAAATGAACCCCAAGATAGGCATACAAGTGGTTTTTTTCTTTCTTGCTATTGTTTTTAATGTATTTAAAATGTACTATGTGATTTTTTTGTTTATGTTCTTCCCCCACGGTATAACCCCTATTTTCACTGTATTTGATGTTGGTGCCCTACATCTTGTATATACATTTTTTTTTCTGTTTTGGGGAGGGGAAGGCAAATAACAAGATACTGAAATAAGGATACAGGTTGACCCATTGTAACAATGAGACGTACAAGACACTATGTTGAAAATGAACGTGACAACTTGGGGGAGGGAGGGAGGAGTTGGGGAGGTGGGGAAGAAAGGGTTGGAAGGGAAAAAACAAAGGAGGAGATAGCAATGCGTGATAGGAAATGTACTCATTATTCATGTAACTATCACCCCTCTATACACTATTTTTACAATAAAAACATAAAAATAAATAAAAAGATGGGCCTAACAAACTGATCGTATGCTATGATAATCTTTATCACAAAAACAATAATTTTGGAAGTGCCTTTTTCATATCTTATTTCCCTCTTTTATTTTTAAAATGTTTTTTGCTGCCTCTTAGATTTTAAGATGCCACATTCCCTTTGTTATTTCCAATACTGCTAGGCACATGGCACACTGTCTTTTGATCATCTACTTCCTTCTTCCCTGTATGATCTATAAATATGGGATTTCTGCAATCTGCCATGGGGCCTTTATCACCAACATTCTTCTCTAAAGTAATCTCAACTCACCCTATGCTTCTATACAAGCATCAAACACATAATTTTGCCTCCAGCTTTTTTATTCACATAGGAAATCATTATTTATACATGGATACTTAGTAGGTATCAAGAGCTAAAAATATCACAAACAGGGCTTTTGATCTATACATATCCCATACCCATTCTGCTTCTCCAAAGCCTTTTCCTTTACCCTGAATTTATTTTTTAGACCAGATATGTAGGAGTCATCCCATATTTCTTCTAACTTTCCGGCTCCTGGCACCAATCCATTAGCAAGCCAAATAGGCTCTACCTGCAAAATAGTTCCTACACAGAACATCTTACTGTTCTCTATATTATAATCCTAGTTTGAATCACCAGAGCTATTTTTTCTACCTTTGTATAGCCTCCTAATTGATCTCCCCAACTGCTTCCCTTTTGCCTCTTTAGTTGGTTTGGTACACAATGGATTGTCAAATATCACCATTATCCTATTTGTTTCTTAAAAAGCATGTGCCCAGAGCTTTCATTTTTCTTATAATAAAATTTACATTTCAAGACCTGGTAGTATCTGGTCTCTGTCCAGTTCTTTGTTCTTATTTTCTACTTTTTGGTTACATTGTGTACTTTCCTCAAACATGCCAAGCCCACTGTCTTCCTGACAGCTTTGAACTAATTGATATAATTGATACATTTTATATTGGCCATTTTAAATCATTCTTAAACGCAATATATGTGTGGGTAGAACTGAAATTTGAATTTGAGATTGGATGAACTCAAGCTATAGATGTTGCCCCTGCAGTACAAAAGATGCACATAGTGAGACTTGGAAAGAAATCAGATATACTAAACTGCAAATTCAGTGATAAATTATCCCCCAAGAGTCTTTTCTGGGAGGGAAACTTCTGGAATTATATGTTATTCTTCATTATCCTTCATTGTTACTTTAGGAAAGAGTTTTGTGTATTATAATTAAGAGCAGGGTAAAAATCATAATATTTATAAAAATAATTTCCCTGCCATTATGACACTTAGATTGGATTTTATTCAATAGAAATACTGTAATATAATTGACATTTTGTCTGATCTTTTATTTCCTTAAATTACAATGGAAAGAGGATATCAGATAAAGAAGGTAAATAGAATAAGGAAGTTATATTTCCATAATTTGGGGAAAGTTTTCATTTTAGAAGGCTTTTTTTGCTGAAATATTCCTAGGTTAGGAGTGACAGACATAAAACCTGATTTGATTGCTTCACAAAATCCATTTACCAAGAATAAGCTCCCTTTTGTGCTATCAGAATTGATTAAACCGAGCCGTTCATTTGGGATGACACTATTAGGGAAGGAATGAGCCTGTCTGTGTGACTAAATTGGGACTACCACAATCAATACATCCAGTGACCTTTCTTAATTCTTTTACTCTGAACAATTGCCTGGATTGGATTTTAGCAAGAGTTTAAAAACCTCAAGAGGAGTTATATTTAAAGTATCCTTTAAGAAAGCTCCAGGAGTTCGGAGGAACCAGTATCCGTGGAGATTAGATTCTCTAGTGTTATATTGCTCCAATACAGAATCAGTCAACTATCCTAAAATAGGGTTTAGCCAGAGGACTTGGAAGCATTGTACCTGGGATCTGGAATGAAAGTTGACTCACAAACATATGGGTCACATATTGATTTTTGTTTTGAAAAATCTTAGGATATAAAAAAAATCAGTGTTTTTTAATCTAAATATAATTTCCTTTCTTGAAAGAGAAAGAATTCCACAGAATAGATATCTCTTGTCCTTTACAAATGCAGTTCACATGCTAAGATAAACCATCTGTTTCCCTTAATTTTTCTGAGATGAAAATTACTAGTAAAATGAAATGACTTGTTTTAAGAATATAATTAATTGTATATGAAGTCAAATGTGCACAGAGAGATAAATTTTTAGAAATTTATTTCATGTTTGTGGGGAACCTTGGAATCTAAAAAAAACAAACATTTCTTCTGATAATTAGAAAGATCATGGCATAGATTTTGTAAGTTTAGTACTGGCCAGGTGTTTCAGATAGTGTTACCATGAAAACAAGCTTATCTTGGAGCTGGAAAGTTGGGGTTGGGTTGGAAAAAATACAATTCTCAAGAAACTGCTTACATTTTTCTCCTCCAAAGGATGCTTAACAAGAATTTGTGAAGTGGACCTAGGCTTGAGAGAATAAGAATGGAATGAAAATATGTCAAATGTGGTGTGAATTTCAAGAAATAGGGAAAGTTTATTATATTGTGTCAAACTAACAAACATGGAGAAAAGACATATTTTTGTCAGTGTAGTTGCTTTTTAACAATGGTTTTGGAAAAGCTCTCAATATCAGCTAAAGTTTTCTTTGAGTTCTGTGGATATTTCGACAAGGAAAAATGCTTGTGAATAGGGCAATATGATTATTACCAGTGGAAGCATAGAATTCTGTTGTGTATATATAACATATTTTCTTGATTCCTTCATCCATCTGGGTTGGTTCCATATCACAGCTACAGTAAACAATACTGCAATGAATATGGCTGAGCTGGTAGCTTTAGTGTGGCCTGATTTGTGGTCAACTGCATAAATGCCTGGAAGAGGGATTTCTGGATCATAAGGAAGCTCTATTTTTAGCCCTTTGAGGGACCTCCATACTGCTTTCTAAAGTGGTTGAACAAGTTACACTCCCACCAACAATGCAGGAGGGTTCCCTTCTGTCCACATCCCCTCCAGTACCTGTTGTTATTAGAGTTCTTGATTATAGCCATTCTAACTGGGGTGAGGTGGAATCTCAATGTTGTTTTGATTTGTATTTCTTCATGTGTCTGTTGGCCATTCTTATTTTCTCTTCAGAGAAATCTCTAAGACTACTCTCTAAGCCCACTCATTAATGGGGCAGTTGTTTCTTTGAGGATTGTTTGTTGGGGGATTTCATTTTTTGAGCTCTATTTTAGATATAAGACCATTGTCTGATGAATAACATTCTGTGGTCTTTCTACTTATCTTCCTAACCGAAGTAAGCCAAACTCAAGAAAACATAGGTTGCATGGTTTCAATCATTTGTAGTAATCAGAATGTGTCTATAAATCTACAGGTAAACACAATGGATGGTAAAAGACAAAAAAATTACACTTGAACATGATAAATTAAACAAGACTCTAAGCATTCACACAAGTTATTCTTAGGAGAGGATCACAAAAGTTATGTACATATGATAGTATACAGTGTTGTTTAGTAAAATGAACTCCAAGAAATGGAACAAGAGGTTTTTTTCCGTTATTTTACTTTTTGTATTTTCCCCCTTTTGTTACTGTTTTTGATACCTGAACTTTTTGTCTTGTGTCTAAGTTTATCTGTTTTGGAGAGGGCATAAGGGGGCACAGAAATGGTGGGACAAAGGGTGAAATAATGCAGTAGTTATATTCCTTAGATACTACATTGAAAATGAGCTATATAACTTGGGGGTAAAGGGGGTCAGGAGGAAAAAAACTGGGAGAAAATGAGGAAAGAAATGATACTGTTCAAAAAGAAATGTACTCTTTATCGGACTTGTATAACTGTAGCCCCTCTGTACATATTTCCAATAAAAATAAATAAAAAAGTTTAAAAAAGTAAAAAAGGTTTGAAGCTATATTTGTCTTAAAAAATCACATAAGGATAAAGCAAGGACACATTTAAGAGCACCTAAAATGAAAAGTGAGCATGATTAAAGTATTTTTAAAGTTATTGCTATTTGTTTCCTTATTTTTTCTTGTTTCTGTTAAGACTAAGCATTATGCCCACCTTCGGTCCTCAGCTACACCCATACCAGAGCTCCTCCCAGCCCTGGAGTTGGCTCCTCCCTCACTCCGCCCAGACCCACCTGAGCTCCCATCTACCTCACTTCCTACCCCCCAGACCCTCCTGCTATGCGGATAGTGAAGGGATCCATGTGCTCACTCTTGGGGGAAATATGGGTCCTCTAATAAACCTTATAATAATCTTTTTCCTGTGCCTGCCTGCCTCTGTGTGGTCCCCTGGGATGGATGTGAAGTATTCCTTACCCCTTACATCCAAAAATATCATTTTAAGAAGTCTGCCTTATTTCCCCTGGGTTCTAACTTCAGTTAGGGTATTATTATATTTACAGCACATACTTAAAGTGACAGTATCTGAACTCAATGTAGGTACACCACATCTTTGAACCTGTGGTTTTTTGTTTTTTTTTTTTTTATCAATGAAAAGCACTATTAACTCCTAAGACAATAGGGAGGCTGAGAGAGGAAATGAATATGAGGCACCTACTCCAGTAGAGATCCATCAAGGGTCATTTTCTTCTCTCAAATTTACCTTGGATAGTTAAATACCTTTATTTAGTTTATACATATTTATATCTTCTATTTTCTACTTGAGTTTTCTTACCAATATATTACTTTTAATACATCCCAAACCATTCTTGCTGCAAATATTTTTTCAAAATGAGAACACATCTAATTTAGTAATTATATAACTCCTGATTTCAGTAGTCACATCGATTTTCGATGTATTAATATGTTGTTTTTGTTGTGATGTTGTTGCATTCTAATCAGTCTTTAGAATATATTAGTGTTTTTTTTTTCAAGTGACTGGTAACATGTCAAGCTATTCAAAGAAGTTTCTGGAAAGAGTAGATCTGCCTAAAAGCAGTTCACCCCCAGCAGCACTGCTCTCTAACATGCTGAGGTCCTAACAATGTGAGCAGTCATTTTTACTCTCATGCTAATTTGATATGTCCGATAGTCCGCCTGCTGTGCAGCTCCTGGTTATTCGGAGTACTTCATCTCTTATGGATTTAAATTATGTTAACTGAAAGTTTTTTTTAAAGGAGTTTCCGTTTAAATTGCAGACTAAATTTAATAGTCCTATAGGGTGTTAAAGACTTTCTTCTTTTGTGTTTTATGGAATTCAACCATGTGGTCTGACTAATCTTTTAATAAATATATGTTTTACATATGTTCAGTAAATTAATTCTGTTGCGTATACAAAATTTAGCACTTTTGACAAACGCATAATATCATGTGAAGACCACCACAACAAAGATGTAAGACAGTGCTGTCACCCCAAAAGAGTACCCTATGTTGACCTTTGAGAGGAAAAATTGAAATTGAACTTCTAATCCAACACTATATTGATCTCTATAGTTTGTTTTTTGTAGAGTGTCAAATAAATAGTACTATATAAATGAGGCACTTGGAATTTGTCTTATTTCACATTGAGGTATCAGTCTGTTGTTTATATTAGTAGTTCATGTCTTTTTACTGTTGAGTAATATTCAATAGTATGACTGGATCAGAGTTGATCCTCTCAGCAGTTGATGAAAATTGTGTTGGTTCTATTTTTTATGTTATGAATAATGCTTAAAAAACATTCATTTACAAGGGGTTTTGTGACCGTAACTCTAATTTTCTAGAGTACATACTTCAGAGTACAATTGCTGATCACACACTAACTGTTTAGCATTTTGGGAAACTACCAAAGATTGGTTGTAACATTTTCAGTTTCATCAGAAAAGTATGAGAGAGCATTTTACAGTTGTTTCACATTCTTGAGAACACTTGATTTATTTTATGTACATATAGACACATGTGGATTTTATAGCATTTTTAAACATAAATAATACGTGTGCATATATGAAGTATAGAAATAGATATGTAGAATTATGTACAAATAAATGCACATACATGAATTGTATTATTTTACTTTAGAATTGCTCAAGATTTTATAATACATATTTATATGGTGAAAAACAAGGTATGTGCTCAGGGATTCACATCTTATCATCTCCAAATCAATTTAGATTTCTTGCTTTAAAGTATTGTTGTTATATAGTTTACATTTACATACAATGAAAATACCTCTACATATTATTGCTTTTAACAGTGATATTTTGAAGTACTTAAAATATGTGGCATATTTATCCTGTGTTATACATATATAAGTCAATTTTTGTGAATTAACATAAACAAAAAAATAGTACTATGTTGTTTTTGTGCCTTTACTGATATTCTGTCTTTGTTCAATTTTTGCAGAAAAAGAGAGGATATTTCCATCTATCATTATGTTCTGTCCAATTTTGCTTACCTTACTTCGGGACATATAAATATGGAGAGTGTCTGGTTTCTGGATGAATAGTTACTTTTGTCATCAACATATCTTCTTTTCATGTATGTTACTGTTATTTATTTTGAATATTTCTCAAATAAGGGGGGGTTCGATCGTGGGTCCTGAACTCTGGGCCTAGGCACTGTCCCTCAGTTCTTCAGTTCAAGGCTAGCGCTCTACCAATTGAGCCACAGCGCCACTTCTGGCTTTTTTCTTTTTGCTTACGTGGTGATGGGGAATTAAACCCAGGGCCTCATGCATGCAAGGCAAGCGCTCTACCACTGAGCCACCTTCCCAGCCCCTGAATATAGGTTTTTATTCTTGGGATTTGGGTTGGTATATTTTTTCCTATCCTTTATGTGTGGGAGTAAGTCTGTGTCCTTGGAGAAACAAACACTAGGACCCAATTTGATGTAATTAGTGAAAAGCTCCTGAAGGAAAATGTAAGAACATGATACACATTTGACTCTTACAAAGAAAGTGAAGAAGGTACAGAAGATGGAAGGGTCTTCCACTGCAGTACATTTTGAAAGAAAGTTCTTGCAAAGCCAGTGGTCATTTCTTGAATGTAATCACCTGTGAGAAGATTGATGCATCTCTCTGGAAGATTTACTTAGTGCTTGTGTTGCATCATTGTAACTTAGGAGCAGCCTTGGGAAGGGTGACATCAATAGGATAAAGTAAACAGCACAGAGCTTAGAGCCTTTCTTCAGCCATATGCTCTGTACAGATTTGAGGAGCAGGTTTTAATGCCAGTTATAATACAATTTTGTGCATAACACAAAGGTGGGTCTTATTTTTAATGAACTTTCATAATACCTGCCTTTTATTTGGAATATTTAATTTACTTTTAAATAACAGTAGTATTCTTTAATGTAGAGTATAATTCTATAATTTTTTGGCATATATTTCCTGTTTGGGTAAGTTATGTTTGATCTTGTCATCTAGTCCTCCTTCATTTTATATGGTTTTAATGAATTATTCCAGTTTATTTTCTATATTAACTAATATTTTAGCTGTATTTTTGTTTAGTGTTTTTATTGTTTTCTTTGGAGTTTAAGATGTTCCTTTAATTTATGCCAATGTAAAAGTCATATAAAACTTTAGCATATCTCTGTCTATTATTTTGTCTATATATTTCTTTATTATGTAGGAAATTGTACCAGAATAATTCCAAATTACCTCCTCCAATCTTTTGTCTATTTTGAGTACATTTTAAACCCCAGGATATATTATAATATTTACACAAGTATTTATAAAAAATAACACTAACAACTGCTAAATGAAAAAATTGAGTAGTTATGCATATTTACTATATCTGTTGCTTTTTCTCCTTTTATGTTGATTTAGACTTGTCTCATATATCATTGTCCTCTCCTCTGAAGAACTTTCACATTTCTAGTATCACTCAATTAGGAGACATACTCCCTTAAAATTGCTTGTTTGAAAAAACATTTTTTGGGAGCAAATTTTTCCCTATATAGAATTCTAGGTTCAGTTTTTTTTTGGTTTCCTAGAAGCAGTTTATAGATGGCATGTCTTTATTTCTTAGCTTGCATAGCTTCTGATGAGGATTCAATATTCATTTTGCTCTTTGTTCCTCTGTTGATGTAAACTACTAGTTTCCCCCCCCCCCCCCCCCTCTGGCTGGATCTCTTGGATCTCTTTCATTAGTATTCATCTGTTTTTTATTGTATGTGATGATGTGTTTTTTAATCGTTGTTTGTAGTTTTTCATGTTAATCTTCAGGGATCTGTGGGCTTACAACTTTCATGAAATTTAGATAAATTGATCATAATTTTTTCAAGTATTTTTCTACCTTGTCCAGTTGTAGTCACTGTAACTATATTAAACTGCTTTTTAAATTGCCTTTTAAACCCTATGTAACTTTTAAAATCCTATTACATTCTCAAATGCTATTCAGTTAGTTGTATATAATGTCTTCTTTACTCTTTCTGTAGTATCTACACTGATGTTATGACCATCTTGTATAAAATTTATTCAGATTTTATATATTTTTAGAATTTGTCTTTCGTTTCTGTCTTTGTGATATTCCTAACATCCTATATTTCTGTGGACATATACAAGGTTATGTGAAAGTCTTTGTTTCTGACTGCATCACTTTATTTTACAAAGTATGTAGAAGTAGTGCTGTGGCTCATGTGATAGAGCACTTGCTTTGAGCTGAAGAGCACAGGGACAGCACCCAGGCCCAGAGTTCAAGGCCCACAACTGACAAAAAAAAAAACAAACTATGTGTGTGTCAATTGGTTGATTTTTCTCCTGTTTTGTATTATATTCCCTTAATACTTTGTATGACTTATATTTGGATAGTGGAGAAATTTGTATTTAAAAATATCTAGATTTCATATGTATAATAAAAAATGTAAACTTTAGAATTGTGAGACAGCTTGAACATAAATTTTGTTAGAGCTGATCTAAAGTAACTTTTTTCCCTAAAGCCCTTGTCACTGCCACTAAACTGGTCTTCCAGAGTCAATACTGAGCACCCTTCAATCTAGATTTTGGTTCAATAGATTTTTCATTTTGGCGGTACTGATGTTTGACTTCTGAGACTTTTGATTGCTAAACAGATACTCTACTACTTGAGCCACACTTAAAGCCCCTTTTTCTCTGATTATTTTTGAGGAAGGATTTTGGTTTTGGTCATTTCTTGAATGGCGATCCTCCTATTTATACTTCTTGCCATAGCTTGTGTGAGAGACATGCACAATTACACTAAGCTTTTTTGTTGTTATTGTTGAGATGGTGTCTAGTTAACATTCTGCTAAGGTTGATCTTAAATTGAGGTACTTTGGAGCTTATTATTCTGCAGATCTGCAGTGACGGATAATGTGCCACTGTACCTGGCTTCAGCAGAATTTGAAGGACTTGCAGTGTAAGAGTCATTTAGTTTATAGTACTCCTGAAGCAATTTAACTAACATCATGTGTTTTACCTTATATATGCTTACTTTTATATTCAACATTCTAAGAAATACTCCTGTGAAGATTTCTGAAACTTTCCTTATTCCTTTTCTTTAACATCTTTCTTCTAATATGTTTAACAAATAAAAACATCATAATCCTCAGTTTGTGTAAATTCTGACATGTGGATTTTCAATTGAGAAATACCATGCTCTGCTTAATTATTTTAAATGTAGTGTGACAGTCTGAAGGGACCTCCGTAATGGTGGACCTTATTGTATTTATTTCTTTAATGCCCTGTATCTAAGTCCTCTCTTACCTATTGTTTCCTATTTCAAATAGATGATTAATATATCATGATTTTTCCCAGTTTTTGGTTGTTCATGTCAGAGCAGAATGGCATGTCTTGTTTCTGCAACTTTATCATGGTTGGAAGCTGATAGCAAATGCTAACATGCTGAACAATTTTCATATTCATTTTACTCTTTTTTGTAGTTTTAAAGTAAAATATTTTCATGTAAGGAAACTACAGATGGCAAGAGAGAAGAAATTTAAATTGCCTTTAATCTTATCGCTAAGATATAACTACAATCTAATTTAATCCTTGTCTCATTCATCTTTCTGACAGACCCAAAACGAGTTAGATTATCTTCAGATCTTCACTACTCAGTGTTGCTCAGTCTTGTAATCAGCTACCAGCTGTCTACCTGAAATACACATTTTATGTAAAAGGGAAATAATTTTTCTGAGACAAATACTTTTCTGTGACCATGAGGAAGAAGGGGTTATGGGAGATCACAGTTGTATAGAAAACCTGTTTTATTGTGTCTGTATTTTGAAAACTCCTCTTTTCCCTCGTCCCTCTCTCTGTGAATATCTTTCTCTGTATTTCTATTTTTGTTTTTGTATCTTTTACATGCACACACGCATGCATACATATTTGTAACTGCGTGAATTCATACGACCTCTTCAAAGAGAAAAACTGTAAAGTTTTCGGGATGATGTGTACCAATGATTCCTAAACATAGGTACACATGTAAATGTTTTGCTTTTCCCCCTCCTGCTTGACTATAAAATGTTGAATCAAATACAAATATCTCCAACTAACTACATTTTCAATGAGATTACATTCAGTTGAATGAAGTTGTAAGATTTGAAGATGAAGACCATGTGCGGCATAATAGAGAAAGTCAGCAAACTGATTACAAGTCATAATAACAATATGTACATTTCCAGAGGTGACTACAGAAACAGAGCAATACTTCAAAGGTTACTTCAGTAGTTACGTAGTTTAACAGTGGAGGCTTACATAATTAAATTTGGGATAGAGTTCTGAAGTTATAATCAAAATAAGTGAGGAGTATATATGTACCAGGCTGTAAGCAATGTTCATTTTCAAGAAATAATAATAATTGCACATTGATTATCAAAGAATGAATATATTTTCAGACCATGTAGATGCCAGAGGGTTTTTTTATACTGGGGTTTAAATTCAGAGATTTGTACTTGCTAGGCAGGTGCTCAGTCCTTTTTGTTTTAGTTATTTGGGCGATAGAATTTCACCTTTAGGCCTAGGCCATCATGGACTGTGATTTTCACATTCATGTTTGTTATATAGTTAGGAGGTCAGGGGTGCATGACTGGAATCATAGGAGCACATCATCATCCTTAGCTATTGGTTACAATGGGATTTCACTATGGTTTCCCCTGGAGTTGATATCCAACTGTTATCTTCCTTATCTCTGCTCTGCCAATAATAATACAGGCATAAACTACAATTACAGGCAAGAGTCTCCATCCCTGGGCCTTGTTTTATTATGAGTTTTTATTAGTTAATTAAAAAATAAAATCAAAGCTGAGAACGTGGCTCAATGGGGGAGTGATTGTGATATATATATATATATATATATATATACACATATAGTAGGATATATATATAGTATACTATATATATAGTAGGATTATGACCTTTGAAAATAAATGTTCTTGTTTCCACATTGAATGTATTTTTCTCTCCCGATGTCCATTTATTCAATATTTATTAGATCTGTGTTCTAAATTAGGCATTGTGTTCAAAGCTGCTTGCTCTTGTATTTATTGGGTTACAATTTACTCACTTATTTTTCATATTTCAAACACCTCAGAGGTCCTTTTGTAGCAGTTCCCATCAGCACTACTGCTTTCCCTTGTAATAGGGTGACTTATGACTTCATTATTGGTATATTCAGTAGCAGATCCATAATTTCAATGTTAATGGTTTAATTTAAGGATTCTAAGGGGAGTTTCCCTCAAGTATAACTGACACAGTAAGCTCAAGGCTGTTAGTTAGATTGGGTTGTGCATTTGTTTGCAGTGGTTTGAGAAGTGGTCAATGGATTAGGTCAATGGATTGGTGCTGCCACTATTACTGCCTAAATTTCTTGATTCATCCTTTCCTGATTCTGAAACTATGAAATTATGCTCGTGTTTCCTCATTTAAATAGAAAATGAAAAAACAAAATCCATTGGATAGCCAGTAGCTATTTATATACTTAAAATATTCTGGAGCGAAGTCGGTTAGGAATGGATTACATCAAATGAAATTAGGATTCTTAGAGTCATTGGAACATCACATGATCTCTGAATTTCTAGTGGGGAAAATATGAAGTGTATTGCCCTACTATTTGATTATAGAACACATTTGTACAAAGGGTATTTTTAATTTTTAAAATTTTAATTATATTTTTAAAAATTTGTCACACTTTAATTATATCTTTATAATCTCTAGTTATGCAAAAGAACTACCATTTGACAAAGCAGTTTAAGAATACAATGCACACCTGTAAACAACATTTCCTAAAGAAATAATGTGAAGATGTAAGTCTTAGGAAACACCCCTTGTAAGGGGAAAAGAAAAATGAAAGGGGAAATGTTGTTTACAGGTGTGCATATTATTAATATTGATGTCTTATTCCAACCTGTAATGGACTTTGAGAAAATATAGAGGGTTTTAGGGATTTCACCAAGTCCTTCATTTTGTTTTGAATTTGGTTTAAGATAGAAGCGAGTCCTTTAGCTTCACTTACATCTGTCTTCTAGGTGAATTTCTCAGCACAGCAGGCCCAAATTTTGTCAGATACTCTCATCTTTGCTGAATTGTACTTCCAATTACTTTCCAGAGAAAAAGAAAGCTATTAAAATATATCTAGTCTCTGGGTGAGTTTCAGTATCTGGGTCAGGAAGGCATCATGTGCATCTGCCAGCTGGGCTTTGCTAAACCCTGTCCCAGTGTTTCCTAAACTGTCATTAGCAATTCATGTAGCAGAACCACAAAAAATATTTTGCAATATAAATCACATACAGGGAAAATGTCTGTCTTTTATTTCTTTATAACTGACCCTTCCTCAAGATTTTTCCCACCAGTTATTGGGAGAAAATACTATTTAAGCTTTCTCACGTAAAACTCAATTAAAGATAATTGAACTATCTATTTTTAGTGATGTTTAGTATTTCCAGAAAATAACAAGGATCTTGGAATCTTGGATTTCTAATTCCTATGTATCAGCATTCCAACTCATTTTAAATTTAGCAGCTTGGGCTGGGAAGGTGGCTCAGTGGTAGAGCACTTGCCTTGCACACATGAGGCCCTGGGTTCGATTCCTCAGCACCACATAAGCAAAAAGAAAAAAGCCGGAAGTGGCGCTATGGCTCAAGTGGTAAAGTGCTAGCCTTGAGCTGAAGAGCTGAGGGACAGTACCCAGGCCCAGAGTTCAGGCCCCACGACCAGACCCCCCCCCCCCCCCGCAAAAAAAAAATTTAGCAACTAAAGCCAGACATGATGGTTTAGACTTGCAATCCCTACACCCAGGAAGCTAAAGAGGATCATGAATTTAAATCTGGCTTGGGTTTTGTAGTGAGTTCTAAGCCAGCTAGGCTTACAAAGCAAAGCCAAATATAAATGCTAGAAGGAAGGAAGGAAGGAAGGAAGGAAGGAAGGAAGGAAGGAAGGAAGGAAGGAAGGAAGGAAAATTGTTATTGGAATAATGAAGATAATGTGTGAGTGTGCTATGTTTTTGTGTGATTTATGTGGGAAACAACATTATAGTCTTCTATATACCTTATCCTTTGATAATGTCTCTGGTAGCTGATTGACTTGTCACTCATGTTACGTCTGGGCTTCCATCCAGTCCTGCTTTGATTTAAGGTTTATGAATCATCCTTTCCAGACTCAGTTGGTTAGATCTCACTCAACTCCCCTTGAGTACAGATTCCTCTACTTGGCCTTCATTGCCTCCCATTATTTTCCATATATATATATGTATATATATATATAAATGATGGCCCTCTCAGGGATCATGCCACATATGAACCAGAGGAAGATTGGGGGAATCACACCTCAGGACCTTCTTTTGCCAACCCCACATTGGATGGTCCAGTGGGTTTTGATATTGGTAGGGTCTAGGTTGATTGCTCCAAGTGTATCAAACAGGAAGTGACAGCAGAGACTCTCTTTATGGTAGGTGTTACTCTTCCTCATGAGGGTACATGACTGACTTAAACACTGTCATAGTTCAATACTTACTTAGCTTTTATTTTTCCCCATCAATTTTCCCACCTCCCCGACTCTAGCATATCCAGAAAACATTCCACACTCCAGAAATGCTTACAAACAGATGCGTGAACATTAAAGAGATAATAAGGAATGTAGACACCTTAATTTCAAACAACAGTTGGCTCACAAAGATTCTGAATCACTGTGTGGGAAACTGTGAGACACATTTTTTGTATTTTTAAAATATTTTTTATTGTAAAGATACTGTACAAAGGGGTTACAGTTACATGAGTAAGGTACTTTTCCTATTGAGCATTGTTACCCCTTCTTTGTTTGCCCCTACTTTCCACTCCCCCCCACCTCGAAGTTGTAAAGTTCATTTTCAACATAGTGTCTTGTATGTCTCATTGATAAAATGGGTTATCTTGTATTCTTGTTTCGGCATTTTGTTATATCCCCTCCCCTCCCCAAATTAGCTATATATATATATGATGCAGGGCACCAGAATCAAATACAGTGACAACAGGGGTAATACTATGGGAGAGGAACATACAAAAGTAACAAAAAAATCACATAATACATTAAAAACAACAGCAGGAAAGATAAAACCTCTTGTGTCCCTATCTTGGGGTGCATTTCATTTAGCACCATCTTATATGGTCATATTTACATAGCTTTAGGTCTAAAATTATATTAAGTGAACTAAGCCAGACTCCAAAAAACATAGGTCCCATGGTTTCCCTTATTTGCAATAACTAGTATACATCTAGGATAATCTTATCAGACAAGCTGTGTGACATATTCTTAATTTGTTTCCTCTGCAACAAATCTTACACCTTTCCTGGTAAATGGATGATTCAGGTAACTTCAAGCAAAAACTTCATATTCAGAAAGGCCACTGCAACCGTTCACAGTATCATGTTGCAAAAATAACTTCAATTATACTTCCTGTCTTCCCATTTTATGTTATCCCACTTTATGTTATGCATGCTGCATGTATTTAGTAATTTTTCATCCTTGAAATTTATTTAGAAATGTATTCAATGTAGGTAAAGAACATTCTATAATTGTGCCACAGGAAAAAGTTCTCCACTGCATTGAAATGAGTATCAAACTAGAACTCCTTAGAGATTAGGACCAGGCAGCTAGAACTGCAACTTGAAAAAGGCACGTGCTACCTCCATTCTATTCATCTGCTTTTGCTACAAATGCCTGCATATTTCTTCTTCCTTCCTCTTGTTTACTTGCTTCAAACTCTAGTCCTATGAATGCCTCGATCTTGGCCAAGGACTAACAGCTCCTAGTTTGTGCTGCCTGGACTGATTAAGACAGAGAAGGATGACCTACTTTTCTAAGCTAATTTTGTGTAGTAGCATTCTTTTCACTCTCCAGGAAACTGCATTGTGGTGTGACTTCTATCTTGTTACCTTATGTGAATGCTTTCCTGGTGAATGTTGCATAGACATCAAATGTACAGAAGGCCTTTGATTCTCCACATAGTGCCACACACTATTACTTTTGACTCCCTCTTTTGCACATTATTTTTGCATGCTTATGTTTTCACTACCAATCATTTGTGCTTGGCATGTTGGCTTATGTGCATTTGCAGTTCTCAATTCATTCAGAATTCTTTTCATATGTGGATCCTTAGGATCTTCCACATACAGTTTTGCAATGTACCCTTTTGTTCCCTTGAGAAAATGTTCTAATGTGTCTATCAGATACTTTCTCCTCTTTTATCACATTCAGTTTGAACAGCCACATTCATTTTCTGCATTCTAGCCCTAACAAAGAATCTATGCATGTGGTATCTGATGCTACCCTTCTGAAATAGATTCAGTTTCTTCTATTGACAGATACTTAGAACTCACTGGCCTTACCAAACTCCCTTATGGACCTCAGAGTTATAGTGATTTAAAACAGGGCAAGTGGGAGCTTACATTGTGAAACAAGGAGAGTGAAATAAAAATGCATGTCACAGAACAACAAGCGCTGTGCAGATAGGAAAATATGAGGATGATAATGTCATCACTATCGGGGATTAATTTTTTCATGTCAGGGAAGATCTCTGAGGAAGAAAACTAGGCTTGGATAGAATCATGCCCAGCCAGTCATGTGAAACTTTGGGAGAAAAGCCTTCCAGAAGGAGTTCTCAGATAGTAAAAATACCCTACGTGGGAATGACTTAAGCTCATTTGAGACACAAGAAAACAGTACAGTGGAGCAAAGTGGATAAGGAAGAACATGTTCTAAGAAGGAGTCTGAGTTTCTTTCCAGATTCATAAGAAGCCAAAAGACAATTGGAAGCGAGGAGGTGATGTGATCTTTTTTAGCTTTTACAAATCACGACTTCTCTAGGAGCTTGTCTCGAAGCAGAGCTGATTTTCTCATTTCCAGCCACAACCAGCAGTGGAAGAGAGGGAGAAAACCATGATTCGAGACACCAAGTCTTGCTTCAATTTCTTGTCTGGACAGGATATTTCCTTAGATTTGCAGGCAATCATTAGACTGCATGCAAATAAGCAGAAGAATATCATACAGTGTGTTTGGGAAAGTATTCTGTGCCCTTCTATGATACACATCTCAGATAATAGCATGTTATTCTGCAGGTAGGAAGATCTGTCTTAGCTCTAATCTATAGAGTTGTGATCTGAGGAATGCTAGGGAGAGTCACAGCATGAAGGCTGACTACCAAGTTGCAGATATTTAATGGAAATGATCATTTAATCACAAAAGGAAAATTAAAATGGAGATCCTAATGTCACCTCCAGTTTGTTTGGTATCTGTGTCACCAACTATTATTTTCTGCTATTCCTCTTTGGTTCTGAAATTTGTCTTTCTAAAACAGTGACCTGAATTTCACACAACCTATCATTTAGCAATGTTCTGTGTTGTAAATTGTACCTTGCTTTCAGTAAAAGCCTTTACATGTCAAGTTGCAAAACAAGGATGTCACAAAAGAAGGTGAAATTCCCCATTAAAGAAAGAGAAATTGGCTACAGACCTGCTAATGTATCCTGCAGAACAAGTAGAAGAGAAACTAATATGAACATGCCTATCAACTGATACCTATAATGTGGTCATTGTTGAGTGTTAGAGGAACGTTTGTGAGTCAGTGCTGTCACAGTGGAATATTGCCAGTGAATACTGTTTTCAGAGGGTCAGAGTCCCACTGCTCAATCAGTATGTTGAGAATTAGTCTTTAATATTCTGGCTTCTTTGTGGTTCTGACATTGTGTCCTTTCTTTTTTGCTGTTATAGAAATATCCCTGAGGCAAATATTGTTCTTGGTTGTACTGTGATATTTACTTTCTTTCCTTAAGAATAATAGAATAATAATACTAATAACATGATAATAGTAATAATAATAATAAAAGCTATGTATAGCATGTCCAACACTTTGTATCATGATTTCGCCTAAACTTTGAGAGTCCTAGAAAGCACTTGGCACTGGTGGTTCATGCCTGTAATCGTAGCTACTCAGGAAAATGACATATGAGCATTGCAGTTTGAAGCCAGCCTAAGCAGGAAAGTCTTATTTCCAAGTAACTACCAACTAGATATTCAATTAACTACCAAAAAGCTGTAAGTGGACCTATGACTCAAGTGGAATAGCCTTAAGCACAAAATCTCAGGGACAGCAACCAGGTCCTGAGTTCAAGCCCCAGGACTAGCACATACACAGAAAAAGTCCTATATAGTAAGAATCAAGACCAATTTCCACATGAAGAAATGAAGCTGCTTCCTTATGACAGTGGAGCATATTCAGTAAGGGGTTAGAACGTGAAGCCTCAGACACAGCACTTTCCCTTTTGTAGTACCATAGAGCTACCCAAATGTACCCACTTTGGAACTCCCTATGGAAGCTTTGCTGGTATAAACATAAAATTGAGTTCTAACTCTTGTTAAGCAGGGTCCTTTAAACCACCTGGCTCCTTTTAGTTTGTTATAATGTGTCCATGTAACAAGAAATACTCCTCCAACTTTCAAACTGTGTGTATATAACAGCTTCTTTAGAACAGAAGACATGTAACACCAAAATGATTGCCCAACAGTGATAATTTGTATGGGATCATCTGGTATATGAAGCTCTTCTCTGTTGCTTTCTAACTGTATTAAAGTAAGCTTGAATGGTGCACTTCAGGTAAATATTATGGTTTTTCTTTCAGTGAAAATACTTGGTGTCCAAGCACTCATTATAACTAGAATTCCTAAGAGGCATATTTTTCAAAAATAAAAAGAGAAGTGCAGTTGTTGGCACTAATGGGAAGGAAGCTGTGCTTTTATCTCTGCATTCTTTTCATTTGAAAAAAAGAGGACTGGGAGGATGGAAAAAATGCAACTGATTTTTTTTTATTTCTGTGACATTAGAAGACATGAAAAGCCAGATGACTAGGTTCTCTCAAGCAGTTTGCACTTGTATCCTGTCTCAGAGGCATGCTAACACAAAAGGAATATGGATACCTCAGCTTCAGATAAGAATAAATTACTTTCAGTATAATCCTATTTAATCCAAGAGTGTCTCCAAAGAACAATTTACTTCTGTGTAAGAAAAATGTGCATATTACCAAAGGGAGGTCTGGTGTGTACGATATAGTTAAAAGCCATCAACCTCATCACAGCCTTTGATGGCACTGGAATTCATTTCTTCATTCTTCTTGACACAAGACATATTCGCTTTGATCCCCAAACACCACAGTAGTTTCTTACAATGTCTGTATCTTGTCTATATGCCCTACGGGTTACACACTACTTTTTCTGAAAGGACTTGTAGTCACTGATATTTATGTTTCAAACTATGTATCTAGTATGGAAGTGTTCAGCAGCATTATAGCAGGACATAAATAACATTCATTATAAAAGATTTCTCAGGATTCATTCATCTGATAGACATTACAGTCATTACATAGAGCTAATTTGATACTTTGTCACTAAATTGTGTTAAAACCCTTTGATGCTGAAAATTGTATTTGCAAAAGTGATTGTCTGAAGCTAGTGCAGGGGGGAGACTGTGCGGTATCTATCTGTCAATGGAAAAAGAAAGAGCAATACCTTCAGAGTTGTTGTTCAAACCTCTTTGACCATGGCTTTATTCAGTTGGGAGAAGTAATAAATCCAGCTTCTGTCTTCTCTACACCATAGATTCTTTGGCTTTCTATTGGCTGCTTGAGGTGCAGAGATGAGCTTGTGGCCAAGAGTTAGATCAAATCCTACTTATTGAATTATGCAGCCAGATGTTTGTAGATGTACAGGTTTACTCAGGTGGGGAGCCAGGTGGCCTGATGTAGGCAACAGTTGCTGTGTAACTGTGCCGCAAAGGGTTCAAGTTGCAGCTCTGCCACTTCATTACCTGGATTTTTTGTTAATTTATCTGGCCCGTGGTGCTCTCATTTACAAAAGGATGATCATATATACCTTGTGAAGTTATTGCAAGAATTCAATGCTATGACATAAAGAAGCAATTTATATAGTATCCAGAACATCATAGGAATTTAATAATAATATTGATCTCATCTCATTCATTGCTATAGTTTCAGTGTCAAATTTACCTTTCAAAGGTCATGCGTTCAACAGGGTTGGTCAACAGGTGGGGCGATGGTGGAACCTTTAAGACATTCAGCTTGGTTGGAGGCATTTAGGTCATTGGTGATGTGCACAAAGGGAACTGTAGGACCCCTTTCCGCCCTCTTTCTCTCTGCCTCCTAGCTAATAATACAAGTGGTTTACTCTGAAGCATACTTCCTGCCATTGACATCATCAGAGGCCAAAAGGAGTACGGCTATCAACCTCGGCAAGGAACTCCCAAAACTATGAGCTAAATGAGCGAAATAAATATTTTCACTTGTTAACTGCCTTGATTATTTCATTGTAATAATGAAAAGCAAATACATTCATGAATTAGAGAGGACACTATTCACTCTGTTTACCTCAAAATAAATAAGGCAGTGGTTTGCCATTTTTCCTTTGAAGTAGTGTCTTTATTTTTAAGACAACCCTTTGCGTGGGAATTCACAAAACAACACACATTAAAGTGGGCCTGAGAAGGCCTGTGTGAAGAGGAGATTCACTGATTGTTCTCAATGGTCCCATAGACATTTCCAGGTAATCTAATGCTAAATCCACTGATTTAGCATGTAACATGCTTTATGAGGTACAAATCAGTACAGAGATATTAGCTGTTACCTTAAGGATAGATAGAGGAGCGTTTTGATGGTGGTTGTGGTAGTGGTAGTGAGTAGGGAGTTTCCCTGAGGAGAAAATCTGGGTCAGACAAGAATGCAATGAGCAGGACTGACTTTGTGGATGTTTATGTAGTTGCTCAGGAACCCTATTTAAAATGGCTCCACTTGACTTAATGTGATTCTATTGCCACCGTGAAATTTCACATAATTTCTGAACAAAGAGTTCTGTCTTTTCACTTAGGAGTGGGCAACATGAATCATGTAAGTGGTTTATCTCTGGGAATATGAGTTTGATATAATTCTAGCTACTTGGTTTTTGCTTTAGTAAAATTACAGATCTCTGAGACACTAGATCCTAGAGTCCAGAATCTCTTATCCTTTCCCTTAAAACAGATCAACTTTGCATGCAAGTCCTCATTTTCTTGCTGCTTGTCTCATTAGTTCTCATTCGACATCTCAACCTGGGACTTCCCCAGAGATATTTAGTCATTCAACACAAACTAAGTAAATACAACTTGGAGCCATTGGAACAGACATACTAGTGTCCTCATCAACATTCTTCCTTAGTGACATTGGAGGAGTTTCCTCTATTTGGGGTTACAAGGCCCTCTGGAGACAGTTTGGGAGCCATAAAATGTGAGAACTATTGTGTATGTATGTGCGTCTAAGTATGCATATATATGCATATATATGTAAGATATATTTAAGAAATATATGGGTATATGTACCTATATAATTTAAGTATTATCATTGGGATCCTCATACCAATATTTGTTTGAATCAGGAAACTTTTAAAATTTGAAAGAGGGTTCTATGAATGACATTGAATAATTGTGACATTTCAACTCTGTACGGTCCTCCTGTAATTCTCTTCAGCCATTGTTTTTCCTTCTAGGTACATTGACAGAAAAATGGTGTAGTTTGTCCAAATCATTCTCTTGAATCTGAACTTGATTGACCAAGTGAAACAAGCAACAGTCATATAAGAAAAACTACATTTTGAGTGTGGTTGGCGATTTATATACCTAAGTACACAGACATTTTTGCTTTTGAAGTAGTTCATACTGGTACATAGGGCACAATTTTCTTTCCAGATAACACAATTGACATGATACCCTGTTGATAAATACTTCCATTTGTAAAAATAGAGACCAAACCATAAACCAATATAATAATATACTATATGTGCACTGTTTTACTAGAATATGGTTTCCTTTAATAAATATCAAATATGGTTTCCTTTGATAAATATCAAAATTGCTTTCATCCTGTGCACCATAGCCCACAGCAGTATCTGCCATTGTTTAGAGCATGCTTTCCTCATTCATTGCCTGGAATATCACTACAATATCTTTATATTTTCTCTTGTCTCCACTGTGTTCCAGCACTATCTTTAGGATGTCTCTGAAACAAAAATAGGCTTCATCTAGTCTTAGTTATAAACCCTTCTGTCCTTTTCCATTGTAATTAGAGTGCAGCCCAAGATACTTATGTGGCAAGTTCTTGCAATCAAGGAGAGATCCTGGCTTACTTTAGAGCTCACAATGTGGATAGAGGTAAGCGTAGTGATGTGAAAATGGGAGAAGGGACAGCATGAATTGATTTTATCTGCCTAATGGGTACATTCTTCTGGAGTCATTTGTCTTCTCCTGTTTTTATGTTCCTTTACCTTTCCTGATTATAAAATCTCTGTGCTCTTGCTAGTCAGAGTCCAGTTTTGTCTATAACTTTGATTGCAGTTTATTTAAACATCATTAAGGCTGCAGTGTGAGGGACAGACAGAATACTCTTCACAATAAAATAGATGACTGATACTCCTCAAATTATCAAAAAGATAAAAGTCTCCCATCCCCCGAACACGACCCCAAGGTGTACAGATCATTTCCAACATATTGTCTCTTGAGTATCGCTGTTGCATTGGTTCCCCCTTGTCCTTTGTCTCACCATTTTGTTGTTCCCCTTCCCTTCCTTAATTCAGATAAACATATATAAAATACCCAGACCACCAAAGTCAATCTTACATCGAAAGGATTTGCCTTTGCAATAAAAACGAATCTAGAATAATCTGCATAATGTGAGCAGATTGCCAATTTTATTCAGAAAAATGCAGGCTAGGGCACTGTATTATTTGGTTACCTATTAGCTGATTGCATGTCTGACCTCACCTTTCACTTGTTCTCTTGTGACCTAGGCCCAAAACATCTAAAGATTCTAGGAATATATGAATGATAGCTTAGATGGCAAAATATTTGCTTATCTTACAGATGTGAGAAGGAAGAATTGATTATTTGGTAGACATGATTTAAATAGAATCTCTATGATAAAAAGGAGACATAAGGAGGAGAATCAGAAGTATGAAACTAGAGGTATTAAGCATAGAATAGAGGCAGTTTTGAGAAGCTGGCATTGGGAAGAGGCTGAGATTCCTCAGGGACCATCGTTCCTGTGAACATTTTGATGTGGTACTTCTGGCTGCCAGAGCTAGGAAAGAGTACACTTTTTTTCTTTTAGCTATTCAAGTTGTAATACTTTGTTGAACCAGCTCCAGAAACAACTCCACATTCTTTCCACATACACTGGCTCACTTGCTGGTCTGAACAGAGCCCTGTGAGCTCTCCTTTAGGACTTGGATGGTCATTCTTTTCTCATGTTGGGAAACTTTCTCCTCAATGTAGCTTTGAATGCTTCAGCTTCCTGTTTAAAAGTCATGTTTTTAATAATTCTTTTGATGTCTGCATGTCTAAAAATAGGCTCCTTTGTCCTTGGTAACATTTTTGCCTATTTTTTCCCTCATAGTGCTAATCCAAGTGACATAACTTGTTTTTTTTAATTATTTTATTGTAAAGATGCTGTACAGAGGGGTTATAGTTACGTAAGGTTATGAGTACATTTCATATCGAGCATTGTTACCCCCTCCTTTGTTTTTCCCCTACTATCCCTTCCCTCTCCACCTCCCCAACTTCTCCCTCCCCTGCTCCCCCCAAGTTGTAAATTCATTTTTAACATTTTAATAGTACCTTGTACGTCTCATTGTTATAACTGGTCAACCTGTATCCTTATTTCAGCATTTTGTTATTTCCCTTCCCCTCCTTAAATTAGAAAAATGTATATACAAAATGCAGGGCACCAGAATCAAATAGAGTGACAACAGGGGTTATATCATAGGGGAAGAACATACAAAAGAAACAAAAAAAGTCACATAGTACATTATAAGTACATTAAAAACAACAGCAAGAAAGATAAAACCTCTTGTATCTCTATCTTGGGGTTCATTTCACTTATCATCGTCTTATATGGTCATATGTACATAGCTTTTGACCTATTCTACTTGTCTGTTAAGATTATCCTAGATGTATATTAGTTATTGCAAATGAGGGAAACTATGGGACTTGTTTTTTTGGGTCTGGCTTACTTCACTAAATATATTTTTTTTCTAAGTCTTTCCATCTCCTAACAAATGCAACGGTGGAATTCTAAGCCTCCAAACAGAAAGAATTTTTTTGAGGGGAGAGTCGGTTCGGTCATGGGTCTTGAACTCTAGACCTGGGCACTGCCCCTGAGCTCTTCAGCTCAAGGCAATCTACCACTTTGATCCACAGCGCCACTTCTGGTTTTCTGGTGGTTTATTGGAGTTGAGTCTCATGGACTTTCCTGCCCTGGTGGGCTTCAAACCTTGATCCTCAGATCTCAGCTTCTTGAGTACCTAGGATGACAGGCGTGGGTCACTGGGCACCCAGTGCATGACATAACTTTTTAAAAATACAAACGTACTCATTTATTATTTCCTTGGCTAATTCTCAGTAGAAAATGATCTTATTTTTTTTTATTTTTGCATCATTTGCTGCTCCAATCCCAGTGCATATAACAGCACCGTAATGCGTAGCACAACACAAAGCACACATGGACTCATGAGGGTACACACACACACACACACACACACACACACACACACACACACACACACACACACACAAATCCAGTGAATAAGATTACACAGCATCAAAGAAAGAAACAAAGAGTGATAGGTGAGGATTTTGTAAGTTGGAAGTAGCCACGAGACACTTACTTGTTCATTTGAAATGTTAAAGCTTGAGAGAAGATTTGGGGACATTTTATGCAGTACAATTGTCTGTCTACTTTTTTCAGCCCTAAGTTGATTCCATAATTTTTTTAAAAATCAAAATTATTAAGTATTTGTTATTGTTGGGATGAGATTTTAAAGGGCTTCCTAATTAAACAAGCAAAAAGAAGTGCATATTTATTTCGCAGACTTGTTTGGGAGGTTGAGTAGAGTCAGCTATCTGGAAGAAGTAAAAATATCCTGCAAAACTTCTATGCCCTTCTGCCTTTGCTGAGTTCATGTGATGTTTGGCTAATTTTAGAACTGCTTTGCCTTATGCAAATAAAGGAAGAAGATTAAACAAAAAGGCAGACTCTTGCCACTACATTTATCAAGATATGCATGTAAAGGCTAACTAGGGTAGATTTCCAGAGAGCATGGTTGAAGAATATAACAGAATTTTTGTTTCATTTTTGTGAGAGTAAAGCACACTACTGTTTGAGCAACTTGGTTCCATTTTATGGTGGGAACTCTTGCCAGAGATGATAGTCCAAAGGAGCTGGAGGATATTCAAGAAAGGATTGCAGAGTTATAAACTGTGTTTCAGATCAAGAGTTACGACTGTCAAGTTTAAGTTAGTTGATGATCAGTCATTATACTTAATATTGCAATTTTTACTATGCCAAGTGCAAGGGTCAAGGACAAGCTCTTATGAATTTGAGTCTTGTTTTGTTGCAATAAAATGTCTTTTAAACAGAAAGGTTTAATCCACTCAGAAGGGAAAAAAGATAGACTACTTTGTGAAAATTTCATGTTTTGAGGTCACTAACATTTTTGTAAATTATTACCTTACACACTGGAAGCATTCTGAGAATAATTTTAGCCAATTATTACAAATATTTATGAAAAGTTTTGGTAGAACTAGGGAGATAAAATAGTAAAAACTTTTAAATGTTTAATTATTTCTATTTTAAGGTAAAAGTAATTAATTAGAATGACATGTACAAAAGAGCAATAGTAACTTCATGGCAACACTAAAATTATTCTGTAACTACTACTTAGCTTAAAAATAAAGCTCCCTGACATGTTCTCTTATCTCTTTCGGGTCACTACTCCCTTTTCTCCAAAATTTATCTTCTATCCCAACTCTATTTTAATTACTTTTAGGAGATATTGAATTTTATGTAAGCGAAATCACGTGGAATGTCTGCAGTGTTTCTACTACATTCATTTGTCAGAATTGTCTGTTGATACCTGTAAAACTATACACGAATGTAAGTGGTTCTTTAGTTTGCTAATATACTAATATTCCATGATTCATTCACCTATTCCAGTATTATGAATATTTGAACAAATTTTCGTTTATTGCTACATCAGAGATTATGTCAATGTCCTTTAGATGTGTGTTCAGCAAATATATGTGTATATGTACATGCTTATACATACATATACCTTATATGTATATATGCACACATATCTTTTGATGTGAAATCATTGTTATAAGTAGGGTTATTTTTGTACACACTAGCCAAATGTTTTCCAGATAGTTGTACCAATATATCTGCATATTAGAAGTATATGAGAGTTTCTATTGTTCCAGGTGTTTCTCAAGTATTGTCATTTCTCTTAATTTGAGCCATTTTGGAAAATGTATAGTTACATCTCATTGTGTTGTTTCTTTTTCGCTTATGAATAATCATGGTGAATATTTTTCCATGTGTTTATTTTTTCATTTGTTTGTGTGCTTTATTGATTAATACACACACATATATATAGTTTTTTGAGCTGCCCTTTCAACACTTTTGTTAATTTTCTATAGATGATAAGTGTTTTTAGTTATATAACATTTTGTCTTGTATTTTAGTGTCATAACACGTGCATATATGTGCAAGAATATAGATCATTTTTATATAGATATTTTGTAAAGAGTTTTATTGAGATATATTCTAGAACACTCATCCATGGTAAGTATAGAGTTAACATTGCTCAGTAAATTTACAGACCTTTATAATGATTTCCAAAGTTGCATTTTAGAGAACTCTCATTATCCCAAAGGATCCATTGTGACATTTTTTTTTTGTTAATCCCATTTACTCTTTACAACATTCAGTCATAACTCATCTGATATCATTCCCAGAAAATAGAAACATACATAGAAACACACAAAGTGTGTGGTTATTTTCTGGGTTTTTTTGCATTTAACATAACTAGAGATTTATTTTTTTATTTATCCTTAGTTCCTTTTCTGTACAGTAAAATAAGAGTGCACCAAAATGTGTTCACCAAATGAGAACCATTTAGATTTTTTCCCAGGTTTTGGTGTTTGGAATTAAGCTACAATAAATTTGCACACAAACTGTGAGTGAATTTGTTCCAATCCTATGTGGTGCAAATCTAGGTATGAGATTATTGCCATGGATAAGTGGACATCTAACTTAAGGTAAAAAAAAAAATGCCTGGTTACATTCCCACCATCTGTGTAAGAGAGATTATTAGCTCCATATTCATGTCTGCTTTTGCCAGTTACAAATATTTTGCCCATTACCCACTATATTGTTTAATTTCTCATGATCAACTTGAAAATTCTTAAAATATTCTGAATAAAAAGGCTTTAACAGACATGGTGATTTAAAATATGTGCCAAAAACCAGTTTATGTCTCATATTTTGGCTCTCTTTACAACGTCTTTTGAAGAACAGAAGACTTAAATTTGATTAAGTCACGATTATCAGTATTTGTAAGTATTATATTTTGGTGTGATAGATAAGAAATCTGTTCATCCTGAGACAACACCAAACTTACTTTGTATGATTTTCTAAAGAATTTATAGTTTCAGGTTTTATATTTAGGTCTACAAGCAGATCTGAGTTGTTTTATATGCCCCAAAGTATGAATGTTGAGGTTCTATTCTTCCATATGTATAGCAATATATCTTGCACCACTTCCTAAAAGATTGTTATTTGTTCATTGTACATAAGTATAGCGGAAAACTCTCATAGCAATGATTTAGATAATGCTGTTTTGAATATAACTTCAAAAGCATAGACAATAACAGCCAAAAAGAACAAGTTTAAATTATAGTTTGCATTTGATTACTGGATCATAATGTTCCATTTTTAAAGGATATTTATATTCATTTAGTTTCACTATTTAGTAGTATATTTTAATAGTAGCAAAGATTTTTATTTTGGTTTGATTACATGAACTCACATGATTAGAGTATAGTATTACCACTTCCCCCAAATGGTGCTTTTTTGTCATGGATTGTTTTTCCAATTGAAAATATTTTATTCTTCCTTATTAAAGTTGAAAATTTTTATTTCTATGAAGGATATCATTGAGATGTTTATGAAAGTTACATTGAATCTATAGATCAATTTTAGTAATGTAGCTATTTTTGCTATTTTGATTCTGCCTAATCTTGGACATGGGACATCTTGCTATCTTTGGATGTCTTATTTAATTTCTTCTTTAAGGCTTTACAGTTTTCATTGGAGAAGTTTTTGTTAATCACTTAGTTAAGTTTTCATCTATTCATTTTATTATATGAGGCTACCGTAAATAGAATTGTTTTCCTGTTTTCTTTCTCATCCTATTCATTGTTGGTATGTAGAAAAGCTACTGATTTTTGAATGTTGAATTTTTTTTTTGTCGGCCGTGGGGCTTGAACTATAGCACCACTTCCAGTTTTCTAGTGGTTTATTGGAGTCTCATGGACTTTCCTGCCCCGGCTGGCTTTGAACCATGATCCTCAGATCTTAGCCTCCTGAGTAGCTAGATGACAGGCATGAGCCACCAGCACCGGCCTTGAATGTTGATTTTATATTCTGTTACAATGTTAAGTACTGGAGGTATCATAATACCTGAGTTCATACTATGAAACAAATAGTAATAACAGCATGATAGCTGCAGTAAGTCAAACTTACAGACCAATGTAAAAGAATAGAAGACCCAGAAATGAGACTATGTGGCTACAACCATTGGATGGAATATAATAACCAAAAACATTCATTGAAGTATCCATCAAATTTCAATGTCATCCCTTGAGTAAATACAAAATTTGTCTATAAAATTCTCATGAAAGCAAAAATCTGCAAATAGCTGAAGCAATTTGTGCAAAGAAGAGCAACATAGCAGATACCACAATCATGAACTTCAAATTATACTATAGATACATGATGGTAAAACTAACAGGATGTTGACACCAAAACAAACACAAAGAATTACATAACATAATAGAAAATGCAAAAATAAAACAAACCATAGAAGCCTACTGTCATCAAATTTTTGACAAAATGTCGATACATACGGCTTCTTCAACAAAATGCTATGAAAACTGGACAGTCACATGTAGAAAACTAAAACTAGACCTCTCAATCTGTGCAAAACTCAATTTGAAATGTATCAAAGACCTCGATCACATACCTGAAACTTTAAAACTATTGCAGAAAAACTTATAGAATGCACATGAGGATATAAACACATATATACTGATTATTTAAAATAGGATCATAGCTCACAAAATAGTGAAAGCATTGCCCAATGGAAATGCATTAAATTAAATAGCTTCTAAAACATTAAACAACTATTATAGAAATGAAGAAACAGCCTGAAAAAGGGGAGAAAATATTTGATAGCTATTCATTGGACAAAAGATTTATATCCAGAATATATAAAGAACTTATAAAATTTAATTGCTGCTAATTAAAAAGAGATAACAAATTAAACAGTAAAAGAACAAATAATCCAATTAATAAGTGGCTACATTAATGGAATAGATTGCTATCCAAATAAGTACAAATGAAAAATAAATTCATGAGGAAATGCTCAACATCCCTGGCCATAAAGGAAATGTAAATCCGAACAACATGGAGATTCCATCTCATTCCAGTTACAATTGTCCTAATTAAGAAAATGAACAACAATGAATTCTAGGTGAGAATGCAAATTAATAATCACTATGGAAGTTTGGAGGATCCTCGTAAGTCTAAAAATTGTATCTTTCTAAGTCACTCGAACATAAATCCAAAGGAATGTACATCAATATACAATAAAGATACCTACACTATTAGGTTTAGTTTAGCACTATTCACAATAAACAAGATATGTAACCAGCCCAGTGCCCATCAACTGAAGAATGGACAAATGTGTGGTCCATTACAAAATGGAGCATGAACAGCCATAAAGAAATGACATTATCCTGGTTGCAGGAAAATGGATTGAAGATCAACACGTTAAGCAAGATAAGCCAGCTAAATATTGTATCCTTTCTCTTCTATGAGGGATGTTGATCAATAAAAACACACTAAAATGAAAAGGAAATGAATGTGAAGTTGGGACTGTTTAGCAGGAGAGAGAGAGATAAAGGAAAAAGCAGGGAAGAGATTGGAAGATTTTGGTTATAGGCCAGTTTGAACCCAAAGAAATTCTTGAGAGTTGATTGAAATGAAAAACTAGGCACAATGGTCTGTGGCTGTTAGTGACACAACCCTTCATCGCCAGTGACTTGATGAAGCACAAGTAGGAGGATCACAACTTAGATTTTACAATTTGAACTAGTCTCCAATGATATTCTGAATTTCACCAGTATTTTTCAGGTATAAGTTATGTTAATTCCAGTATTCTCTCTCTCTTTTGTTAGTTCATCAAAGGGGGTTTTCAATCCTTTTATTCTTTCAAAAAACCAACTCTGGTTTGTTGATCTTTTTGCTTCTTTGTTAGCTTATGTTTCATTAATATCACCTATGGTATCCATTATTTCTTTTCTTCTGCTAATTTCAGGATTATTTACAATTCCCTAAGACCTTGAGGTGAATCATGGTTATTTATTTGATTTCTCTCTGACTTTTCAATATAGGCATATATAGCTATAAACTTCCCTCTTAGAATCACTTTCATTGTACAACTTAGGTTCTATTATGATTTGTTTTTATTTTCCTGTGCTCATACAAATTTTCTGATTTCTCTTCTTATTTATTAAAAAATGAATTGTTCTGTCTCCACTTATTTGCATATCTTCTGTATGTAATTTAGTTGTTGATTTCTAGTTTTATTTCATTGCAATCTGACAAAATGAAGGGAAATAATTCAGTTTTCTTGTTTTCATTAATACATGTTTTATGCCCTAAAATAGGACCTATTTTGGAGAAAGTCCATTGTGATTGGTAGCAAAATGTATATTCTGTGGCTGTTGAGTGAAAGATTTTGTAGTTTCCAGTTGAATACATTATATCTGTCACCTGTCACTTAATTGTAAAGTTTCTTTGTTGAATTTTGTCTGGATGACCTTATGATTGGTGATAGAAGGGTATTTAAATCATCTAAAATTCATTACCTTTGAGTATATCGGTGCTTTTAGGTCCAGTAGTGTTTGTTTTGTAAAACTGTGTGAGCTTGCATGCAGTTTACACATGTTTACAGTTGTTATATTATACTAATGAATTTGTCTCTTCTGATAAATTTTCGTTTGTAATTTCCTTTATTAGATATGACTTTAGCTATTCATGCATGTTTTGAGATCCATTTACTCAGAAGATCTCCTTCCATCCTTTCATTTTAATTCTGTATTTGTGTTTCCATTGAGTTGTATATTTTGTTGGCCACAAATAGGTGGAGCTTTTTAAACCACTTAGTCGTCATTAATTCCTTTCATTTTTATTTTTCATGGACTTAAAAAAATTCTTCTTCAATTATAGGGAATGCCTTTCTAGTTCCAGTAATATAGAATACCATGTATTTTCTTTCTGGGTTGGAACTGTGCCACGGCATGTCTTCTGATTTTTAAAGTTTCTATTGAAGAATCTGCTGTTATTTTGATTGTTTTCCTTTAATATGTGACTTGATGGTTCTGTCTTTTGTTTATGTTTCATGTCTTAACTATTGTATGATGTGGAGAACTTCTTTTTGGTCTTTTCTGTTTGGTGTTCTATAAGCTTCCTTTACTTGAATGACCTTCTCTTTCCAAGAATTTGGGAAATTTTCATTATTTTATAGAATGTCTTATCTATGCCTTAAGCTTACACCTCTTCTATGCACATTTTTAATGACTTTGGTCTTTTATGTTCCATGACACTTCAACTTTTTTTACTTTATCATGACTTTAATGTTCTAAAATGTTTCTTGCCACTGTTCCCTGATTTTCTGTTTCAAGTTGACTCAGTCTGTTGATGTTATTCCTTGTTTTTAGGTCCTCAGAGTAGCTCAATATCCAACAATAAGCCCTCCTTTAAGATGGTCCCTGGCTGCTCTTGTCTGAGATATGGGAATTGAAAAAAATCTTTTTCTTCTTTAATGTTAGACTACCATTCAGGAATAGTCTTTTGTCATATCAAATCCCTTCATTGGCTTTAACATTTGTGAAGCTTGTTGGCTAATCTTAGGGTTAGGCCTACCTATCAGTCATCAGGGTTGCCTGACTTCCCTTGGTTATGTCCTTGGTTTGTTTGTAGTTCCTACCATTGAGTTAAGAAAGCGGAGTGTTTCTTACCTTCTGTATTATTTTTTAGGATCTTTGTGCTTTCTAGGTTTCCTGACACATTATTCCTGGTTCCCAATGTCTTTCCCCTTTTTCTCTGTTCACAATATTGTCTCTCCTTTGTTACCTTCACTCTCTCCATTCACAGAACTAAATGAAGGAAGCTTCTAACCTACCATACTGCCCTCTGGAAAAAAAGCACACTCTTGTACATTGTTAATTGGAATGTAAATTGTACAGGTGTTATGGAAAATTACAGAGTTTCTTCCAAAACTTAAAAACAAATTTATCATATGAAACAGCAATCCTACTTTTATGTATACATCCACAGGCTATGTAGATACCCATATTTATTTCAGCATCATTCAGAGAAGACAACATGTAGAATTAGGATAAATATTGAAATATTGTCATTTATTTCAACATGGATACACCTGGTAGACATTATACCTAAGACCTTAGGGGAAAAAAAACAACAGCAAATGTTGCATGATGAGACCTATGTGTGGAATCTAATATGTATATATATGTATATATATACATAGGTATATATATATACATATAGACATACATACACACACACACACACACACACACACACACACACACACACACACACACACACAGTGGAATTCTATGCCTCCATCAGAAAGCATGACACCATTTGTTAGGAAATGGGAAGACTTGGAAACAATATACTACTTTTGTGTATAATATACATACAGAATGTACAGAACACACATTTAGGTGCAGTTTTTGAAATTTATTTTTTGTGGGTCCTGGGGCTTGAACTCTGGACCTGAGCATTGTCCTTTCTCTCCTTTCACTCAAGTATAACACTTTACCACTTGAGCCACAGGGCAAATTTGGGCTTTGTCTGTGATTATTTGGAGATAAGACTCTCACCAACTTTCCTGCCTGGCTTGGCTTCAAACCAAAATCCTCAGATCTTAGCTTCCTGTGTAGTTAGGATTACAGGCATCAATCACCGGTGCCCAGGTAAATTTTGTCAATTTTTTTGTTCTTGTTAATTTTTTACAATTTAATTTAATTTTATTGTAAGGGTTATGTGCAGAGGGGTTGCAATTACATAAGTAAGGCAATGAGTACATTTCTTATCGAATATTGTTACACCCTTCCTTGTTTTCTCCCACTTTTCCTTCTCCCCTACTTCCCTTCCTCCTCAAGTTGTAAAGTTCATTTCCAACATAGTGTCTTGTGAGTATCACTGTTGCATTGGTTCTCCATTATAACTAATATTTACATACCTTCATAGATTGTTACAAAACAGAAAAAAACAACTTTGACCCCAATCTTGCCTGTTGAGCTGCTTTTTTACATATTTTTCAGTGTTAGCCCAAATGATTTAATATCTCAACACTCACTTGTACTCTATCCAAATTAGGTAGACGTTCTTTTTCCAGAAGATGAATCACTTCCCCACTAATTGAGTATGCACTTGGATAAAAATTATGTGGTAGGGCACTCTGAAAGATTTTTTTAAAAAGTTTTTTATTCTTGAGATTTTATTCTTGTGTAAATAAAAGTAGAGCATAAATTACAAGTGAGAGAAAGGCTGAAGTCATGAACAGAATTTAATAAGGGAGTGTAGTGGCCTCGATAAGAAATGAGTGAGGATGTGACTTTGTCAAGACCTACAAGTATTTTCCGATGTGTCAGTACTGTAAAGCTAAGAACCTGCCTATAGTAGCACAAACTGAAGAACATAACAGTTGGCTTTGTGGTGGGGAGGGAGAGGTTGTACCTGTCTATGACAGAGTAACTTGTATGTTGGGCAATTGCAAGCTTCTGGGTTTTAAGTAATTTTTCTACTTAAATTCTTGTTCATAGAAACATTTGGCTTAGATCCTAGCCTGTATCAAATGAAGACTGAATATTAATAGTCTTCAATTATGTGTCTGGAGAATAATCTATTCATTTGAAATCCAAACCCAAATATGAAATTCAGCACCATAATTAAGAATAAGAGCTCCACAAACCTCATGCTTAAGGCATTTAGCATCTGATATAATTTTGCATACTTATAAGGTTCAAGGAAATGACCCTGAATACCCAAAGTGTGGATGCAATTTATCACTCTGTAACTAGAATAATCAGGTCTATAAGAGTATTTTAAAATAGTTTGAAGAAAGAAATATGTTTTAAAAATACTTGTTGGTTTTGGAATTTTTTAAACTTTTTATAACCTTTTTTATGATGATTAGATTGACTTTATAACCCATAAGTTTCCTTATCTGTCAAATGGGCAATTTATAAAAAATTATTATGAATAAATGATGCTGCTTAAAGGCCAGCGTCAAACAAAATTAGTAAGTTTGTTTTTATTCCCGAATAAAATGGTTTTTTTTTAAACACAAGGGGTAGGTGACTTATTTTAAATAAAAGAATGATTAACTAGGTAGAGATAGCTGAAATCTGAAGATTGCAATTCAGAGCCAGCCTTGGCAGGAAAGTTCATAAGGCTTATTATCCACCAAAATAAAAGCCTAGAGTTTTGGCTCAAGTGGTAGAGCATCAGCCATGAGCAAAAAAGCTAAGGGACAACACCCAAATCCAGAGTTCAAGCTTTAGTACTGGCACATTGAAAAGGAAGTGTGTGTGTGTGTGTGTGTGTGTGTGTGTGTGTGTGTGTGTTAGTTTGATCATGTAAGTGTGGTTACACATGGCGATCATATGATTTTATTGTAGATTTTGTATTTGAATTAGGAAACAAAATTCAAGTAGAAATTCATTTGGCTATGTCTTGTGTTTTTAAGAGATGTGTTCCCAGTTGACCACAAAATTTGGTTGTGTATTTTTTATTTTTCCCCAACAGAAATTGTTCTTATAGTATACATGGAACAGAGTTGGGGATTTAGAGTCGTTTGTTTGAAACTTAACTTCTGTCAATGAAATTTTTCTAAGATTTGCTCTTTGAACAGGTTCACTATCTGAGTCCAATTACCTCAGCTTTAAAAACTAGAGTAATTATAACAATACCTCTACATAGGGCTTTATCAATAAGCAAGTGTTATTAATTGAATTACTACCTTTATCCACTAAATTGTACAAGTCTGAAATGGGCCAGGTAAAAGTACTCCCCATCAAAGTCAGCATGTGATAATGAATCAAGTTTGAATATTCATCAGTTAGATATACTATTCAGCTACAATGTAGAGAGCAACACAGGGAAAACTCATATAACAAAGCAAACAAAAGAGTAGTAGATTTAAATAGGAAGTAAGGATAGTATGAAAAGAACAAGTTTAAGATTAGAAGCTATTGTTTTAAATGCACTTTGTGATTTATTTTTTGTTTGTTTCCTTTGTATGTTCTTTCCCTTATGGTATATCTCCTATTGTCACTGTACTTGATTTTGGTACCCTGCATCTTGTCTAATCTGGAGAGGGGAAGGGGAAATAACAAAATGCCGAAACAAGGACACAGGATGATCCATTGCAACAACTGTATGGGATTTCACCAGCATTATTCCCCCAAAACACACATTTGCTTAGAGAATCTCCAGGGCCTTAGATTTATCTAATCTGTTGTATGCTTGATAATTCCCAGAACCACCCACAAAAACCAGTCTTTTACTGGGTGCAAAAGAAAACTCATTATTATTTTCAGGCTTTCTGTAAGTAGTTCCTAACTCCCAGCTCTGTTTATATCAATACTTTAAGTCCAAATGGTTTATGGTTTCTAGATGTTTCCTTGTTTGTGTGGAATTTTGTCTCCTTTGGTGAGAATGTAGAAGCTCCATGAAATTTGATCTTTGGATGTAATGCTTGCAGCAATGTCCTAAGGTTTTGCTGTGAATATAGGTATCTGTTGAATGAAAAGACAAATCAGTACATTTGGACATGATTAATTAAACAGCACTCTAATATTCAATCAGTGAGAACAAAAGAGATCATTCTTAGGAAATGTTCACAAGGGCTCAATAGCTATGATCATATGATCATATACAATGATGCTTATTGAAATGAACTCCAAGAAATGGAAACAAGCATTTTTATTGTATTGTTTTCAGTTGCTTTTTTCCCTTTTTGGTTTATTCTCTTTTAATTTTTGCATCTTTTGTCTTGTATATAAGTTTACCTAATTTAGGGAGGGGAAGGGGAAGCACAGAAATGGTGGGACAAAGGGAGAACCAATTTAACAGTGATACTCACTAGACACTATGTTGGAAAGGAATTATACAACTTGGGGAGTAGTGGAGTTGGGAGGGGAAAAACTGGGAGGAAATGAGGGAAGAGGGGACACTGTTCAAAAAGACATGAATCATATAATGTAACCTCTCTGTTCATCACCTTTACAATAAAAATTTTAAAAAGAATGTATTTCCTGAATTTCTTCTGTAGTTTCATTTCCACTTTTTATTTTTAGTCATTCTCTTGTTACGTTATTTTCCAATTCATGTTTCTCTACTAATATACTTTCAATTCTTGAAAATATTGCTAAAAATCTTTTGATTCTGTAAGCTTTCCTGAAGTCCTATGTGAAAGAATAATATGGTAAACTCAATCTGATTTTTTAAAATACTCGTTTTAAATGTAAGAGAACAGTTATATGTAACAAGGGTATTATTTTCTGAAAATAACTTCATCCTGCTTTCAGCTCAAAACATTGATGCCAGAATCTCATATAGCCTACCATATTCGGAGTACTTGGAGAGATGTACAATGTCCTCTTAATGTCTTATATAGTGCTAGCACATTCCTTGCTCAGAGGAGGCAGTGTAATATGCTAGTTTGGCATTGAGGTCATGGAGAAAGACAGAATCAAGTCCCATTTGGTAAGTATATGACCTTGCATAGAATATTTAACCTCAATTTCTTGATTTGCAAATTGGAGGCAGGCAAATGTACCGGCCTCATAGAGTTAGAGAAAATAACTACTGCCATGCAAATGAAGCATTTAGCAAGATGTCTTTTACTGTAATAGGCATGTCATACATTTTAGCAATTATTATTATAATCACCTCTGCTTTTGATATTGTCACGCAGCAACATTCTTGATTCTTATCATGAATGAAATGTTAATGTTAAAAATTAAGATGTCTATATGATGATCAAATTAATTAGGTACCAGATGTTCATTATCTTTAAAAATCAGCAAAATTCTGTTGTAGCATCTTTATACATTATTTGTAATAATGAAAATATTTTTGTGGTGAGAATACTTGACATTTATTCACAATTTTAAATGTATAATTCATCTTTATTGACTACAGTTTCTACTACTCAATAAATTAAAAATCTTACTCTTTCCAAGTGAAACTTTGTACATTTTGACAAATACCTTCTCAGTTACTCCAACCCTCACATTCTGGTAACCAGAACATATATACGTGCTGTCAATCTAAACATCTTTTTTTCTGTCTCCTTACGTAAGTTCAATTGGTTTAAATTCCACATATAAGTGAGATCACACAGTATTTGTCTTTATGTGGCTGTCTAATTCCACTTAGTATAATGGCCTTCAAGTGCCTACATGTCGTTACAAAGAACAAATTTCTTGCTTTGAAGGGTGATTTGTTCCCTGTAAAACACACTCACCTCTCGGGCTGGGAAAGTGGCTCAGTGGTTGAGTACTTGCCTTGCATGCATGAGGCCCTGGGTTCGATTCCTCAGCACCACATAAGCAGAAAAAAAGCTGGAAGTGGTGCTATGTCTCGAGTGATAGCCTTGAGCTGAAGAGCTGAGGGATAGCACCCAGGCCCACAGTTCAGGCTCCATGACCAATAGCAACAAATAAACAAACAAATAAACCCACACTCACCCCATTATGTAATTTTCTTTATTTAATAATATGTTGTTGGACATTACTGTTGCTTCTAATATCTTGACTTCTGTGCACAGTGCTGTGATGAACATGGGGACATGGATACCTCTTTGAGATATGGATTTCACATCATTTGAACATATGCCCAGAAGTAGGATTGCTAGATCACATGGTAATCTTATTTTCTTATTTTCAAGGCACTTCTGCATTATTTTCCACAATGGCTGTACTAATTTCATTTCTACTTAGAGTTCTAGGTGTTTCCTTTTCTCCACATCAATGCCAGCTCTTATTATTGCTTGGCTTTTGTGTACTAGCTACTATGCATCATTATGCATCATACCCCAGTATTAGTGGTGCTTAAGTTTTTCTCATGTATGTTGGGAATCATGATCAAAGTTACACTATCTCTTATCTTACTTCTCTCTCTCTCTCCATTTCTCTCTCCCACTTTCTCTTTGTGTGTGTGTGTGTGTGTTCTGTAATGTCAAAATAGGCACCTCAGTGTATTCTTTCTATTTCTTTGATCAAATTTTAATGTATGTATGTATGTATGTATGTTTGTATGTATGTATGTTTGTATGTATGTATGTGTATGTGAGGTCCATGGAGTTTGAACTTAGGGCCTGGGTGCTGTCCCTGAACTATTTTGCTCAACACAAGCTCTCTACCACTTGAACTACAGCTCCACATCTGGCTTTTTGGTGGTTAATTGGGGATAAGTATCTCAGAGACTTTTCTGCCAGGGATGGCATCAAAATGTGATCCTCACATTTCAGTCTCTTGAGTAGCTAGGATTATAGGTGTGAACCACTGGTATCAGCCCATGAGTTTGTCTTGCAAGTCAGAAGAGTTGTACAGATGAGTGTGATCATTTTTTTATGTTTCATGTATGGATGTGATATCTTGTCATTTCCTTTGTGTATCTGACTTATTTCACTCCACGTAAGTGTCTCTTTTGTTGCATATGGCCACAAAAAGTCATTGCCAAAATATAAATGTAGATTTTTACTGTGAAATAGCTTTATACTAGTTTTCTAAGAGAAATACCCACTCAAGAAGCATCTTGGACAAAGTGTATACCATATTCATAAAATAAAAAACAAGAAGGCAGGAAGCAAGAAATTGTACTTTTCCAATTTTGAGGCTGAATAATTCCCAGGAAAGCATATGGAGCGAAAAGGCCATGGATATTTTTATAGTAGTGGTACAAAAATCTCCACATTTGGGGTGCCAAGTTAATAAAGATCAGTCATTGGGGGGGAAAAACCCTTTGTACTAATGGGATGCATGACTTCTTATTTGGAAACTTTCAAGTAAGTATGAAAACAAGCAACTACTGGGCTCTGGGGCTCACTCTAAGTTTCTGCATATTCAGTTGTGCATGTTCCCATATGTGGCTGATAGAAGCCGGTGTGCCAATCTCTATATGGTAAAAAGCCATCTGTTAGGTCCATTTTTTGGATTCAATGTGAGGATGGAGAGGTGTGAAGGTCGATTGTCTTACTTATTGGAATTCTGTGTGTCTGGTTTTCCATGTGTCTGAGGGACTCTCCCTCTTGCTAGGCCAGGGCTGCTGCAGAGGTGTGAATTTTTGTTCTAGTACCAGCTTATAGTCTGTCAGGATGCTCATCTGATGACTATAAAAATGTGTGAGCTGGGCTGGGAAGTTGGCTCAGTGGTAGAGCGCTTGCCTTGCATGCATGAGGCCCTGGGTTTGATTGCTCAGCACCACATAAGCAGAAAAAAAAATCTGTGAGTTCACATGTGAGCTTTTCAAGTGCATCCTCCTTGAAACTATTACAAAACCCAATCTCATCATAAACAAAATATTATGAGAGCCAATTGAAAAATGGATAATATTTATGCATTATTCCTCCAAAGAATTGTTATTTCCCCCCATCATTGATATGATAATGCCAAGGTCCCAGACATAAAAAATGAGTATGGAAAATTTTTAGTTAAGTATGCTGCCTTAACTCCATTTGTAATAGCCCCACAAAAAATAAAATACCTAGGAATTAACTTAACCAAAGAAGTGAAGGACCTCTATGATGAAAACTTTAAAAACTTGAAAAAGGAAATCAAAACAGAACTTAGAAAATGGGAAAAACTCCCATGCTCCTGGATTGGAAAGATTAACACCGTGAAAATGGCAATACTTCCCAGGGCTATCTACAAATTCAATGCAATACCTATCAAAATTCCAACCTCATTCTTCAAGGAAATAGAAGAGGCAATCCAAAAATTCATATGGAACAATAAAAGACCCTGAATAGCAAAAACGCTCCTCAACAGAAAGAACACTGCTGGAGGAATATCAATACCAAATTTCAAACTCTACTATAAAGCCATAGTAATCAAAACAGCTTGGTACTGACACAAGAACAGACCTCAGGACCAATGGAATAGAACTGAAAACCCAGAAATGAACCTACAGACCTATAGCCATCTAATCTTCGATAAGGGAGCTAAAAAAATAGAATGGAAGAAAGACAGCCTCTTCAGTAAATGATGCTGGCAAAATTGGTTAACTACTTGTAGAAAACTAAAGCTAGATCCTTATATATCACCCTGCACCAGAATCAACTCCAAATGGATCAAAGACCATGGAGTCAAAGCAGACACTCTGAAAACATTACAGGCTGGAATAGGAGAAACCCTAGGTTTCCTTGGCGCAGGCCGAAATTTTCTTAATAGAGACCCAGAAACACAACAAATCAAAGAAAGGTTGGACAAATGGGATTGCATGAAGTTGCAGAGCTTCTGCATGGCAAAGGACATAGCTAGCAAGATCAATAGAAAGCCCACGGATTGAGAGAACATCTTCACTAGCCATACAACGGACAAGGGTCTCATATCTAAAATATACTTGGAACTCAAAAAATTAATCCCCCAACAACAAATCCTCAAAGAAACAACTGCCCAATAAATAAGTGGGCTAATGACTTAAAGAGAAACTTCTTTGAAGAAGAAAGAAGGATGGCCAATAGACACATGAAGAAATACTCAACCTCCCTAGCCATAAAAGAAATGCAAATCAAAACAACATTGAGATACCACCTCACCCCAGTTAGAATGACAAAAATCAAGAACTCTAATAACAACAGATGCTGGAGGGGATGTGGCCAGAAGGGAACCTTACTTCATTGTTGGTGGGAGTGTAAACTTGTTCAACCACTTTAGAAAGTAGTAGGCAGGTTCCTCAAAAGACTCCACATAGAGCTCCCCTATGACCCAGCAATCCCACTTTTGGGTATTTACCCAAATATTTACAAACAAGACCACACTAAAGCTACCAGCACAACAATGTTTATTGCAGCATTATTTACCATAGCTAAGATATGGAACCAACCCAGATGCCCCTCAATAGATGAATGGATCAAGAAAATGTGGTATATATACACAATAGAATTCTATGCCTCCATCAGAAAGAATGACATTGCCCCATTTGTTAGGAAATGGAAAGACTTGGAAAAAATTATATTAAGTGAAGTAAGCTAAGCCCAAAGAAACATAGGTCCCATGATTTCCCTTATTTGCAATATCTAGTATATGTATGAGTCACACAGAAAAGGTCAGATAAGGTGATGTTAGGAAAATTAACCCTGAGATATGTATTTTAAATGTTTTCTTTCTTTCATGCATTTGTTTCTAACGCAATTATAAGATTATTTCTTTGTTGCTTTGTATATCCCTCCCCCACAGTATAACCCCTGGTTTTACTGTATTTGATGTCGGTATAATTTGTGGAGGGGAAGGGGAAAAATAAGTCGTTTAAATAAGGATACAGGTGGACCTGTTGCAACAATGAGAAGTACAAGTTGTCATGTTGAAAAGGAACTTTACAACTTGGGGGGGGGAGGATTGGGTGGAGGGGGAGCGAGGATGGGAAGGGATGGGAAGGGGAAACAAAGGAGGAGGCTACAATGCTTGGTAAGAAATGTACTCACTATCTTGCCCATGTAATTGTAACTCCTCTGTACAGTATTTTCACAACAAAAATTAAAATTAAAAAAAGTATGCTACCTTGATCTTCTTGATATATATTCCAAGCCCATTGCCAAGACTTACTGTTTGCTAGTGTAAATAATATTCACGTGATTACATATTCCTATGAGTGTGTGTGTGTGTGTGTGTGTGTGTGTGTGCATGTTCCAGTACTGGGGCTTGAATTCAGGACCTGGACAATATTCTCCTTATCCTTTTTTACTCAAGGCTGGTGTTCAACTACTTCAGTCACAGTTCTTCTTTCAGCTTTTAGATGATTAATTGGAGATATGAGCTTTTGGGACTTTCCTACCCAAGCTGGCCTCAAGTTATGATCCTTAGATCTCAGTCTTCTGAACAGCTAGGAATACAGGTGTGAGACACCTCTTCATGGTTCATTTGTTTATTTATTGATTGTAGATTGGTGTTGCTATATCTTTTCTGTATATTTGCCTTTGTATACCTAGTCTTTGATTTAAAGATGAATACAGAACTCAGTGTGTGTAGAAATATGTACATGTATACTTATCTCTTCAGAGACAATCTAAGAAGTAGGGGCTCTGTCATCTTTCTCTCTGTCCATCAGACTTGTCTACTAGTTCCTTACAAGTGGCAACTCTTCCACAAGACTTGTTATTACTAATGCAATTTGTGTAGCTCCCCTGATTAAACAGTATAAGACTCATTTAAAATTATTTTATTGTAAAGATGATATAAAGAGAGGTTACAGTTACATGAGTAAGGTAATGAGTACATTTCTTGTTGAGCATTGTTACCCCTTCCTTTGTTGTTCTCCTACTATCCCTTCCCTCCCCCATAAGATTCATTTTATCTTCTCAAAAATTCTAAAGATAGACTCACATCCTCTATATTTCACAGAGGAGAAAACTAGTACTCAGGTAATGAAGAAAGTGACCACTTTCTAACAGCTAATAAATTAGAGAGCTGAAAAGTAACTATGAATATTTTTCTAAAAAAGAAAAGAAATAAAACTAGTGTTTAATTATTATTTATAACTTTGTTCCGGAGTTATCTTAGAGGGGCCATGTAATGCTTCCAAGTGACTTTATGATTTACTTTTTTCTTTAAATTTTAATATTATTTTACATTATATAATTTAAGAATACGGTTCATATTTTTGCTACTTTTATTACATATTAAAATCTATTGTGTTTTTGACATATTTGTTTATTTCATATTTAAAAATATTCAACAGACTTTGTGAAAGCATTTTATGGTAAAAATGAAAGAGTACTTCAGTTTGTTTTTAATCATTTCATTGTTTTCTAATCATTTGATTGTCTTTCTTATTGTTTCCAAGAATTACTGATCACTGCCCTTATAGACATCAGCTATTATGCCTTTTGTCTTCCCCAAAATGTCATTTGGATCTCTGATAACCATAGCTATTTGCTTGGTCTCATAGCTGTTTGGCCTTATTTTGTAGTCACATTTATTTAAAATAAAAATTAAATGTACATGGCAAATTGGAAACTTCTTATTCAGTCAGTACCTGGACTAAATATTAAGTGAAAGGTATAGATTAGAGGTGAAAATATTGACTAGGAGGAGGAAAGGCACTTAAGCTTAGCTAATAAAAATAGAAAGATAAATTAGTAAATTGAAGGCAAGCTAATTAGGTTAACCAGATCTTGAGGCAAGAGACAGACCTTGGGGGAGAAGAGAAAAACACACGTAGTAAACAGAAGCAATACATGGCTTGAATTATTCTAAGGACAATAATGTTGAAGGTCAAGAGGAGAACTAAGACCTTGAACACATAAACTTCAAGATCTTAATCAAAGCTTCAAGGCTCATAGTTTATTTTCAGGTGTTTTAGTACTAGCTCTCCTTTTACATTATAACAATGAAATAAGAAAACTTCATACAAATAATGCAAATTATAATTGATGCTGAAGTTACATGTATTCTACTGAATATCTTCTGTAGGCCAATTTTGTAAAAGACTTCGAGATGTGTAAATGCTATGAAGAAAAATATAACTGTTGCAAAGGGAAACATGTATTAAAGAGGTACTTGAAGGTGGCCATGATTGTTCATGCCTGTGATCCTAGAAACTTGGGAGGTGTAAAAAAGGGAGAATGAATGGTCTTTGGTGGCCAGCCAGTGGGCTGGGGTGGGGGTGGGGGGCAGAGGGATTAGTGAGTTTGCCTTAAAATAAGCTGGTCATACTGGTATATAGGAGAAAGAGATAAGAGAATGCAGCTCAGAACCTAATCTGGCCAAGTTGAGGCAAGAATCTTTCTGAAAACAGAACTGAAAATAGACTATAGTTGTGGGGCAAATGGGAAAGAGTTTGTCTTGCAAGTTTGAGGCCCAGCTCAGTCCCTGGGACTGCAAAAAACGAGCCTATACAACTGACAGGACTTCAAGATGCTTACTTCCCTTCTTCTGTTCTTATTTGTGATTTTAGTGGAATCAATGTTAGGCAGAAGTTATACAGTTATAAATTGACATTGTGTCACTGGTTTACTCTGGCATCATTACTTGGAAAAAAACCCCAGAGATCAGGAAACTTGCACTGGGAAAATTGATGCCCACTGTCCTTTTACTTTGCCTGAAGTTCACAATAATTTAGACAGCTTGCTGTTTAGATTGCTCTCTGTGTTTATCATTACCTTTGGGCAGGCTCTCCAAGAAGGGGTGTAGGAAGTAGAACAGCAAATCTATACTTCATATATACTTCTGTCTTTCAACTGATCATTATACAAGTATTTCAGAAGGCTGTTACTGCTCAGCTAACAGTGGAAATGCATGCTCTTAGATCCATTTGGAAGGAGAAGAAAAAATACTTAATACAGCCAAACCTATCACAGCATATAATTTATAAAGGGCTGTTCGGCAATAATACAAAACAAAAATATATTGAGGTTGTATGTTATGATGTTATGGAAATACTGTTATTAGCAGTATAGTATCTTGCATGTTAGCAAGCTATAATCAAATGATCACACATACATTCCTTATAAAACCATCTTGTAGATACAAACAAGATTCATATCCAGCTTAAGATATACTGTCCCCACTTCACCATTTAATGTCAGAGAATAATTATTATGTATTTAATACTTCTATAGGCTAAAATGTCTTAGCTGGCTCCCAGTGAATAACCTTTAGAAGTTATTATATACATTGAGAAGACTTGATTAAAAAGAAAGTGAAAAAGAGATGATAGAAAATAGTATTTTAAAGTAAGGTCGAATTTTTCTAACCTTGTGCATATGTTGAGGTACAATTCACTAACCACCCGTATTTTGCCGAGTAATATCTCAGGTGAAATGCAACCATGAATGTCACATAGATATCTGTTCTTGTTTTGTAGTTCTGTCTTGTAGAATTCCAGGTACATTGGTGATAAAGGAGTGTGATTTGAGAATAAGGCCATACAATGTGTAGCTCAAAGGGCACATGGAATGACTGTGATAATTAAAACATCAGATTTATGTTCTGAATTTATTCTAATGGGCAAGTTAGTGTTATGTATACTGTTATTTTTTATATCTTTTTGTTCTAAAGATATTGCACAGAGGGCTTATAGTTACATGAGTAAGGTAATGAGTACATTTCCTATCGAGCATTTTACCCCCCCTTGCTTTTCCTCAGCCATCCCTTCCCCCCCACTTCCCCAACTTCTCTCTTTCCCCCCCACAAGTTGTAGAGTTCATTTTTAACATAGTGTCTTGTCCATATCAATGTATCCTTATCTCAGCATTTTTTTTATTTCCCTTCCCCTCTCCAAATTAGAAAAAAGTCTATACAAGATGTAGGGTACAGAAATCAAATACAGTGAAAACAGGGCTTATACCATGGGGGGAGAACATATGAAAGAAACAAAAGAAATCACATAGTACAATATAAGTACATTAAAAACAACAGCAACAAAGATAAACCCTCTTGTGTCTCTATCTTGGGGTTCATTTCACTTAGCACCATCTTATATGGTCATATGTGCATAGCTTTTGACCTTTTCCACTTGTCTGGTAAGGTTATCCTAGACGGATACTAGTTATTGCAAATAAAAGAAACATGGGACTTATGTTTCTTTGGGTCTGGCTTACTTCACTTAGAATAATTTTTTCTAAGTCTTTCCATTTCCTAACATTGAAATTATGCTTTTATAATTTCATAATAAGAGATTAGAAAGGAAATTCAAATGTTCATAATATTTAACAAAAATGAGCACACAAACTACCAGCTCCTCTGGGATACAGCAAAGAAAGTACTGAGAGGCAAGTTTATAGCTCTGAGCTCCTATGTTAACAAATTGGAGACATGTGAAACCAACAACTTAATGAGGCACCTAAAGCTTCTTGGAAAAGAGCAACAAACTAAACCCCAATCCAGTAGATGGAAACAATAAGATAAAATCAGAATTAATTGAATTAGAGTCCCCCCAAAACATATAATGAACCAACAAAACAAAAAGTTGGTTCTTTGAAAAAATTAACAAAATTGACAGGCCCTTAGCAAATCTTATCAGAAAAAAGAGAAAACACCCAAATAAACTCAGAGATGAGAATGGAAACATCACCACAGAAACAACCAAGATTCAGAACATAATAAGGGGATGCTTCTCAAACCTTTTGCTAATAAGTTTGAGAATCTGGGAGAAATGGATGAATTTCTAGCAAATATTGATATGCCCAAACTAAACCAAGATGATTTAAATCAAATTAACAGACCCATATCAGGCATCGAAACAGAAGCAGCAATAAGAGACCTCCCCTCAAGAAAAGCCCAGGACTGGATTATTTTCAGCTGAATTCTACAAGGCGTTCAAAGCAGAACTCACACCAATACTCCTCCAACTCTTCAATGAAATTGAAAGTGAAAATTCACTACCAGACTCTTTCTATGAAGTCATCATAACCCTCATCCCCAAACCAGGGAACATCGATGTTAAACTTCTCATTAAAATTCTGGCCAATCGACTTCAACAACTCATCGAATGAGGTAACAGGGGCATAGAAAAGGTGGAACAAAAAGATGGACAAATACAACAGTGGTACTCACTAGACACTATGTGAAAAATGAACTGCACTTCCTTGAGGGTAAGCACAGAGGGAAAAACTGGGAGAGAGCAAGGGAAGGGGAGATATGGTTTTCAAAGAATTGCACTCATTAGCTGACTCATGTACATGTAATCCCCCTGTATATCACCTCTACAGTAACAATAAAAATGGAAGCATCCTTCATAGTAAATAGAATACAGAATGATAAGCCCTGCAGAATATAGGGTTGTGAAAACCAAGGGGAGGAGAAAGGCCTTGTAAGAGAGGAGAAAAGAAATGATGGAGCAAATTTTGAAGGCTAGACAAGATGGTGGCAAGGAGAGTTGTCCAGAGCAAGCATTGCAGGTAGAAGGGAAAACAAATGTCCTGAAAATGGTCTTTCTGATGGTTTATAATGAACAGAATCCTTTCCACTGTCATCAGAACAAAACCCTCTTTGTCCAGGTAAAATATTACACATTTGTACATCCTTTCACATTTTTTTTACTTTTAATAAATTTAGTTGGTCACTCTGAGAAATTAATTCTGCCATCCTATTGTTTTCTGGATGGTGTTTGGCAGGCACTGGATAGGAAGCTAGGATAGCTTCAGCTCAAACTGGGATCCAGGTCTCAACCATGTAGGCAACGAGAGAATAAATGAGGCAGATGTTTTACTGACTTGTGCTCATTTAAATCTGCTCCGTGCAGAAGGGAGATGTTGTTTGCCTCAAATTATTTAAGTACCAGCATTTGTCACTCCTGTAATTCACTTACCACTACCAGATATGCAATTACTTTAACTGCAAACCATTTATGTCTGAGTCACTTCTGCTGCCTAAAAATACGTCTGCTTTTATTTGAAGAGCTAAGATTGAAACTGTCACTTGGGACCATTCCAAAATTTTGCTAATTGTGCACTTCAAGTAAATCAATACTTGAATTAATTTTTCTGTTGAAGTTGAAGAAAAATGATTACGGGTGTCGTATTTTTCATCTGTCATTATCATCATACTGTATTTTTTTTTAAAAGAATGAGAATTGGGAATTGGTTGCTTAAAAGGCCTCCTAGCTTTTACAGCTATTGGACTTTGACTTGTAACTTTTAACTTACTAAAATGTGTCCCTTCTTGATGATTTCCCCAAGGATTCCATCAACTGCCATTCACATTGCGAAACTTACAAGTCAGAACTCTACTGACTTTCCTATTGTTTCAAGCACTGAGTCTCAGAAAACACTATAGTTATTTAAGGAGGTAGGTTTTATTTTTGCACAAAATATGGCTCATCACTTGTGATCCAATTAAGAAAAAAACAACCTTCAACTCCCAATTGATTCACCTAGGAACTAGGTAGGTGAACTCATTTAGATGGAATTCAGTGAGAGGATACTTGGAGTAGGTTAAGGTACTTAAGGTATAGACTTAGTAAGAAGGAAGTAGTCAGATAGCAAGTAACTAGGGCACAGCTTTGGTGTTCAGTGGACTCAGAATAGTTTTGATGACTTTAGATGAACGGTCTGTGAGTGTTTGTCGAGTAAGAATATTTTCCAAGATAAGTGAACTGTAGCATACACCTGCTTTGCTCATCTTACTTACCCAGTGTCCTTGTTTTCTTTTTATATTCATTACCTTTGGTGGTTGGAGCCAATGCTGACTGGAAGTAGCTTAGCAAAATAAAGGCTAAGAATGTAAAGCATAATCTTTTCCTTATGTGGCTGCTACTCTTCTTTTTTTCAGTTCTAACAAAACTCATGTTCCTTCTTGCCTGCAAAGACCTTCACATGGTATCCTCACTTTTTCCCATGCTCTATCTCCATTTTTCTTGTCTCATTCTCCAGCTACATCTTCAAAAAAAGCCCTTTGCTGACATTAGAAGAAGCTATGTGCAGTTTCCATGATCCAGAGCCCTCTCTACCCTTCCTTTGTAGCCAAAATGGCAAAAAGCAATAAGCAAGTTGTTTCATAATACTTTTTACAACTTCCTTTAAATGGAAACTTCTTGATGTGAAGAGTTATGCTAGTCTCCAAGCATATTATAATCCCTTTCTCATCACATAGGATTATACAATGAGACACTTTGATACCTAGTTTTAAATGAATAGTATAGATTAAGAGATGAAAATGCACATAGCTCAGGTAGCAATCTGCAAAAGCATGGTAAGTGCAGAAAATTATCAACAGTTGAGGACAATTAAGGAACAGTAAGAGATGAAGGTAGACAGGCAGACAGGAATTAGGTCTTCAAAGATGAGACTTGCTTTAAAGATTATAGACTTAATTTGGCAAATCTGGTGGTCAGGTCTTCTTTTAAGTATCTTTCTGACTTCTATGTAGAATCATGTTCTCTTGCATTTGCAGGCTTTACGGAATAGCACGGGGAGCCTGTAAAATACAGATTCTTGAATGTAATGTCCAATTAAGAGAGTATAGAGCCAGGCTGGCCTGTAACCCTAGGTACTTAGAAGGCTGAGATCTGGGGATCTCAGTTTGAAGCCAGCACAGGCAGTAAAGTCAATGAGGCTCTTATCTATAATTAATCAGCAGAAAACCAGAAGTGGCACTGTGGCTCACAGTGGTAGAGTGCTAGCCTTGAGCGAAAAATCTTAGAGACAGTGCTCAGGCTCTGAATTCAAGCCCCACAACGGACAAAAAAGAGAGAGAGTGTATAGAGCTCACATGTACATGTGTGTTTTTAAAAGTTAGAATGTTGTTTCTAATGCAAGTGCTTGTTAGATGGATTTGGTGATGGAAATTGGAGTGGATTGGAGGGAAATTTGAGTCAAGGAGACCAAATGCGATGCTACTGCTGCAACTAGTAGGCTCATAAATTCTAGATTGAAGTTTGAATATTGAATTATGTTTCTATTGAATAGAACAAGACATGGGCCTCTGCGAGAGAGCTGGAATATTTGATGTATTATTAATGTATTGCTCTAAGAACAAAGTAAACAAAAATCCCATTACAAAAGGGAGATTTGACATTAGGTTAAGGTTATACTCTCAATAAGGTAACTTCTGAAACTGTCCCACCTTCGTACATTTTCCTACTTGATGTCATATTTGTTTTGAGATTGCTGGGTCTGTAGCAGAGAAACGTGACTCAGGTGTTGGATAAGAGGTTTTCAAAAACCTGGGGGCCAGCAGAAATCTCTTAGGATAGATGAAAGGGATGCTAAGCAGGATTAGAGTCCCAGCTGTGAATATATGGTTCTGTAGTATAAATTTTTCAAAGTGTTTCCAGCCATGAACAATTCATTCTTCAGAAGAAAAAGTTATTGAGCACAAAAGATCAAGTCAATTTACCATGTTTTAGTTCCTCAATAGATCAATACTCACAATTGACTGCGGCAAAGATGCCAGCTACAGCATACTATTAAACTTGCGTGGAAGGGCGGGGCAAAAAACAGAACCTAAGTAATGCTTATTCATAGATTCATACTCTGCTGTCACAAAGTTGATTTCTCACAGAAGCTGCCACAATAAGTCTTTTATGTACTTTTTTCTCCTCTGATTTGGAGATACACTGTTAATACTCAGGCTTGATAGAACTGGTGTTTCCACAAAATTGCTATAATAGTGCCTTTTGTAGTGGAAAAGTATAATTATTCCAGCCTTTCAAATGATAAAGAATCAGCCATATCTCTTAAATGTAACTACTCATTTAAGTTTGGGTTGTCCTATTCACTTTTAGTCTTTCTCTATGATTGTTCATTATAAATTGATAGCCTTTCCTTAATAATGCCTTCACCATTGCAATTTGTTCTCTGTATTAGCTTGCTGCCATAATGAAATCCTACAGACTGGACAGCACGAATAACAGCTATTAGTTTTCTCATGGTCCTAGAAGCTGGAATTCTAAGATTAAGATATAGGCAAGTTTTCTCATCTGAGGCTTCTTCATTTGTCTTATATATGACTGATATCTCTGTGGTTTTCATATGGTTTTCTCTCTGTGTGAGCATGTGTCTGCTGTCTCTTTATGTATAACTTTCCTGATATGTATATAGATAGATAGATATCTCTTGATATATCTATATATTTTTATGTATATTTGTACATGCATGTACATATACACATGTATACCTACAACATATATATATATATAGATAGATAGATAGATAGATATATCTATATACATATCAGACTGATTTGAGTCATTCCTTTTTTTACCTCAAAATTTTTTTATTGTAAAAGTGATGTACAGAGGGGTTGCTGTTACATAAGTAAGGTACATTTCTTGTCAAACTTGTTACCCCTTCCCTCATTTTCCCTCCTACTTTCCCTGGCTCATACCCTGCCCACCTCCAAGTTGTGCAGATCATTTCCAACATATTGTCTTGTGTATGTCGCTATTGCATTGGCTCTTTGTCTGCCATTCAGTTGTTTTCCTTATATTTCCTCATTCAAATAAATGTATATACCAGGTTACCAAAGAAGTTTTTCTTTGTTGTTGTTATTTTTAATGTACTGAATCATTCTTTTTCTTTTTCCTTTTTTATTTATTTTTATTTGGGAGGGTTCCGATCGTGGGGCCTGAACTCTGGGCACAGCACAGCTCAAGGCTAGTGCCCTACCACTTGAGCCACAGCACTTCCGGCTTTTTTCTTTTTGCTTATGTGGTGCTGAGGAATCGAACCCAGGGCCTCCTGCAAGCAAGGCAAGCGCTCTACCACTGAGCCACCTTCCCAGCCCCCTCCTTTTTTATTTTTATTTTTGTTGGTCATAGGGCTTGAACTCTGGGCCTGGCCCCTGTCCCTAAGCTCTTCAGCTCAAGGGGAGTACTCTACCACTTGAGCCACAGCATCACTTCCAGTTTTCTGGTGGTTAATTGGAGATCAGAGTCTCACAGACTTTTCTGCCTGGGCTGGCTTTGAACTATGATCCTCAGATCTCAGCCTCCTGAATAGCTAGGATTACAGGCGTGAGCCACCAGCGCCCAGCTTGAGTCAGTTATTTTTTTTTTTGTCAGTCGTGGGGCATGAACTCTGGGCCTGGGTGCTGTCCCTGCGCCCTTCAGCTCAAGGCTAGTGCACTACCATTTGAGCCATAGCACTAGTTTTCTAGTGGTTTATTGGAGATAAGAGTCTTACGGACTTTCCTGCCCGGGCTGGCTTTGAACGGCAATCCTCAGATCTCAGCTTCCTGTGTCGATAGGATTACAGGCGTGAGCCACCGGCGCCCAGCTCTGAGACATTCTCCAGAGTTCTTTTTTCCTTTTTTACCTCAAGAAAGATGCTATCTCTAATATGGTTGTTTTTGAAATAATAGAGGTTTAGATATCAACATACACATTAAAAAAATTTTTTTATTGTAAAGATACTGTACAGAGGGGTCACAGTTACATGAGTAAGGTAATGAGTACATTTCCTATGGAGCAGTTACCCTTTGATTTTCCCTACTATCCCTTCCCTCCCCGCCTCCCCTACACCTCCCTCCCTCCTCCTCTGCCCTGAAATTATAAGGTTCATTTTCAACATAGTGTCTTGAAGGTCTCATTGTTACAATGGATCAACCTGTATTCTTGTTTCAGCATTTTGTTATCTCCCATCCCTTCCCCAGATTAGAAAAAAGTATATAGGAGATGCAGGGCACCGTAATCAAGTACAGTGACAACAGGGAGGACGAACATGCAAAATAAACAAAAAATAGTTTAAATAGGGATACAGGTTGGCCCATTGTAACAATGAGATGTACAAGACACTGTTGAACAACAAACTTTATAATTTAGGTGAGGGTGGGGGAGGAGTGTAACTTTGGAAGTGGGAAGGAAGGGATGGTAGTGGAAAAACAAAGGAGGAGGCAACAATGCTTGATAAGAAATGTAGTCATTAACTTGCTCATGTAACTATAACCCCTCTGTACAGTATTTTCACAATAAAAAACTTATTAAAAAATAAACAAAAAAATCACATAGTACATTAAAAACAACAGCAACAAAGAAAAGAAACCTCTTGTGTCCCTATCTTGGGATTCATTTCACTTAGCATCATCTTCTATGGTCATATGTGGATAGCTTTTGACCTTTTCTGCATGTCTTGTAAGATTATCCTAGACATAGTCTAGTTATTGCAAATAAAGGAAACCATGGAACCTATGTTTCTTTGGGTCTGGCTTAATACAACACACACATTTTTAAAAGGGGTCAAATTTCATCAGAGAACAGCATTTTTCTCCTCCCCTCCCCAATATTTCTTTAGATATGTGAAACCCTTTTCTTTTTTATTACCACTTTTATAGGAAGTATGTTTTGATGGGAAGCAGGGTCTCTATCATTGATATGCTGGATACAAGGATACTTGTTCTACAGTGGTAAGCATTTTTATCATTGCTGCCATGCCTGATGCTTCACTGAGTATCTTTGTGTACATATTTTTTTTCTTCTCAATTATTTTCTTAGGTTAAATCCCCAAGAGTGGGATTGCTGGGTCATTTTTATGACTCTTTATACATTTTGCTATATTGCTTTGTAAGTGAGCTCTACTGTTAGTATATGCGTGTATAGCTTCACTAGAATACTAACATTTGGTAGTGTGTTTGAAATTTAACTTAATGGGAATAGAGTATTCTATGATTGCTGCTTTAATTTGTATTACTGCTAGGGTTACACACTGTTGGGTTTTGTTATAGACTAAAAAGGTTCACATAAAATATCAGAAAATATATACACCATTAATATTTTTTTGTCGGTAGTGGGACTTGAACTTGGGGCCTTGATGTTGTCCTTGAGCACTCCACCACTTTGTGTCACAACTCCATTTTTAATTATCTGGTGGTTATTTTGAGATAAGAGTCTCATGGACTTCACAGCCCAGGCTGGCTTTGAATCAAGATCCTCAGATCTCAACCTCTTGAGTAGCTAGGATTATAGGCATTAGCCACCAGCAGCAGGTCTATACACGTTAATTTTACAGGAAGAATTACTTATTAAAATTATGATAGCACATTTTTAATGAGTACTGGCTCTGTGCCAGGTACTGTGCAACAGCTGAAATATGCAGTTGCAAGTGGAATCTTTGTGTCTATAATAGGAGGTACATGTTGGCTATTACTGTCTCTTAGATATTTTAAAGGAAAGCGAAATTTATTTAAAAATTTAATCCACATTATTAGTGCAGAGTAATTGTACAAAAGGATTTCATTGTGATAACTCCATATAGTCAAATTCACCTCTTCTATTCGTGTTTATTATTTCCCACTCCTGCTTTTATAAATAATTTTAGATAGGTTTTATTACACACACACACACACACACACACACACACACACACACAGAGACACAGAGGAACACATTCAGCCCTCTATACTTCCCTCAGTTCTACTGATACCTCTGACTAGAATCCCTTTCTTTTCTACTCATTCATTTTTTGAGGGGTTCTATGCTTTGTAGCTTCTTTTATGTAATATGATAGGAGTTGTATCTATTTTCCTTCAAACAACACAATTTAATTCTTTTCTATGGCTTCATAATAGTTATCTATATGTACCACATTTTCTCTATGCAGTCATCAGTCGATGGAAACGTAGGTTGATTACATTGTTTGACCATTGTAGATAGTATTGCTATAAACACGGGTCTATATTGACTTACATACCTTTAGATTGACAATCATGAGTGGTATACTATTATCATATGGTAGTTCTCTAATTTTTTGATGGAACCTCCATATTGATATCTGTAATGACTGCAATAATTTACATCCCCACTAACAATATATAACTCTTTCTTTTTCTCTACATGCGCACTAAGATCTGTTTGCCTTTTTTCATTGTTGTTGGTCGTGGGCCTGCACTCTGGGCCTGGGCACTGTCCCTCAGCTCTTCAGCTCAAGGCTAGCGCTCTACCATTTAAGCCACAGCGCCACTTCCGGGTTTCCTGCTGATGTGGTGCTGAGGAATTGAACGCAGGGCCTCATGTATGCAAGGCAAGCGCTCTACCACTGAGCCACCTTCCGAGTCCATGCTGTTTGTTTTCTTGATGATTACCATTTTGACTGGGCACCTTTGACCCATTATGAATTAAGTTTTTTATTGTTTGAGACACAGTTTTCAATAGGTGAGAATATCTAGCTTTCCCACCACCATTTGTTGAAGATGTCAGAAAAGAGAGACATGATAGGCATTTAGTACCAAAACATTTGAGTTAAACTGCTCTGACTTCTTTGTCAGAATCCCATATGAAAAAAAAAAGACATATTCAAAAGTGCTATTTGAAGAATTTTTTAACAAAACACTATTACAAGATAAGGTAATTAACTAGGACTAGAATTAGCAATGTTGATAGCCTTGCAGAATATTATCACCCTGAGGCCAAAAGGAAAAATGAGGGGTGGAGTAGTCCATTAGTAGAGCAGAGTGAAATCTGGGGAAAAGAGATCATCACATAAGTGCTATAGTCTTATGTAGAAGATTATAGCTTCTGCCCAAGACTGCTGTCTGCCAGTTCTCCACTCACAGGCTGAACCTAAAGATAAGCAGAATATAAAGACATAAATGAACTGCCCAACATATCAGTCGGCTAGGGCTTAAATCATGGTACAGAAGGTCAAAGAATGGATCTGATATTAATAAGCTACCCAGTTTATGAAATTTTTGTTATAGCTATTCAAACATTATAGGACAGTTTCCAACAAGATTTTCATATTGTCCAACCAATTTCTGGCTGGAAAGAGGCTGATTGTTCTAGATATAATTACCAAAATGAGATTAACTGTTTCTGGTTTTCATGCTCCACTTATGATACAATCATTGTTATTCTCAAACAGCTGAACAAGTCTTTGAATTATGGGAGCTTATGGGAAGAGCTAATTGTATTAATGATGGAATGTACACACCACCATCTATATAAAATTATTGGACAGTCATACCAGTCAGAATCTATTGCTATTTTTCGACTATGTTTATTGCAGCATTATTTACTATAGCTAAGATATGGAACCAACCCAGATGCCCCTCAGTAGATGAATGCATCAAGAAAATGTGGTATATATACACAATGGAATTCTATGCCTCCATCAGAAAGAATGACATTGCCCCATTTGTTAGGAAATGGAAAGGCTTGGAAAAAAATTATATTAAGTGAAGTAAGCCAGGCCCAAAGAAACATAGGTGCCATGGCTTCCCTTATTTGCAATAACTAGTATATGTATGAGTCAAGCAGAAAAGGTCAGATAGTTGATGTTGGGCAAAATGAACCCCAAGATAAGGATTCAAATGTTTTTTTCTTTCATGCAATTGTTTCTAACGCATTTATAAGACTATTTCTTTGTTGCTTTGTATGTCCCTCCCCCACAGTATAACCCGTGCTTTCACTGTATTTGATGTGGGTATAATTTGTGGAGGGGAAGGGGAAAAACGAATCGTCTAAATAGGGATACAGGTGGACCCATTGAAACAATGAGATGTACTAGTCGTTATGTCGAAAAATGAACTTTACAACTTTGGTGCGGGGGAGGGGGGTAGCGGGGAGGATTGGGTTGGGAGGGCAGGGGGGGGGAGTGAGGATGGGAAGGGATGGAAAGGGGAAACAAAGGAGGAGGCTACAATGCTTGATAAGAAATGTACTCATTATCTTGCCCATGTAATTGTAACCCCTCTGTACATTATTGTCACAATAAAAAAAAAGAATCTATTGCTCTTTTTATAGGTCTCCATAATATTTTTTACAAGTTAACCCAGGTTAAGCTGATATGAAATATTTTGTGCTTGTTTAAAGTGCAAATATTTATGACTTTTGACGTATGAAGACAGCTGTGGTTTCATGACATAATCATAATAATGAATATTTATGTCAATATTGAAGATTTTTCTCTGTTATCCTCTAGTGATATATGACAAAGATCTTGCCTTTGGGAAATTTCTACCTACTAAGGTCATGTAAAGAAGTCACTTTGGATAAACAAAGACGAGTGAAACAGGTATTGACATTTTATTTCACATAGTACATGATACCTATTCATTCCAGATCTTAAATTCATGACAGGAAGAATCTTTCTCACTGCATACTGTGTCCACTCTCAGATAAGCATTTATGAGCAAAAGATCAAGATCCTATAACATAAACATGAATACTGCTGGTCGATTTACCACCACATTGTGGGACCATTCTCAGAGAAAAAATATTAAGATCCCCTTCAAGATTTGTTAATAGTTAATATTTAAGAGACTTATCCAACACAAAATGTGAATCTGTGTCCCTTTCTTCTGCTTATTTTTTTGCCTTATTCTATCTGGCAGGAATCCTGAGTGATAGTAATTTACCCAGTTCTTAAAAAATGTTTTTCCCACCAAGGAGGAGGCAACAAGGCTAGATAAGAAGTGTATTCATGACCTTGCTCATGTAACTGTAACGCCTCTGTAAATAAAAAACTTATTTAAAAATTAAATTAACTATTAACATTAAAAAAATGTTTTTCCCATCGAATAGGTGTCTCTTCATTATTCACCTCTGATTTCTTGCCATTCACTTTTTAAATTATTTACTTCAGAGTTACTGCCATAAAAGTTGCATGCCTTTTGAATTCTAATCCTTAATGAAATTCACACATAATCACAAGATCTCTCTCTTCAAGATAATCTTTATATCTTTTTTGTTTTGATTTTTATTTTACCAGGAAGTTACTTATGAGCAATGTTGGGTATGACATAATGAGCGTGGTGGAACATCTAATTTTTGTAAGTTTCCAGTAGTTCTGAGAAGCAGGGTCAGTGAAAATCAATCCTGAGACTTCAGTGTTTTGGTCCTTAAATTGAATTAAAGGAAGAAAAACACTAAAGAGTCTGAGGCTTGTGTGAATTACATTTTATTTAGTCCAGAAATGGATATTAGATTCATATTTTTTATTCTTCTTATGGACATAAAGAAATCCTAAGAAGGGGATTATTTGTTATTCTTGCAGCAAAACATCGAAATACAAAGAACCATACTTACATCAATAGAAAAAAGGTGCTTCTTAGTCATAGAAACTTTTTGATTGTTCTTTGCAAAATTTGTCATAATGGGAAACTGAAGATTATGTGGGTATCTGTTTCTTGTCACTTTTGCTCTATTATTCTCTGGTGGTTTCTAAATATCCCTTTATTGGTAGTAAATACCACATAAAGCCTTTGTGGAAAGAGAAATATTTTTTCTATTTGTCAATGTTATTTTATTGTAAAGGTACTGTACAGAGAGGTTACATTTACATGAATAAGGTACAGTTTTTGTTGAACAGTGTTACCCATCCCATTGTTGTCTTTTCACTTTCCCTTCCCTCCTCCATCACCTCCCCCCCCCCCACGAAGTTATAAAGTTGATTTCCGACTTATTGTCCTGTGAGTATCCTTGTTGCAATGGGTCATCTTTTGTACTTCTTTCAGCAGTTTATTTCCCTTCCCTTCCCTTCCCCGGCATCTACAAAATGGAGGGGACCAGAATGAAAGACAGAGATTGCCAGGGATAAACCAATGGAAAAAGAAAAATGAAATAAACCAAGAAGAACTAAATACAATATATTGGTGACATCGAGGTTGACAACTAAAAAAAAATAATGACCTTTGTTTCCATGTCTTGGAATTCATTTCAGTTAGCATCATTTTGTATGGTCATATGTTCATAGCTCTTGAGCTATTATGATTCTCTGTCAGGACTAACCTAGGCTTATGCTAATTATTACAAATGAGGGAAACCATGGGACCTATGTTTCTTTGGATCTGGCTTACTTCACTTAATATGATTTTTTTCCAAGTCTTTCCATTTCCCTACGAAAGGGGCGATATCATTCTTTCTGATAGAAGTGTAATATTCCACTGTGTAAATATATCATATTTTCTTGATCCATTCATCTATTGAGGGGCATCTGGGTTGGTTCCATATCTCAGCTATGGTAAATAATGCTGCAATGAACATAATTGTGCTGGTAGCTTTAGTGTGGCCTACTTTGAGATCATTTGGATAAATGTCCAAGAGTGGGATTATTGGATCACAGGGGAGTTTTATGTTTAGTCTTTTGAGGAACTGCAATACTGTCTTCCAGAGTGGTTGGACCAGCTTATATTCCCACCAACAGTGTAGTAGTATTCCCTTTTGGCCACAAGCCTGTCAGCATTTTTTTATTATTTGTTTTTTGGATAATAGCCATTCTAACTGGGGTGAGTTGGAAATTTTTTTTTTTGTAGCTTAGTAGTATCTTCAGTCAAGAAAATATTAACCCAAATATTCATTAATTTGCACAATGCATTGGAAAAGTAGAGTTTTTAAGTCTATTTTTATGTCAGTTGTTGGACTTAAATTAACCTAAAGTTTGAAATAATAACACATTTTTACAGGTCTCCACCCTAGTGATTGCAATAAGTATTAATAGCAATGAATGTAACAGTACAGATACTTTAATAACTTAGAATTCTTCATGGAAACTTAGTCCACAGAGGCTCTCTTTCTCCACCTTCTCAAACTCATAAAATTATACTAAGAAAGAAATTGAAGTATAAATTAATTTAAATTATCCTCTTGTGCATTGTAGAAACACTAATCTGTATAGGCCTTGGGTTAGAGGTTTTGTAGCATTTTTTAATCCCAAATAGAAAAAAGAAAAACTACCCAAATTATCCAAGTAAAACAAAACAAAGAGAAACTCTCTCATTCCAATGTTCAAGCATCTTTCAAATGATCTTACCAACCTGTGAGAAGAAAATATTTGGATGTGGCTTCTGAGATAGCATCATAGTAGCTTTGGTGGGGAATGCTCATCTTAAAGGACCATACCACACATCCAAGGAAAGGGAAAATAATAGATTGTGGTAAAGTGCTTTGAAAGGAATCTCCTTTCTCTAAAGAGATAGGTAATATTTGGCAGAACTTGGTTAGACTGTGAGAACTTCAAGGCCAGAGAAGTGATGTAGATTTCCTACCCAGAGAAAATTTGGGAAAAACAAAACAATGTTTCCATTACAGCAAAGTAAAGCTTAACTTACATGATAAAGCTTTAGGTGACATGGACTCATCAGAGATTGCCAGAGGTATGGCTTTATTCTCCCAGTACAAAGTGCCCACCTTTGTGTAGTGCCCTATGCTGAGAGAGAGAGGTAGGAAATTCAGACTTACTAAAGAGGATCATTGTGTCTCAGAAGGTCTCAGAGACTAGGAGAGTGTGAAGGACTTAAAGTAAAATGAAGCTGGTTTGTTGTTGTAAGATGGGAACTATGAAGGCATTGAGAAGGGTACAGAGAATGAGCAGGTGTTTCCACAGGACTTACTGGTACAAAGAAGGCAAGAGAGGATTTTCTCTCTTTTTTTGCCACCTTGAGCTTTTTGTTTTTTTTTTCCTCTTCTTTTTTTTATTGTGAAAATACCGTACAGAGGGGTTACAATTACACGGGCAAGATAATGAGTACATTTCTTATCAAGCATTATAGCCTCCTCCTTTGTTTCCCCTTCCCATCCCTTCCCATCCTCCTCCTGCCCCCCCAATCCTCCCCGCTCCCCCTCCCCATCCCCTGCACCAAAGTTGTAAAGTTTGTTTTCGACATAACGACTTGTACATCTCATTGTTGCAATGGGTCCACCTGTATCCCTATTTAAACGATTTGTTTTTTCCCTTCCCCTCCACAAATTATACCGACATCAAATACAGTGAAAGCACGGGTTATACTGTGGGGGAGGGACATACAAAGCAACAAAGAAATAATCTTATACATGTGTTAGAAACAATTGCATGAAAGAAATAAAAACATTTGAATACATATCTTAGGGTTCATTTCCCTAACATCAACTTAACTGATCTTTTCTGCTTGACTCATACATATACTAGTTATTGCAAATAAGGGAAACCATGGGACCTATGTTTCTTTGGGCCTGGCTTACTTCACTTAATATAATTTTTTCCAAGCCTTTCCATTTCCTAACAAATGGGGCAATGACATTCTTTCTGATGGAGGCATAGAATTCCATTGTGTATATATACCACATTTTCTTGATCCATTCATCTACTGAGGGGCATCTGGGTGGGCTCCATATCTTAGCAATGGTAAATAATGCTGCAATAAACATAGTTGTGCCGGTAGCTTTAGTGTGGTCTTGTTTGTAAACATTTGGGTAAATGTCCAAAAGTAGGATTGCTGGGTCATAGGGGAGCTCTATGTGGAGTCTTTTGAGGAACCTCCATACTGCTTTCCAAAGTGGTTGAACAAGTTTACACTCCCACCAACAATGCAGTAAGGTTCCCTTCTGTCCACATCCCCTCCAGCATCTGTTGTTATTAGAGTTCATGATTTTAGCCATTCTAACTTGAGTGAGGTGGTATCTCAATGTTGTTTTGATTTGTGTTTCTTTTATTTCTAGGGAGGTTGAGCATTTCTTCCTGTGTCTATTGGCCATCCTTCTTTCCTCTTCAGAGAAGTTTCCAAGAGAGGATTTTCAAATATCTGTTTTTTTTTCATTTTGGTAAATTTCATTTTTATCTTTTTTTTTTTGGTTGGTTGTGGGGCTCGAATTCTGGGTGTGGGTGCTGTCCCTGAGCTCTCCAGCTCAAGGCTAGTGCTCTACCATTTAAGCCACAGTACCACTTCTGGTTTTCTGGTTGTTAATTAGAGATAAGTGTCTCACAGACTTTCCTGCCCAGGCTGGCTTTGAACCGCTATCCGCAGATCTCAGTTTCCTGAGTAGCCACCTGCGCCCGGGTATTTTTATCTTTAAGTAGGTTTACAAAGGAGTTACCATTCAAGAAAGTAGTATATGAATATAGTAAATCTTGATCAATGTCCCTCTTCATCATTCTTTCCCATCCCTCCCAAGTCCCACACCTTCCCTCAGTTTTCTTAACTTTGTACAGTTTGAATTTTATAACTGCATACTCCCCACTTTTTCTCTTCATCTGTCTATCCTCTGCCCTTGATCCTACCCCTCCCCCCACACACACTTTTGAGTACCTAATTCCTGGCATTTCTTTTGCTGAACTATCTTTCAAAGGAATGACATCATTGGAGTTCTCTCCCTGAATCTAGTTATTTCAGTTAATACACTTGTGTATACTTGCATACCACCCTGAAGTGTTTATTTATATATTTGTAGATTAATTCTAGCTTCCACATATGAGGGTAAATATACCTCCCTTGTCTCTCTGTGCTTCAGTTACTTCACTTAAAGTACTTTTTCTGGATCCTTCCGTTTCTTTGCAAATGTTGTAATATCATTCTTTCTATGGATGAGCAAAATTCCATTGTGCATATGTATCTCTTTCTTTGTATGGTCCATGACATAGCCTGTATGTATTGGAATAGCTAAAAAGTATTGAATCAATTGTAGCTTTCTTTAATGTTCAGTTCCTTTTTATATTTAAATAGAAATTATATTTTGTAATGCACCATTGCCAAAAAAAGGACAAATTCTTCTAACTCCTTATTCACTGCATAATTTCCTACATAAATGAGATGGTGTCAAATGAAACACATTTGTTCATTCCAAAAAATTATATGTTAATGCTGCAAGGAGAATTCAAGAAAATATTCACTCAACAAAACTTGGAAAATATTTCGCCGAGGCCCACTGAGCTGCCCTTGCCTAGACAGAGGACAGGTAATTTGCTGTGACTAATTGAAAAACAAAAAGAACATTAACATGAAGAATGAAAGCATAATCTGTGGTATAACAGGCAGTGAAACTGTTCGCAAAATCGATTACTTTCAAGGTAACGTGTTTCCTTCTTTAGTTCAGGAATAGATTTGTTCAGGTGCTGTCTATTTTAAACGCCTGCTATAGTGACAACATGTGAAAGGTCATAGGTAGGCTCTCGTCACCTGAGGGCTTATTTTCTGAAATCTTACTGATTAGATAAATACCTTCTATTCTTTCAAACAAACATCTCTTTGTTACAATAGTCCATGTGGTACTGTGCCTCTCCTTATTTGCTTCAGCTGTTGGTTTATCAGCACGTCAGACAACAGAGGTAGAAACCGTAGCTACATTGGTCTTTGTGGTCCAGATAGTGATACTGGGATACTTACAACCAGGAAAATGAATAATTAAAGAAAAGGCTTAGATCCCTGGTGTTACAGTCCCCATCTGAGCAGTTTGAGACATAGTAAGAACAACATGATTGTAATATTAGTGACTTTAGAAGTGCAAGTTAGTTTTGGGTCTCTGGAAATCTTGAGGTCTAATGTTAGCTTGATTTTCAGTTTTGTCATCAGTAAAATAGACAAAATGATGTCTTTTCCTCTTAGGTTTCAAGGTTTTGAAAACCAAAAGGAAGAGCACTGGTAAAGACAATAAAGACTAATAATTTTTTACGTCGAAAACGAACTTTACAACTTTGGTGCGGGGGGGGGGGGGGGGGGGGGGGGGGGGGGGGAGGGGGGGGAGAGGGGGGGGCCCGCAGGGGACCGGGGAGGATGGGGGGCGGGAGGAAGATGGGAAGGGATGGGAAGAGGAAACAAAGGAGGAGGCTACAATGCTTGATAAGAAAGGTACTCATTATCTTGCCCATGTAATTGTAACCCCTCTGTACAGTATTTTCACAATAGAAAAAGAAAAGAAAAGAAAAAAGAAAAGAAAAAATTTTAAAAAAGACTAATGATTTTAAAAAATGTATTAGGATAACCCTGAATAATGTCTTTGTTGTCCTCATTAGGCCATAGCACTCTAACAAATGAATCATTTCACATATGGTGTTCTTAATGTACAAAGCAAAATGGTTAAAATTGTGCCCTTTATTTTATTATTTATTTATTTAGTTATTTACTTTTGTCAGTTGTGGGGCTTGAACTCTGGGCCTGGGCGCTGTCCCTCAGCTCTTCAGCTCAAGGCAAGCACTCTACCACTTGAGCCACAGCACCACTTCTAGTTTTCTGAGTAGTTTATTGGAGATAAGAGCCTCATGGACTTTCCTGCTTGGGCTGGCTTTGAATAGTGATCCTCAGATCTCAACCTCCTGAGTTGTTAAGATTACAGGTTGTGAGCCATTGGCGCCAGGCCAATTGTGCCCCTTTATAATACAGAAAGGTTTTATTTCTGAAATTGTAGTTCCATGAAAATACTTCATCTGTTTTTAGAGATTCGGAATGCTTATTCCCTCCCCACCTTCATGGATTTCAGGTATAAACATAGAAATGCATATATGGAAGAATGGAAGAAAACACAGGAGCCATTGGAAGCTGTCAGGACAAGGCTCATTGCCTAGTTTGTAGTATGTTGAGTAGTGTGACAGATAATATGTTACTCATTGACCAGTATTATTTACCTTACCCTTTGCAGGAATAACTAATTGAAAGTCTATAAGGTAGTATTGTGTCATGTTAAGAGCAAAGGATTTGCCCCCTTGATAGTTTAGTTTTAGATTCTGGTTTTACCATTTGATAGCTTTTTGATCCAAATCTTAGTACTTAACCTCTCTGAGGTTGTACATTAGCTGAATGGATGGCGATAAGACATACATAACTCATCTAGGGCTGTTTGCACTTTGGTGCTCTAAAACAGTAATTGTTATATTTTAGCCCTACCAGGCAGAAGGGAAGGGAATAGAACAGATTGTTTTAAAGAAGAATCATCATAGTGCAATGTAGTGATGAGAAGGACAGGCTTTAGGGAGCTATCCAAACAGTGATTCTCTGCCATTTCAGGTTCTGAATTTCGATCCCATCTGCTCCAATTGTACTTGACCTCAAATAAATCATTTATACTTAATCATAAACCATTGGGGTACATACCATTTGTTATTAATAGTATTGTTTTGAAACATCAATGTTATGATTCATATGAAATGTAAAGGAGTATTGTTCTAATTAAGTGTAGGTCTGTTTTAATTCCTCTGTAATCTTTTGTTCTTTCACCCCTCCTTCTACTGGGAAAATACTATAAAGTCTTAGACAGGCCTCATGAGTTAAGTCCTGATAAGTTGTCATTAATAAAAATGCTCAGGTAAACTTGGGTTCTCCATTGCACTCATTTTGGAAGACATATCTTCCTACGAACAGAGGCACAACACATACATGATTAGTTAATCAAAAGTTCCAAAACACTTGTGTGAGAAATGTTTTTCAACAAGTAGGGCTGGATCAGTTGTCTAATCATATTGCAAAAAGCAAGCATCATCTTTAAGCTTGTGAATGGATAAGAAAATAGATGTGAATTTTAAATGGATTGAAATGTGAAGCCTCAAGTTCTGAAACACTTGGGGGAAAAGCCTAGAAAATAATATTTCTTTTTTTTTTAATTTAATTTAATTTTATTTGTGAACATACTGTACAGAGGAGTTACAGTTAAATGGGCAGGATAATGCATACATTTACCAAGCATTGCAGCCTCCTCCTTTGTTTACCCTTCACATCCCTTCCCAGCCTCCCCCCTCCCCCCCAATCCCAATCCTTCTCCTTCTCCCCCCCCCCCCCCCCCCCCCCCCCCCCCGCACCAACGTTGTAAAGCTCGTTTTGGACATGACAACTTATACTTCTCATTGTTGCAACAGGTCCACCTGTATCCTTAAACAACTGGTTTTTCCCCATCTCCTCCACAAGTTATACTGACATCAAATATAGTGAAAGCAGGGGTTATACTGTGGGGGAGGGACATACAAAGCAACAAAGAGATAATCTTATAAATGCGTTAGAAACACATGCATGAAAGAAAAAAAAACATTAAAATACACATCTAAGGGTTCATTTTCCTGACATCACATTATCTGACCTTTTCCGCTTGACTCATACATATACTAGATATTACAAATAAGGGAAACCATGGGACCTACGTTTCTTTGGGGAAAATAATATTTCTGAGTAACAGTAATCCCTCTGTACAGCATCTTTACAATAAAATAAAACTTTAAAAAAAAGAAAGAAAAAGAAAACAATGTTTTTCAGAGAATAAAAACTAAAATTTGAGGGCTGGGAAGGTGGTTCAGTGGTAGAACACTTGCCTTGCATGCATGAGGCCCTGGGTTCAATTCCCCAGCACCACATAAGCAAAAAGAAAAAAAAAACCGGAAGTGGAACTGTGGCTCAAGTGGTAGAGCGCTAGCCTTGAGCTGAAGAGCTGAGGGACAGCGCCCAGGCTCAGAGTTCAGGCCCCACGACCAGACCCCCCCCCCAAAAAAAAAACAAAACTAAAATTTGAAAAATAATAATTTTGGGCTAATAGTGCAAAAGAAATCAAAGGTGAAAATGAGACAATGAAGCTTATTGATACTGGTTTGAGAAAAAATGAAGGATCATGACGAAGAGGGTGAATGTCATTATACACATGAAGATAGTTGTATAAATAGCTAATTTTGGCTAATAAAATATAGTATACATTTGATTGTGTAAAGATTAAATACTTTTATTTTTTGAAAATGGGTGTTAAGAAAATAAAAAAAAACTGTAGAGAAAATATTAGAGTATTTATTATATATCAAGCATATAAATAACTCTTAACATTCAACAATAATAAAAACAACCAATACGAGCGGGCACAGAATTTCAACCAAGATTTCACAAAAGAATACATGAATTGTGTAGCCTTGGGTGAACTCTTTGTAAGAGGGTTCTTGTTTTGAGCTACATAATAGCACATTGCCAGTTAAGCTGATCATTGAAAGCGTGGGCACACACATCTCTGTATGTCTTCTCTTTATTTCCTATTGCACGTTCCCAAACTGACAGAGTTATGGAGAGCTCAACTCCAGTAGTCTTTGTCTGGAGGTCATACAGCTAGTTCCAGTCAGAACCAGAAGCCAGTGCCAGGCTTTCTAATTTCCTGGTAGCTTTACTTTCCTTTCTATCTTCAAATCCAAGTTAAGAGTTCTGAAGTGGTATTATCCATCTTGAAGCCTAGTAGATGAAGAACTTCATTTAAATTCAAGATTTGTTTTCTTTTCTTTACAAAATTTTTATTGTAAAGGTGATGCACAGAAGAGATACAGTTACCCAAGTCAGGTAATGAGTACATTTCTTGTTGAACAGTGTCACCCCTTCCCTAGTTTTCCTCCAGTATTTTGAAGTAGATGTGCAGTGTCATTTCATGAGATCTACCAGGTGTTTCTATTCTAGCTCAAGTGGCCAAATTGCACCTTAACATTACAGACAGAAAATGATTAATCAACATTAGCTTTTAGCTCCCAGAGTCAAGATAGAAATTTATATTGCTGTAGCAATTACGTTTCTAAGCTGATCTTCACTGAGCTGAAAAGTTTTGTGAAAGTTCTTTTCTAGGCCAATCTGCCCCCCCCAAAAAGTCTCACAGGAACTGTCCAGAATCAGCAGCCACTAACTAGTTGTGTGAACTTGGACATTCACATCTCTCAATGGAAGTCTGTTTTCTCATGAGTAAAACTGGAGGCTGACCTAGTTGATCTCAGAGGGACTTGCTGCTTTGACATTTTCTACATTTTGTATGTCTGCAATTCTAAGTCAGCCTTAACATTGAAATGCTGCCAGCATATATTTTGTGATATATTTATATATATATATATATAGATATATATAGATATAGATATATATATTTGCTGCTGCTTTGCAGTCTCTGGAATTCCTTGGCCTTGTTTATTGCTTCCTCAGAGCGGCCTTGCTGGTTTGAGCTGGAGCTGCTATGCCTTGTGCATAATTTGCTTGCTTACAATCTTGCTGTTCCCTGGGGATGGTGTCATGTTTGAAAGGTGAACGAGAGAGTGTTTACTGCAGGAGCTGAGTCACACATACATCCTTTTCCTTGCCACGAAAGCTACATGTTTCTCCAATTTCTCAACCTCTGCCCTTCTTCCAGTTTGTTTCATTGCTACATTTGGGTTTTATGATTACATCTGCAATAGTAGGCACAGATGTTTTTCTCAGTCAATTGTATGGTTAATGGCGAAATGGAGTTTTTAAGCAGATGCTCGCATGTGGGTGCTATCCTTTTCTCTCCTGACACATTTTCTACACAAACAGCAGATTGTGTGTCTGGTGTGCTTTGAGCCTAGTGAGAAAAGAATTCAAGCTGAATAACACTGGGGTGATTTTCAAGCTTCTATAAAAATAATGCAGGCACTAAACTAGACATGCTCTTCATAGAACCCCTGAAGTTCCCATCTAGACATGCTGCAACTCCAGCCTTTGCCAGCTTTCCTTGAAGAAGCCGGGAGAAAGCATTTATCCTTGAAGGACTACCATAGGAAAGTGAAATAACATCATATTAATTAAAAAAGAATGGGACCCAATTGCTCTGTCACTTTGAGTTCTGTTACCCAAGGCATATAATTTAACTTCTGCTTCTACATCTATGAGCTGAAGTGATAATACAAAGCTAGTGAAGATCATTAAGATAATTACCAAGTAGCAGAGGTCCCTGCTTAAGCCAAATGCACGTCCACTATTGGTATATATAGATAATTGAACTTGACTACTAAAACTCTACTTGCACGAGATATTGAGAAGCCGCCAAGGACTGAGGCAACACTGCAAAAGGATGAGAAGTTTGGATCATATTCCTGGACTTTTCAACCTTGGAACTACTATAATTTGGGGCCACATAATTGTTTACTATATATAATTTAGCCGCAGCCCTGTTCTTTGCCCACTAGATGGCAGTAGTGCACCCCTCTCTAGATGGGATAACCTAAATGCCAAAGTGCTTGGGGGAGGGTGTGTGGTCAGCAGATAGTCTGTGATGGGGAATTGCTGCCATACAGGCATTAATCCTAGGCTTTAAATTCTAACTCTACTACTTACCCAGAATTATGTAGTTCATAACTATGCTGCAATTTGTTCATCTGTAAAATGGGAATCTTGGCTACTCTGTGGAAAGAACTGTTAAGAGGATTAAAATGACAAATTTTGGCACATAGAAACCCACTAGCTCACCACCCCAGAAAGAGTTTGCTTATTCCATCCTGCTTGTCAAAAATTCACCCTTTCTCTCTATTATTCTGTCTAGTAAACTCCAACCACGTTGTCACATCTCAGCTCATTACTAAATGGAAACCCATCTTCACACTGCTGATGATATCAGAGTCCAAAGTATTCATAGTCTTATTTTGTATAAATCATGCATGATAATACTTGATGAAGTCACTAATGCCTATGGGGCTTACTACAATAAACTCCTAGGGAGCAAGTGTTATGCCATTCTGCTTCCCTAAAATTGAAGATTTTGAATAGCTTCTGGAAGAGAACACGAATTCAGCAAAAAATTTACTAGAGGGAAGGAATGCAAAGTTTAACACAAAGTTGCAAACATGGTTAGTGGACTTCCCCTAAGGAACTTCCCGGTGAAAATGTTAACAGTGGCAACCTAGGAAGGGTGGTGTTTAGTGTAGCCTCCTACTAAAGTTTTCTGTAGGAAACTTCCATAGAAGTTAGGAACTTTCAGTGAATTCAGTCTAGGACTTCCTCTTGTGCAACTGAGTTTGGAATTAACAGAGACAGATTCAGAGATCAGCCATCTCATCGTTATTACTCAAAGTTTCTGGGTGTGCAGAATATGTTTTAGGCAAATGGCACTGACTGAATGAAGGACACTCCATCCAATGGGGACTGTGAAAGAAACTAATGTCTTCATAACTAATCTTTGGAATTCCTCATTGCAGGCCTGACTCGAAGGGGAAAGTGACAGGCTGAGTGATGATTTGCTTCCTTGTGAGCAGAAAGCCAGGAGAGCTACCTCCATTTTTGTCAACAGATTTAAGTCTGAATCCTATATGAGAGTGGAGACCTGGGAGTAAATTCCATTTCTTGAATGGGCATTTTGCTTTGAAGAGCTATAAAGAAATAGCTCTAAGACTTTGCTTGCGGTACCAAAAAGAAGAGAAGTGATCTCCTCATGCTTCCATAGATCCCTGCATCTTTGGCCCATGGAAATTCCAGTGCTTTGGTCTCAGCAGGATCGAAGTCCCTGTAGAAAAGTCAGTGGAATCAGCTAAAAGTGGTTATGCTACATAAATGAAACACATTCAGTCGGAGACTTAGATAGATCAAGACAAAAGGTCATGATTATTTAGCCACTTGGCAGTCTGGTACCTTAAAGACTAGTGGGATGATGAACAGCCTTGCATTTTAAATGTGGCCCTGGGTAAGATAAGGACATTGGTATACCATCATAAAAGTTCTGTAAACAAAGTATATTCAAATTTAAAGGGCAATTAGAATTTTCCCTTTTTGTACTTGCATCTATGGCATTGAGAAATGCAACTTAATATTTTTCCAGCCCCTCGTGTTTTTGTGGCATTTGGGTGCTTGTTTTATATGAAGTAAGTTCCTCTAGGGGTTGGAAACAAAGTTGAATGAGCCACATTAGGACCTCTACAATGAGCCATCATATTCCCAGAGTGTCAAACTGACCAAAATGTATATTAATGTGTTCAGTACGCCTTAACTTATCACTTAGCACATGGAATGGTTGCTTTCCCAACTGTACGTGGAAACAGTATCAGTTAATAGTGCATGGCATTTTCTTGTATTCACTACCTGATATAAATCCACGTGACATTTGGGTTTCCTTTTGTCTTCGTAAAACACAACTGTCTTGATCATATCCATTATGGACTGACAGAATGTAAGCTTTCTGAAGGAAGATACTGGATTTTTTTCCAGTATCTGAAAGATACTGGAGATTTCTGTACCCCCAGAGCCCAGCAGGGTAAAGGTGCCCGGTATTTAATGATTGTGTGAATTATGAATAGTTCAGAAATAGCTTTTGCTCTAAACTCCAGATTCATATATACTTTTCCTCATTACCCTTGATGCTTGAATGACTGGTGGGTATCATAACTTGACATTTAAAATTGACTCCTGGATTCCCACTACATCCCCGCTCCTCTCAATGATGAATGAGCCATTCTCTGTGTTCTTCATTTCAGTAAATAGCAACTCCCTCCTTCAACTTGCTCTAAGTCCTTCCTTTATGTCCTGCTCCATTTCCAGGGTTCCAGCAAGTCTGTTCCCAGTATGCAATATTTTCAGAATATAAACATTTCTCAGCATCAACTTTGCCAGCCATTGAGTAGAAAATCACCACCATCTCTCTTGCCCCTCCCCCCAATTGCTTCCCCCAGTATCACCTAATTCTGTTTACTATATTTTATCCTTATGTTTTAAACTATAAATAGGTTCATATCATGTTTCCTTTCAAATGTTTGAAAACCTCCCAGACTACTATACATAAAAATATCACTTCTGTAATATTATTGCTGTATCTAATTCAATTTGTCATCAGGACATATATTACTACTTGATTTACATTTACTACATGATTTGTTATCTACATGATTTGTTGATATGCCTCTGGCATATCAACTCGAAAGGGCATGTATATTTTTTCCCCAAATAGTCTCCATGTAAAATAGCACAACATTAATAATGCCCTTCCTGTTCATGAGTGTGTGTATATGAATAACAGCGTGAGATTACTTGTGACTACCAATGCTTGTGATTTTGTGTTATATATCTATATCTCTATCCATCTATCTCTCTATCTATATCTATATCTCTATATACATATATACACACACATATATAGCAATAGGTGGGAGAGAATTGTGTGTATGAGTTTGTGAGTCTTTTAATGTTGGAAAGCATGGAAGAAAACTTGTAAATAGATATGTTTAAGTGTGAGAATGTGAGGATAAGAATGTAAGATATAAAGAACCATCTGAGTGAAAGTAAGATTTGTGTGCTTGGAAAAAATTGTGATCCATATGTGTGAGCAGTCCACAACTTGTGTTCATGAGCTTGAATTCACCTCAGATACTACTATGCCCTTCTCATACCTCAAATTCACTGGAGCAAAACAAAAGATAGGATTGTGTCTTCCTCCTCCTTCTTTGTTTTGCACCTCTGCAAAAGCACCACCAACTACTTTGCCATCTAATCCTAGGATATGGGAATCATGTTCAGTCATTCCCTTCCTTAAATCGCATACAGTAGTGCCAAAATTCAAAACAGTTCTGTCTTCGTATTTATACTAAATGGTTCTGAGTGGAGTTTGTTTTCTAGCCCACAGGTTGGACTCTTTTTTGGAGTCTTGAGGCACTGTCTTCAGATGATACCATCTAGAATAACGCAGAAGGAAAAATAGAAGTAGAGGTGCAGCTTATTTGACTGTGAAGGTAAGGCACCAGGGAAACTGAGGCAAAGTCCCTTAACTATTGACAGGTTGGAATCAATCCCCAACTAGGACTTCCAGCTAGGAGGGCTGCCTTTTGCCATAGAGGCTTTTTCCACCTGCTTCGGGGCAAGCAGGAGGGAGAGAAGAGTAGATGCTTCTTGGTGTAAGAGAACAATAAATGGAGTTCACAAATAGGTAGCCAATGAAGGTTCATGGACCCTGTCTTATAGTTCTTTGGGTGAGTCTCAGCTGTTCTGGTATCACCTCAAGGGGCTGAGTACATGTCTCCCCCATGGTCTGCTCCAGGGTTTTCAGAGCCATTGCTTTTTTCAGAGACATTGTGTTTCCCAGGTATCTAGGAAGAGGAAAGGGTATTATCTCCACTAGATGTCTCTGTTTTCCAGAACCTTTCAGAAGGGGAGGGAGTATTTCCCTCGCGCGATTTGCCCAGTCTTCCCCTTTTTTACTCTCTTTTTAAGGCCACTTCAGAACAACTCAATGAAATGTTGGAATTTCAATTAGAGGCACAATTAAGTCCTTGTCAATAATGCTGAAGAGGTCATTTCTGCACTAGTTGGAAGTTTACTTGACATACTTTGAGACTTTTTCCAACCATTGAAACTCTGTGATTCCTTGTTCCAGTCCTTACAGAAATGAATAAATAGAGCTACTTAGTGGATATTTGGAATTTCTAGCAAATCTTTTGTTAGGGGAAAACACGGTATGACTAGCAGAAGGAGGTACCCCAATGACTTTAGTGCCCCACTCCTACACACTTGGCTTCAGCAGTTAAGACTGTCCTGTGTTGTAAGACACATTAAAGTCTTACTCAGTCAGGCCTCAAAATTTCTAACCATGAGAAAATCTACATATTTGCTCCATTCAGTCAATAAACAAGTATTAAACAGTTAAATAATTAAGGACCTTTTTAGTTCTAACACATTTCTAGGCACCATAAGAAAATGATGTGGCCTGATTCACTGAGTAGCCAGTAGAGTTGGGATTTGAACCTAGATCTATTAGACTCTGGAGCACATGGTTTAACAATCAACCCTATTGCCCTTTTAATTGTCTACCATATGTATCAATCCACAGAAAAACTCCCTTACATTTCAACATGGTCTGATAATTTGATACCATTCACTAATGATGCATTCATTCTTCACTTACAAAATTATCCTAGATAATGTTATTCAACTTTCAAAAGATAGTATCATCTTAGTTTTCATTGAGAAAAGAGAGACAAAACAAACAAAATTTCCTATCACGTCCCACCACCAAATGTCTTAACCCATCTGTGTTTGTAAACACTGTCTAATAATTGCAATTGCTCTTATTTGAGGCTCAGGATCCATGGAGTCCCCCTCCCACACCCCCAATTCTCCTCAGGGATCTGTGTATTTCCATTTGTTTGTGTCTTCTTAAGTGTCTTTCATCAGTCTTTGTAGTTGTCACTATATAAACTATTCACTTTCTTGATTATATTTCTTCCCAAATACTTTACTTTTTATTATTGTAATTGAGATTAATCCCCTAATATTTTAGAAAATTCTGTTAGTCTGTAAAAATATACTGGATTTTGCATGGTGATTTTATCTCTTGCAATTTTACTAGTGTTTTTGGGAAGTCATTAAAGTTTGTCTGTATATATTATGTTATGTAAAACAGAGAGAATAGTAAGGCCAAAATAAAAATATGATAGTTAAGAAGTATAGGAAAAAGTTTTGAACAAGAGGGGATACTCATACATGGTCATGGGGCCTGAACTCTGAACACTGTCCCTCAGCTCTTCAGCTCAAGGCAAGAGCTCTACTGCTCGAACCACAGTGTCACTTCTGGTTTTCTAGCGGTTTCTTTGAGATAAGACTCTCACGGACTTTCTGGGCTGGCTTTGAACTGTGATCCTCAGATCTCAGCCTCCTGAGTAGCTAGGATTACAGGCATGAGCCACCAGTGCTTGGCAAAAGAATAATTTTTTTCTACCAGTAATATCCATGTATACTACTGGATGATTTAAAAAGAACCTGTTTTATGCATCTGTAATCCTAGCTACTCAGGAGGCTGAGATCTGAGGATCACAGTTTGAAACCAGCCCAGGAAGGAAAGTCCATGAGAATCTTATCTCCAATGAACCACCAGAAAACCAGAAGTGGTACTGTGGCTCAAAGTGGTAGAGTGCTAGCCATGAGCAGAACTCAGGGACAGCAGCCAGGCCCCATGATCAATAAAAAAATAAAGTTTTATGTTCACAAAAGGATTAATTGCCTTCATAAAAGAAGTGAGCTGCTCTTTTTAACGTCTAATATCATTTGAATGACTACTTTTTGGATAAAACTTTACAGGTCAACTATATTGACTAAGAAAAACAACTGACTTCAATAGTTTATGTGTTTAAGACACTGAGAAATGTATGCAGCAGTACAAATATAAGCATTTACATCAGTTGGGTGAATCGCTGCAAATGAAATGGGTACATCAAAAAAGATGAACTATTAAGATATCCATATATACTGCCAGTTATAAAAACATTAATATTCTTACCAAGCATGACATCTCTATTATTTTTAAATTTCTATAAATAGAGTATTTGCATCATTGGTCAACTGCTCATTATAGTTGAACATATTTTCTCCAGGTTTTTATTTGAATTTATGCAATCATTAATGCATAGATAAATTTTTTGCTTATCTTTACTCCATTTATTTCTGTGAAGTGATTATCCACATTGAATTTTAAAAATATTATCCTGTATTTCTTCTCTGTCCAAATCATTAACTTCATTTTTTTTATTTTTATTTTTTATTGTGAAAATACTGTACAGAGGGGTTACAATTACACGGGCAAGATAATGAGTACATTTCTTATCAAGCATTGTAGCCTCCTCCTTTGTTTCCTCTTCCCATCCCTTCCCATCTTCCCCCCCCCAGTGTGCTCCCAATCTTCCCCGCCCCCCCAAAGCTATAAAGTTCGTTTTCGACATAACAACTTGTACTTCTCATTGTTGCAACGGGTCCACCTGTATCCTTATTTAAATGACTTGTTTTTCCCCTTCCCCTCCACAAATTATACTGACATCAAATACAGTGAAAGCAGGGGTTATACTGTGGGGGAGGGACATACAAAGCAACAAAGAAATAATCTTATAAATACACATTAACTTCATTTTTAAAAATAAGTTTATTATTACATAATTGTACTAAAAGTTTACAATTCTATACAACAGGTTATGAGTGCAATACATCTTGATCGATGTTACCTCTACCAAAATTGTCAACCAATTGTCCATCATGGAGCTTGAACTCTGGGCCTGGAAACTGTCCCTCAGCTCTTCAGCTCAAGGCTAGCACTCTATCACTTGAGCCACAGCACCACTTCTGGCTTTTTCTGCTTATGTGGTGCTGAGGAATCGCACCCAGGGCCTCATGCACGCAAGGCAAGCACTTTACCACTGAGCCACCTTCCCAGCCCCTAAATTTGTCTTCTTTCTAGTTCATATCTGATGGAAATACTGAATCATCCTTCATTCCTTCACCTCTGTGCCACCATTTTAATACATTTCATCTCTATACATACTAAGATTTGTTCCTTGACTTGCCTTATCCATTTGTCTACTCTTTCTTAATACCGTGCCTCCTTGATTAACGTGGCTTTAAAAATATATTTGAATAGCTGATAGGTTAAGTGTCTTCATTAATCTTCAAAAATTTCTTGGTATTTCTTATATGTTTCTGTTATATGTGTGTTTATTTTGTACAATTGCAAAGGAATCATCTGGGTCTTGAATCAAAATTTGTTATTATCATAACTTTTTCTATTATGAAGCATTAGTATTATCACCTAACACTAAATGAATAAATCCTAGCTCTTTAACCTAACAACTTGTTATTCCGGTGGGAAAAATTATCCTGCTTGCAAAAGAACAGATGCAATTCATCATGTCTGCTTTTGTGATTCTATACTCACATGCTTCCTCGGTGTGTGTTTTTTCACTGCTGGTGGGCACTCATAAGGATGTATTGTGCTTTGGTGTCAACTGTTGTGGTGAACACCTCCTAACCTCCTGGAGGTGGACCGGGGAACCCTCTAAAATGATTTGCATGTCAGTCCCATTTTATCTCATGTTATATACTTGACTATGTTTTGAGAATCAAATCCAAAAATCAGACACTGAATCTATATCTAGGATTATATTCTATCATTATGGTATTTTCTTTTCCAACGATTTTAGCATGTCTGTTCATTAATTAATGCTTTTTATGTGGTTTCAAACTGTTTTCATATTTTTTCCTTATGATATTGATCATTGACACTTGCAAAAATTGTGACTGGAATTCCTTTTCTTTCCATTTCCATTTTGAATAATATATTGTCAGTATACAACAAATCTCATCTTGTTTCTACCCAATTTACCAAATTATCTTTTCTTTTGGTCAGTCGTGGGGCTTGAACTCTGGGCTTGGGCGCTGTCCCTCAGCTCGTCAGCTCAAGGCGAGCACTCTACCGCTTGAGCCACAGCGTCACTTCCGGTTTTCTAGTGGTTTATTGGAGATAAGAGTTTCATGGACTTTCCTGCCCAGGCTGGCTTTGAACCGTGATGCTCAGATCTCAGCCTCCTGAGTAGCTAGAATTACAGGCATGAGCCACCAGCGCCCGGCACCAAATTATCTTTGTAATGAAATATTTTAGATTCCCTTGGTGTATAATCATAGTATTTTGAATAATATAAAATTGGATCCTACATTCTAAAAGGTCTACCAAATATTTGTTACTGTCTTATCATGTTAGCTAATATTCCACAGTAATTACAGATAGAGGAACAAAGTTGATACCATAATGCTCAGTCTGTAGAGAAATTATGAATGCTATGCAGCCATTCACAGTGACATTTTTGGAGAATGTCTAACAGCATACTCTTTATATATTTTTAAAGATACAAAATTAGCTTTTGGAATATTATAAGGCCTTAAAAATCACATCCTGACATACATTCACAGTGAAAGAAAAGGGTGAGTTAATCCATGTCAATATGGATATGAAGGAATGATTGGACAGTAGAATTCAACTTTTCTAATATTTTAGATAACTTCAAATTTCCGTGATGTACATATAATTCTCATGATTCTAAAAAAGCTTAGATGCTCGTAAGTGCAAGGCAGAAAGTTTTTGAGAGAGTCAGAGGGGGGTCATTATTTGCTTTGCAAGGTCTAGCAAAGCAATTACAAAATATTAGCTGCAGGGAGTTTTTAGCTAATGGCAGTTGCTCAACATCCTGTCCTTATATTTCTATGACTAGTTGCTATCTTTGCAGATTTGTGGAATGCTGGCAGGGCAATTTTCCCCCATGCACACTGGCTTTGCCAATGCCATCTGCAAAATGTACTGACTGCCAAATGTGTTTGCAAAATGGCTGCCTTGCTGGATATAGGTAGTGGAATAAAAATCGCTGACGGCTGCTTAGAAGACTCTGTTGCTTAGAGATTCTTTCTTGCCTATAGACTTTTTCAGCTTTCCCTACCGTCTGTCATCACCTTAGCAGATGCAATTGCAGTTAAAACTTGTCTTTGCAGGTTTGCTGGTTCTCTACTCTATTTCCTGCAGGTTATAAAAGTGGTTGTAACTTTTGCACTCCAGTGAAATTAAAGAACTTTCAGTCTTGTCTTTTACTGCCTTTGTCCAGTCTTCCAGCAGAGGTTGTATTTAAAGAAAATGTTCACCTGAATTGGCTATTAGCTGGGAGTCAGCTAGTCTAAGCCACAGGAGCATCTTAAACCCTAGGTGGAGGTTCCTTTGTGTTTGGGTTCTGTGGCCTTTGGTTCTTTTCTCTCCTGGTGGGACTAGAGTGAGAAAAACCACATGGACCAGAGGTTAAGAGCTCATTAAGTAAAATCTAAGGCAGCATTTAAAGAATAGCTTTAACTCAACTCAAATACTTCAAATATGGATATGTCCCTGAAGGCAATCAGTTTTAGGTTAGAGAGCCGAAAATCACTATTTCTTCATGGAAGTGCTAATTCTTTATTCAAATGGATTTCAATAGATTGCATTGTGTCCTTGGTTTGAACAACTCAAGCAACATCCATCATTTTGATACATGCTTGAGAAGTTGAACAATATTTTCTTCCTTTTATTTCCTAACAGAGTTGCTGCTATGAGAAATAAACTGTTGCTTAGTCTGTTACTTGATGTTATTTATACACAGTCTAATAAAACATTATGCTACTAATGAAAGGTGATAGATACAAAGCATTGTTTTGTCTTCTGGCATTATGGATTATGCTAATGGCCATCTGCCCATAATTGATATTTTGTTTTTCAGTCACAGAAAAATAAACACAATCAACTATAAAAGACAACTATTTTGTTGTGATAGATGCTTAGGCAGTTTTCTTTTATTCTTCATTATGTTTTCATAATTTCTTAGTTAATTATTTAGCAGTATAATACTTTTATGATACCAAGACTGTCACTGCATTCCAAATGGGGATTTGAGGTATCTTGGATGTACACAGTGATGTCACCCCAATATCCTCACTGTCCCATTGGGAAAGAACAATCAAGACAATAATATTAACATATAATGGGGCTGTTATTTTTCTTCAGTTTTTGTATATGTTGAAGGTTATTTCACATATTCGTTTCCTGTTTATTAAGTATTCATAATAAAATTCAACCCAGAAAATGTAGGCTTTACTGATTTAAAGTCTCCTTGTATTTAGCGTTTATTGCCTTAAATTGAAAGTGAGATTATTCTGTCCTCTGCTTTGCTATGTATCTTTCCAATTAGTACTTTTGAACTCAGTCAGTCTGGATATACCTTTGCCCTTTGCATAATGAAAGATCTTAGTCACAGACTGCCTTATGAGAGTTTGAGACCCTCCTGCCAAATTATTCCTCTCTGCTTTCCTTTCTCTCATAAACTCTTCCCTTTAGGCTTTGTGCCATTTTGTGTATAAAGACAACCACAGGATGAGTGGTCTGTTAAGGAGACTCATCAAAAGGAAGACCTCATTTTCAGCAGTTATTTGATTATTTTTTTCTAGTTCTTTCCTTTCCACTGTGGACTCTACCATTTTATCACAACTATTTCTCTGCAAACCAGGAATTATAGTCACATTGATAAAATCTGGGTATTTAGTTTTCACCCTCATCTTAACTTTTACTGGCATTACAGTTAATGTTATTCCGACTCCTTTTTTTTTTTTTTTTTCTTTTTTTTTGTCGGTAGTGGGGTCTGAATGCTGGGCCCTGGGCACTGTTTCTCAGCTCTTCAGCTCAAGGCTAACACTCTACCACTTGAGCCACAGCGCCACTTCTGGCTTTTTCTGCTTATGTGGGCTGAGGAATCGAACCCAGGGCCTGATGCATGTGAGGCAAGCACTCTACCACTGAGCCACCTTCCCAGCCCTGACTCCTTTCTTAAAACACTTCATTTGGCTGCAGATATTGTGCCCTAAATTCTTTCTGACCCACTTGTCCATTCTCCTCACAACCCCTTGCAGTTCATCCCCATCTCTCAAACTTTTAATGTTGCAGCATTATAACGCTTAGTCTTTGAAACTTTCCTCTGTGTACACACATTTCCTAGGTAATACCATGCACGTTTTTACATACATCCATTAGTTTATAAGTTCCAAATTTATTGCATGCCCTCTGAGCTATCCCCCGAACTTCAGACTCATCTGTCAAGTTCACTACTCAGTGTGTCTACTTGCTCAATAAAGAACTCAATATTATATCCCCAACTGAATTCTTAACATTCTCTTGCTCTCTCTTCATAATCTTTGTTCATTTCTTCTTATGTAACGATAATACCAACTTTCTGATTGCTCAGCTGAAAATTCTTGGAGATAGCCTTGTTTTTCTCTTTTTCCTCTATTATCTCAAATGAAACTACCCAGAGAAAGATCTGAGTATTATCTGCAATATGTATCCAAATCTATCTACTTCTGATCACTCCCATTGCTGAGATCTAGATTCAAACCACCCTTGTTTTTCCTACATGGATTATTTTAAGAGTTTCCTGTTTCCAAATTTGGATCCATAATCCTGTTCTTGCCAAATAAATCAGAGTGATTCTTGAAATAAAAATCAGTTTCAGGACTTCTTCTGTTAAAACATATTTTTGGCTTTGTACCATTGCAGTATTTGCAAACTTTTCTCCATCTGATGTCACCCATGTAGCATTCCTCTGTTTTCCTCCCTTGATTGTCTTTTTTCTGTAACAGTTTGGACCTTTATAATCCTATTCACTTTTGTTGTATATTGTGTGCCTCCCTTAAAATCTATGCAATTTTTTCTTTCTTACACATGATTCTAATATCTAGGAAAGTACCTCAAATATTGTACCTCAATATAATATTATATACTATATTTTATATATTACATACTAGGTAGTATATACATATTAATACAACTATTCATATATAATAAATTAATATAGTACATAATTTATGCACATTAATATAATATATAATATAATATATATGCTTGATAATGAATTAGGTAAATCATTGATATCTTCTGACTATAAAATAAAAAGGAGCCATTTCAATACAAATGAAAGGGCTTAAATATTTGTAAACCTTCCTTATACTTCGTTACACATCAACTAAATCTTTGTTAGTCCCTTCCAATATATATCCACAGCTAGCTGTGCTTACTCTATCACAAACTTTTGAGATTAAAATGGTCTATTTGTTAGTGCTCTACAGTATACTGTGAGCTTCTGTGTGGCAGGCATGGTTTAATTTTTGCCTACTGATCGCTTGCATTGCGTTCCTTCTAAAAGTGGTATTTAGTATAATTCATTAACTATGTAGATAAATCTATAAACTAGCTGGGCACCTGTAATCCTGGCTACTCAGGAAGCTGAGATCTGAGGGTAGCTGTTTGAAGCCTGGCCAGGCAGGAGTGACTCTTATCTACAATTAAATCACAGACAAAGTTTGAATTGGTTCTGTGGCTCAAGTAGTAGAGCACTAGACTTGAGCAAAAGGAGCTCAGGGATGGTGTCCAGGCCCAGAATTCAGTCCTCAGGAATTGAAAAAAAAAAATAGCTAACAAAGCCAAAGCCACCTTGGGTGATAGCTGTCTTCCAGAAAAACAAGGAGACTAAAAGTTCCAAGAATCTTGTCCCCAAAAGGCTACTGTTTCAGAAAGTAAACAGTTGATGAATGTAACTATTCTAATTTTAGTCTTAGAACACATGAAGACTTCCTTCACTTTGAGGTATTATCTGGCCTTTTTCAAAAAGGACAAAAGAAGTACAGTCATTGCTGATTATACACTAGGGCTTTTCCCCAGTGAGCATGATTTGAAGTCTGAAATAGGTGCTATCTTCAATCATTGCTCAAAGATAACAATGGCTCCTTCCTGTCACACTTCCTTCCATTGTGTTAGAGATGGCTCAGACATGAAAAAACTGCTCATCGAACTATTAGCTAAAGTTGTATAAAATCAGTTTTGTTGTTTCACTGGCTTCAAAGATACCTGACTTGGATATGATGGCATCCTTGTAGTGCTACTGTAGATCCACTAACTAAAACCACTGAGGAGCTGATCCTGTGGACCGCTGCACCTTATAGATTTGGATTTAAGCTGTGGAGAGATAGAAACTGTCAGGATGATTTTGTTGTGTTGTTGTGTTTTCTTCCCTAGTCAGGAATGTTTTTCCTAAAGCAGGCTTTAGTACACTTGCTCTTTTTTTCTTTTCAATAACCTTTGAAAGAAATGTGCCAAAGCAGCTGAAATGAGAAGACAATGAGAAAAAAAAGGTCGAGGCTTGATCATTCCTTAAGCTTGGAAAAAACACACACCCTACCTAATGCTTAACAATGGACTAATGGGTCAGGAGCTGCAAGGAGAGTATGTTGCTTGCCCTCCATCTTATCATTCAACAACACAAATGTGTAAAGGAGTTTTTAAAATTGGAAATATTACCAGGAGACCACCACTAATCAGTTAGCACCTTAAGTTTTAGCTAATTAGTAGATAATAGCCACATTATCAGTTAAAATTTTCCAGGATTAAATGGTATTCATCAAGAGTGGCCTCTTCACAGCTTGTAATGAATAAAAAGCCTTATGTTTATTTTTAAAAATATTTTCAGAGGAAATTAGGACAACATTCTGCATCTGTAAAGAAATTAGATAATTGAGTGTGAGACAGAACTTCCCTTTCTCAATCTTATTTTCTATTAGAAATTCCTGTACATAATAGGCACTTGATACCTGATTTGTGAGTTGGCTAAACCCATAGTTAAAATTAATTTAACAAAAGAAAACTCAATTTCTATGAGGGAGAATTGGGAGATCCAATCAATAGCCAGGCAGCTAGCTATGTCTCTCCATTATCAATCCAGTTTTATTACCACTAAGTAACCTATCACCATTAAAGAACAATTATACCAAATAATCTGTATCTCACACCTGGACAGCAAAATTTGACACAAGGTTATTAAGTGCTTTTTGTCTTCTGGCCTTCCTTTGTCTTTTTTGCTTCTTCCTTCTAATCCTCACAAGATAACAATACCCAGAGAACAATATTCATAGGTCTCATCTTTTCTAAAATATATTTTCTGTCTTCATGATTTCACCCAATCTCATCTGTTCATGTATTGCCTGCATGTTAATAACTGCCAAATTTATCTTTCCAGCCTGGCTGTTACTCCTACATTCCAAACCTGAGCATGTGGATTCTTTCTTGATGTTTCTACTTGGTTATCTAACTGGTATCTTAGATGTAGGATTTCAGCATAAGAGCTCCTATTTTCCCATAGTCTATACATTGTACAGTCTTTTCTTTTTCTTTTCTTTTATTTTTATTTTTTATTGTGAAAATACTGTACAGAGGGGTTATAATTACGTGGGCAAGATAGTGAGTACATTTCTTATCAAGCATTGTAGCCTTCTCCTTTGTTTACCCTTCCCATCCCTTCCCATCCTATACAGTCTTTTCTGCCTCAGCGAATAGTAGTCTTTGGCTTTTCCTTAAACATATATCTGGGATTTGCATACTTTTGATTCTATTCTTATGCCACATTTAGATACATGTAAGTAATGCCTTTGTTCTCAACTCATTTCTTTACAGGGTACTGAATTTTCTAAGCACATTCACAATAGATTTATAAAAAAAAATAAACTTGGATACGTTTACAACTTGAGGACACATATTTAGCTTTTACAAAATATGAGCCATAATCATAAATATCCATTCTTCTCATAAGTATCATTCAGTTCTCTTCTGTAATTCACCTATATTCTTGAGAAAATAAGTGCACATAAAGTATTTGAAGGATCACAGTTTATATAGCAGATAAAAGTAGAAAAGGACACTTCATTAGACTGTAAGGAGGTTTGAGAGTCTGAGTTCCTAAGCCATAAAAAGAACAAATGTACTTAGCAAGTCTATCCTTTCTACTAAGAACATAATACAATATTCTTGAATAAGGGAAACATGGTTTCTAGTAGGAAGAAACATAAAATATCATAAGAGTAATGGTTACTTCTAAGGAAGGGAAACAAATTAGATTATAATGTTGGAAATTCTAATTTGGGGATTATTATCACTGAGCCCCTTGAGGTGATGAGACTAGTCTGTTTCTTCTTCTGGTGGGTAATTATATATATAAGCAATATAAATTCATTTCTTCATTAAATATTATATGTGTGTTTTTTACACTTCTGTATACACAATTTGTTTCATAGCAATTTAAAAAAAATTCGGAGTAAAACAGTTGGCAATAAAAGGAGTGTTATATTTCTCAGTAGTGAGTGCTTGATGCTTATATCATTTTTTTATTTGCCCATGCTGGCTTTGAACCACAATCCTCTTGATCTCAGCCTCCTGAGTAACAGGGATCACAGGTGTGATATAATGGCACCTGGCGAAACTTACTTTTGTGTTCTGATTTGTGGTTCTGGTGAGAGTTATGAATTGGTTCAATATTCAGAAAAAAATGGAGATGACCATTAAAGAACGTTTTGTCAAATTAAATAATTCAAAAATTATAATTAAGATTCTTTTTACAATTTGGACCTAACATGTAATAAGCCCAAAACTAATTCTTTATATTATCATATCAACTGAGTTATATTTAACTTGTACAAAATTCACATGGAATGGGTAAATGATCTATGAAATTTAAATATATGCACTGTATTAGAGTAACTAACATGTTAAATGAAATTAGAAAATCAGAATTCTTAGGTGATTTTATGAATAGTGTTATAAACAATCTCACTAATTCTTAATAGCTAACTGATCTTTTGTCCCTACTATGTTTTTAATATTATCTTTTTACTTAGGAGAACTTTGACAAAACAGAGTAGCAAAATACTGATGAAATGCTTAGCAGAATAGTTGAAAGAACATGTCAGGTTGTATGCACTGTTTGTATGTGTGCAACTGAAAATTGTGGATTCTATTCATGTTCATGTCCAATAGCTGAAGACTTTTAAAATGGAGATGAGACACCACTAGATCTCTATGCCATCAGACAACCTAGGGATTTGGTTGAGGCATGCAAGCCCAAGTATGTACTGAAAGGTATTCACTAGAGGATAGATGAAAGGGAGTTTTAAATAAACAGAGTGATTTTGACAGCTAGACTCTGTTGTGTAGAAGTGATTCATTATAGGTCACTTGGGGAAGACAGTACATTTTATGTAAACAATATTAAAAAATTACATCTAGACAAACTTGATGGGAAGGAGAACTCTGATATCCTTTTATGTCAGTGATAGTAGAAATAAAACTGCAGCCAGGTATGGCAACAGCTGTCTATAATTCCAGCACTTGGGAGGCTGAGGCAAGATGATAGTGAGTTGCAGGCTACATAGCAAGACCCTATCTCAAGAGGGAAAAAAGTAGTGTTAAAACTGTATGTACAAGTAATTGGTTTAATGATCTGTTCCGCAAGGAAAGCTAAACTCCTCTCCAAGGAAGTGATTACTTGTTCCCAGTGTTAAAACAAACAAACAAAAGTAACAACTACATTTAACACAGTTTATTTGAGTAACAAAGAAACAGTTCTAGAACAGATAGCGTTGAAGACCCAAAATGGCTCAGAATGTCTCTTCTTCTATATGGTGAGCTATAATATCTATCATAAGAAAACAAATGAAAAAAGGACATGCAGAGATAACCTGAGAGATTCACTAGAGGATGAGAGTGATTTTTGTTTTGCTTATTTTGGGGGGGAGGTGGATTCTACCATTGACTTGAGTTATTTACTTAGAAGTATATACATCACTTAACGTGGTTAAGTTCCACTATGTTTACTACCAAGCTGAGGTCAACTTATGTCGACTTTGCTTACTACCAAGCTAAGGTCAATTCACGTTTACTCCATGAAGATGATGCTTTAGGCCAAACTTGATTGCTTGCATATGGAGACAGGCTTAGGCGAAACAACACACTACAGAGATGTATCCAGCTGCTGTTTCTGGTTTAGGTTGTTTCACGGTATCATTAACTGTTATTTATTTTAAACTTCAGTTTCATTTCCTGAAATTAATAAGATGCATATCACACATAAGAACTTGATTGTAGAGCTGAGTCAGATTATGGAGTTGTCTATTGCCTTATCAAATAAATTAGGTATTGATTAATGATTTCCAGAGCAGGAAGTATTTTTCCTTCATTTTCTGTGCTGTAAAAAGTGATATTGGGCCATTTCAGATGGAAAGTTCATTTTTTCTTGTCTCTCCTGAGAAATTTGAATTCCTTTTGAAAACTGTTCCAAAATGAAAATACACTCAATAATCATTCATTACATACCATGATAGACTCATTAAAAACTTGCATTGTATTATTGAAAATCATTCACAAAAGAGAGAAATGTATGAAAATGTAAGATTTACAGATTAGAATAAGAAGAATTCACAAGAGAGATTTCTATGAAATCTTGCTGTACCAGTGAAAACACTAGCCACAATCCAGAGAACATAACTCACTCCACGAATGAAGGAAACCCTTCACATGGTTAACTCTTACATTTTGCCATTATACAATGAGGCAGTGGGGAGAGGGAGAAATGAAAAAAAAAAGAATGAAGCAGTGAGAACCAGTCTTTCATTGGTGGTGGGTAAACTGAGGCAGTGGAAAGTTGAGTGGGTTCCTGATCCTGGATACTATAAAATTTCTAAGATGTATTATCCCAAGCATAAATGAGAGAGCTTATTTCAATCAATAGTTCTGAGTGTGATGGGGCATGCCTGTCATCTTAACTATGTGAGAAGCATAAATAGGTAGATCACAACCTAGGTTAGTTTTATCATATACTCCAGATTCTATTAAAAAGTAATGAATGTATAAAGGACTAAGTCTGTGGCTAAAGTGTTAGATTGCCTCTCTAGCATATGCAAGTTTGTGAGTTCAACCCTCAATACCATCAAAAAAGAAAGAAAAAAACATACATGAAGTTTCTAAACATCCACATCACTACTGAGTTGTGCGATCTGCCCAGGAAACCAACATTAAAATGTCTAAAGGAACCATTCTATCTGATTCACTCACACTGGAAATAGGTGTAATAAGAAATAGCTTTTAGATGCCTGTTATCTAAGATTTACTTCCATACATATTACCTATTTTAATAAATATAATGCTTTTCACTTTCAACAATCCTTGCTATGTTACAACAGAAAAAGCTGGAGGAGAAAGGTCAGCTGACTTGCTTATAATTACATGCCATAGCCAGTGCTCTGAAATTTGTTACACTTACTAGTTTTCTTGCTGTTACCCTACAGTTGTAATCTTATACAAGACATCCTAGTGAATCTATCTCCAAGACCAAAGGAAAAATTCAGCAGGTGAATTCCTATTTATTTTCTTTGAATTTGTGCTTTGTTTCCAGCATTTCTCAGGTGTTCTTGATTTTATTGTACCCCATCTCTAGAAAGGACTCTATCTTCATTCTCCTAGCCAAAGAAGAAGTAATAAAAAAATAAAACTAATAAGCTGGGAAGGTGGCTCAATGGTAGAGTGCTTGCATTGCATGCATGAGGCCCTGGGTTCGATTCTCTAGCACCACATAAGCAGAAAAAGCTGGAAGTGGTGCTGTGGCTCAAGTGGTAGGGGTGCTAGCCTTGAGCTGAAGAGCTGAGGGACAGTTAGTTCCCAGGCCCAGAGTTCAGGCTCCACAAGCAACAAAAAATGAAATGAAATGAAATAAAATAAAACTACCTTCATTTCCGTCCTTTTTGAGACAAATTGTGATTCTTTTGTGAAATAAAGGATTTTACTAAAACTTGAAAAAAAAAGCAAAATGAAAATAAACTAAAATAAAAAAGGAAAAGATGAGTAGTGATATCTCAAGAACAATTTACCAACTTGAATGAGGAAAGTTGATAATGTTGACGTTATCATGGAAAGTAAGATTTTTGCTTTGAAAACTACTCCTTTAAGTCCTTACTCTTTCTTAGTAGTTTCAGTGTTCTACCTTTTTAAAAAAGTGCAAATCTATAGGATCCTAACCTTAAACTTGGTGATTTCTAGGATCCCTTGTAGTTCCAACACTAAACACTTATGAAAGAATATTCCAATGCATTTGTATATAATTTTTGTGTCTGAGAGAAATCCATCAGAACTCTGGGGAAAACTACTGCTATCTTAAATGATTTTGTCCTTAGTTCCTACTAATGTTCCAGTCAAATCACAACTCCCCTTTTGCCACTGATATTGAAAAGGCTCTACAAAACAGAAGGAACTCACAGGTTTTTGTCTTGCACTTGTCCATCAAAAATAGGCTTCCATAGAGTGCTATTGTGTTTTTAGAGGTAGGTAGCTAAGTTGATTAATTAAAAATTAATGGTAATTCAAATTTTAATTTTACCTTCACTGTATCCATCGTACTTTCTCTGTGAGTCTAGGGACTTGGAAATGGAATCTTATGATTTATCAATTTTCTGCAGTAGTTTCTTTTGAAAATGTGATAAGAAGTTATGTAAAAAATTACTCAGTTTCTGTAGCTGCCATATTTTTTCCTTTTTATTTGTTTGAATTTCTCATTTAAAATCATACTTAAAGCAGTCTTTATAGAACCAACATGCATATCTAGTTTTATTTGTTATATGCACAATTGCAGCTAAATTCTTAAGATTGAAATTTTGTTTTACTTTGCTCAGAAAATGTGGTCAACTGAAGAGTATATTGGCCTTTATTGTTGGGTGCATGCCAAGACCAGATTGTTTAAAAAAAACAGAGAAGTTGAGTGCTTTTGGCTTTCTTTTGATTGTTTTTTTTTTCCCTCTAAGCCCTGATTTTTCTATCATATTTGAGGCCAAGCAAAATAGCAGCTCTTAAATGAAAGGAGAAAACATATCTCACAAGAGATTAGCTTAAACCCTAGAGTGTTATCTCCATTTTCTGCTACATGGGAAGCTTGTGTTGATCATTTCTGAGAGTTACTACCAGGCTGACAAAATAAATCTATCTAAAAGTAGCAAATATATTGTCAGCTCTTCATTGCTCTAATATATTCTATATATATTGAACATCTGTAAGTGTGGACCCTATCCTACCCGGTAACATAGTCTAGTATCTCTTAATAAGAGGAAGTTTGCATAAAATTTCCCATTTCAAATAAAAAATTATGACATTGAGATATCTTCTAAGACTAAGCAGAAAGAAAGATGGAGTTTGAAAGGGATTCTTGATAATACATATTTATATCAATGAAATAATGTTTTTATGTTACTTTTTGGCCACAGTGTTTAAAATAGATTTACAAATTTGATAAGTTTAATTACAGAAACAGTGACAAAAATTTTACTTGTAAAAACAAGTCAGCTTGTATATGTTATTCTGGTAAACACTCAGCACAGATTCTCATTTTCCCTGTTCTTTCTTGTCTGAAAAATTTCCATTTTGTGGATTCATGAGGATGATGATTTACTACTTGGCTTCTGCTCATGGAAATAGGGCAAGGGTTGCTAAATTGGTATAGTACATTGATAATATGACATCCCTCTAGTTATACCAATTGGTTCAAGGGAGATCTGATCAAAGCATTGCCAGTCCAAATGATACCTTTCCTGGGAATTTTCCTATTAGAGTTATTCAACTGGAAAAAGGCAAGGTTGATTTTGCTGTGAGCAACTCTTCAGTCTTGTGGGAAAGTCCTTTCTTCACTGAATAAAACCAATTCATTGTCATTGAGCAAGTTAAAATGTATGGTGGAAAGGAGGTAGCTTTCTACAAACAAATCAATATTCTTGCTATTTATAGCAACGTCCTCTCTTCATCTCAAGGTTTTCACCTGCAAAATGTGCAAAACAGGAATAAAGGAGAGCATAGCATAGACAACCATTCAAATGTCACTATTGCAAACATATCCAGATAATCTTACTAGATTATGTTTCTAGTTTTCCAATGTCCCTTACTGGTTATGGCAAACTACTTAGTGAAGACAGCAATACTGCACATTGCTACAAATTGCCAACTGTACCATGGGGCATGACAGAGCATAGAACTGATATGAAGACGACTACAGTGCAAAATATAATTTAAAGGTGATGCTAAGTTGTCATGTATTGCTTTGATACAGCAATATTGTCAGAAGATAAAAACTGGAAGGATGGAAAACTCTATCTCAGAGAACTGCATATAGAATGGCATCCTGGGAAAGTTTAGTGGCAGATACATGCCAGAGACTGTGCAGAAATGTAATGAGATAAGATATCATCACAATTCCATCAGAACTACTAGGAGTGATATAGAGGGAAGAATGTACTATTGAGATGCTTGAAATATGCTCTTAGGAGAACTGCCAAGGCAGTGAATAGAGATTCACTGGTCAGTTCTTTATTTTGTGCTCTAAGTGGCAAAGCAGGGTAGGCAATTGAAAAGGAAGGATACATAGAGATGAAGAAGATAAGGGACAAAACTGAATCTATAAGAGTGACCTGGAACTTTCATGATCCTCCTACACCTCTTTATCTTCAAATTAGATGATGCAGATAAATTTCAATAGAAGCCAGTGTTCTTAATCAAGAAGTTAAATAGATGTTTATCTGAATTAGTGAAGAGAAGGGGAAAACAAAATGGTGAGACAAAGGACAAAGCGGGAACCAATGCAACAGCGATATTCACAAGACAATATGTTGGAAACGATCTGTACAATTTGGGGGGAGGAGGTTGCGAGGAGGGAAAGTGGGAGAAAAATGAGGGAGGAAGTAACAAATTTGACAAGAAATGTACTCATTACCTCACTTATGTATCTGTAACCTCTCTGTACATCACCTTGACAAAAAAAAAAAAGAAGGTAAAAAGAGCTGAACACTTTGCTTCATGCCTGTAATCTGAGCTATGTGGGGTGTGGATACCAGGGAGATTGCAATTTGATGCCAGCCAAAAAAGAGAGAGAGATATCATCTCAACAAAAAAAAAAAGCTTGATGTAGTAGTATATGACTATCATCCCAGCTATTCTGGTCGAGTAAGTGGGAGCACCATCGTCTAGGCTAGTCTTGGCAAAAATTGCAAGAACCAACCTAAAAATAAACCAAATAGAAAGGGGATGGGGTCATAGTTCAAATGGCAGAATGGCTACCAAGACCTACTGAGTGACTAGCAAGCACAAGGCTTTGACTTTAAACCTTTGTACCAATAAAATAAAATAAAATAAATGAAGTCAAGGAGATATCTGGTCCAGAAGGCAGAGAAGTCAAAGCTGTATATCTGACAATAAGTGAAAGAGCAACACTCCTGTCTGTAACATCCCACATCAATAAGTTGAGATAAATGGCTAGTGACTGCATGCAGGAATTACCACATTGCATACAATTTAGCCAGATACTTTCTCAAAGCTAAAATTAAACAACTTTGGGAGCATAGCTCAAATGATAAGGCAGTAGTGTAGCAAGTTGGAAGTCTTGTGTTCAATCTCCAGCAGCGCAAAAAGAAATAATAGAAAAAAATCAATAGAAAAGTAGAAAGATATAATAGAAAAAGTAGAAAATGCAAAAGTACCTATACAAAGCTATTTTAATATTTTAGAAGAGTGTGAATTCTATTGTAGATACCTTTTTAAATGTTTATTATTATTTTCATGAGAAATATTATCAAAGTGCTGTTAGTGACAATAAGGCTTGGTTGTAAGCTCCCCTTGTGAAGATGCTTTGGCTCAACAGACCAACTACTATAACTGCCACAACTGCCACTTTCACCCAAGCTGGAACAGGACACTTCAGCCAGAAGGAGAACTGTGATTGGTTCAAACACAAACATTTATTTGCATAGCAGAATACTGTGCTTTGTCCACACATGAGGGTAACAATTATATATAATTCAAGGTGAAGTTGGAGCTGTCACGAGTTTTCCCACACTTTGTTATTTTACAAATTTTATGGCCCAGAGAAATTAATTGACTTCTCACAATTTACCCTGTCAGACAATGAGGAAAATATCAGTTTGAAACCAGGGATCCTGTCCATACCCTGTCAGTCTCCATCACTTAATTTCTCCATTATACCAATCTATTTTTTATTTTAAAATACAAAAGTACAGCTAAATTTTGTTCAAGATAGTTATTTTTACTAAGCTTTTTAAATGTACATAGGCCAAAAGTATTTACCATTTATTTTGTGCCGTTCCTAGGGCTTGAACTCAGGGACTGAGCACTGTCCCTGTGCTTTTTGTTTTGTTTTATTTTGTTCAAGGCTAGCACTCCACCAATTAAGCCACAGCTCCACCTCTGAAATTTTGGTGATTAAGTGGTAATAATAGTCTCACAGACTTTCCTGTCCAGGCTGGTTTTGAACCACAATTCTCAGATATCTGCCTTCTGAGTAGCTAGAATTATATCCATATACCTAATAAATAAAAGCATGCATTTATTTCTTAAATAGACTGAAGTTGAAGCAAGGCATATTCACAGTATTCAAATAGATCCCAGGAGTAAAAAAAAAACAAAAGAAAAGGAAAAGGAAAAGAACATAAACAACACTGTTGCATGAATCATATGACTAGTTGGTAAATGCTTTTGATCTTTGCAGCAGGAAGGGAAAATGCAGTAGATAACCTTCATAATATGTGGAACAATATCTAGTGACTTGACCCTTGGAAGATTTTTTTCTGCATGCAAACAGAAAAGGAAAGCAAAATAAATTAAGCAACTCAGCCATGTGTTAACTTTGAAATGTATAATATTTGGTGCTATAGATGAGTGTCAAGTGTGAAGTTAGACATTACAAGAAGAAAGTCAGTGAAGTGTATCAAAGAAGAGAAATGGGATGTGAGGGGTCTTCAGCAGGAGTGTGGGCTATCAATTTCAATATACTAAGTGAGGCTGTGTGAAGTTTCAGTTTTGAGTTTGACTTCAAACCTTAACAGTACAAGAACTGAAGTAGTTCTTTATAAATAATCTATTAAAATTAAATTTGGGGATTTCAATTGGTAATTCACTTTAAAGGAATCAATCAGTAGTTTAAAAATTTACCTTAGGGGTGTACAAATTAAAATATAATACCTCTAACAGGTTAATTCTATATCTATAGTCAGAATAGCCTTAGGTGCTCAGCTTTCATGTGCCTAAGTTCCCTTAGACACCAAATGAGGATAAAATGCTTAACTTCTAGTAATATAGATTAAATGAATTAATATATGCAAAGTAATTGGCCTAATGCTTGATGTACAATAAGGATACCTCCTATTATGAGAAGGACTATTATGCATTAAATTACAATTATTAAAATTATAAACCGATCTATTCTAAGGCATTTAGTTCAGTGATGCACTTTTTAAAGACAGAAAGTGACTATGATGGCTAAAAAAAAACGTTCAAATTACTTCAAACAAGGATCTTGTATAGGAGCTAGCATGTTTAAGGTGAAGAAAAGATAACTTGGAGTATTGTAGAAACTGTCACTGCATATTAGAAAGGCTGTCACGTGGAGGAAGAGGCAGATTTGTTCTCTGAGGCTCAAGACAGTGGGTAGAAACTATGGGAGACTAGATTTGGTTCAATACAAGAAAAAAATTTATAATCAGCAAAACTTTCCACAACAAAGTAGGATGCCTCAGGAGGCATAGTTCAAACATGATTGGGTATTTTTTTATTCTAGGATCTGAAGACAAATTTTATAGATAAAATGGTTGGGTAGAACTAAATGACAGCTAAAATTCAGCTCTTCCCATTCCTTAGAGTTTAAGCTTACATGTCAGTACTCTAAGTACATTTTGGTGGTCAAGTCAGTCCAATAAAATCTAATCTGAAATGTGTCTAGGGAAAAACATTATCCTTATAACATTAGTATCCCCCTTTTACAAAGAGGCAATGTGACTATAGCTAACACCAGATTAACCATATAGTCAAATACTTAAGACCTGTAGGGTGTGAGAGACCAAAAGTAGAGAGATCACAACTACTTGGAAAATTACTTTCCCTCTCCTCCTCAGAGAAATGCAAACTAAATATAAACATATAATTGCTAATATGTTTGAAGTTCAATATCATTAAAGGCTGGCAAGCATATGGATATATAAGAAGTTGCTGGTGTACTGAATGTTGAAATATAAAATAAGATTCCATGGTATAGTATCTGTCTTTGAATACTAGCATGAAGCAGTTATGGACAGGACTATCCATTCAAACAGACCTTAGGCGCAACTGTATTCAAGGATGTGAATAACATTGTTAAGACTATTTATATACTTCCCTAAACATTGCTATGAATGTGTTTGCCTATTCTTTCCTAACTGAAAAACCAGGCAGTTCTTGTGAGACATTCAGTCACAGTACCTTTCATCCTTTTGTGGACTAGGGAGGAATACGACTCCCTTAAAGATAATTCCTTTAAGCTAAGTGCTGCTGGCTCATACCTGTGATCCTAGCTACTCAGGAGGCTGAGATCTGAAGATCATGGTTTGAACCTAGCCTGGTTCAAACTAAGCACCAAAAAATCTAGAAATGGGGGCATGGTTCAAGTTGTAAAGTGGTAGCATTGAGTGAAAAAGCTCAGGGACTGCACAGATGCAGGCCGTGAGTTCAAGTCCTATGACAAACAAAAACCAACATCCACAACAAAAACCTACAGCCCATATTACTTAATGGTGAAACAAGAAAGCCCTTTCCCATAAAATCAAGAATGAGATAAGGATGTTCACTCTCTTCACTCCTCTTCAATATACTACAGGAATTCTTAGCAAGAGCAATAAAGCAAAAGACATATAAGGGGGATCCAAATAAGGGTGGGAAGAAGTAAAACTATCTCTTTTCAAATGACATAGTCTTGTACATACGGGACCCTATAGCGTTCTCCCCCAAACTACAACAGCTGATTAAAAACTTTGGCCAAGTAGCAGGATATAAGATCAACCCACAAAAATCAGTAGCTTGTCTGCATGTCAATGATGAGAATACTGAGACTGAAATCAGGAAAGCAACCCCATTTAGAATAGGCTTAAAACTAACAAAATACCTAGGAAATACATTAACCAAAGGTGTGAAGGATGTCTTTTATGAATACTTCCAAAAATTTGAAAAATGAAAATGAAGTTTTAAGGGAATGGAAAGACTTGTTCTGCTCCTCCTGCACTGGAAGAATTAACATTGTGAAAATAGCAATATTACCCAAAGCAATCTACAGATTCAACGCAATAAAAATCAAAATCCCAATGTTCTTCAAGGAGATAGAGAAATCAATACACAAATTCTATAACAAAAGACCCCAAATAGCAAGAGTAATCCTTAGCAGGCAGAATATTTTGGAGGAATAACAATACCATACATTATCTCTATTACAAAGCTATAGTAATGAGAACAGCTTAGTACTGGCACAAAAATAAGCCTGAGGACCAATAGAACAGAATACTTAGAAATAAACAATTGATGGCTGTAGAGCCATCTAATATTTGTTAAGGGAGCCAAAAGAATAGACTGGAAGTATAGCCTCTTCAACAAATGATGCTGGCAAAACTGGATATTCACATACAGAAAACTGAAGTTAGATCCTCACATATCACTTCTACCAGCATCAATTAAAAATGAATCAAAGATCTCAATGTAAAAAAGAAACTGTGAAACTTTTCCAGGAAAAGGTAGGAGAAACTCTAGGGCTCCTAAGCATAGGTTGAAACTTTCTTTTTTTTTGTATATTTTTTATTGTAAAAATACTGAACATAGAGGTTATGGTTACATGAGCAAGGTAATGAGTACATTTCCTATTCAGCATTGTTGCCTCCTCCTTTGTTTTTCCCCTACCATTCCCTCCCTCCCAAAACTTTCTAAATAAAAAATCCCAGGAAAATATAACAAATCAAAGAAGACGATAAATGCAATTGCATCAAATTTAAAAGTTTCTGCATGGCAAAGGACATAGCTAACAAGCTAAATAGAAAGACTGATGAGTGGGAGAAGATTTTTACCAGCTATCTATCATACAGGGCCTAATATCCAGAATATGTTTAGAGACCTCAAAATTAAACTCTCAAAGAAACAGCAATCCAATGAATAAATGGGCTAATGACTTAAAGAGACATTTCTTAGAAAAAGAAGTAAAAGTGGTCAAAAGACCCATGAAGGAATGGTCAACATCCCTGCGAATCAAAACAACACTAAGATTCCACCAGACCCCAGTTAGAATGGTTATTATCAAGAAAACAGACAACAAATGTTGGAAAGGATGCAGCCCAAAGGGAACTCTTGTGATCATCTGGGTAAATGCCCAGGAGTGGGATTGCTGGGTCATAGGGGAGCTCTATGTTTAGTCTTTTGAGATATCTAAACACTGCTTTCCAGAGTGGTTAAACTAGTTTACACTCTCACTAGCAGTGTAGTAGCATTCCCTTTGGGCCACATCCACTCTAGCATCTACTATTATTTGTTTTCTTGATAATGACCATTCTAACTGGGGTGAGGTGGAATCTCAATGTAGTTTTCATTTGCATTTCTTTTATGTTGTCACTGTTTATTGATTTTGGTACTCTGTGTCTTGTATATACGTTTGGGGAAGGGAAGAGGAATAACAAAATGGTGAGACAAAGGACAAAGGGTGAACCAATGCAACAAAAAATACTCACAAGACACTATATTGGAAATGAACTTTACAACATGGGGGCAGGGGATTGGGGGGAAGGGAAAGTAGGAGAAAAATGAGGGAGGAGGTAAGAACAGAATGTACTCTTTACCTTACTTATGTAACTGTAACTCCTCTGTACATCACCTTTACAATAAAATAAAATTTTAAAAAATGTAGTATCTGAAGAAAAGTAGTTTATTGAATGTCCATTTATTCTTTTAGTTGACAAGTACATTTTTTAGAGTCTAATGTAACACACCGTCAGGGAATGATAACTTTCTGACTCCAAGCTTGGTTACTGTGATAAGAAAAAGAAATAGGAGATACGAAGTGAATGTCATTGATTAAGTATACAATCTATGCTAGTTTTATTTTTGTTACATTTTTCTAATATTCTCTATCCTGGCTGCCATAAAGTGAACAACTTCTACTACCTATTCCCACCATGCCTTATGACAGGCTTCAAACTCTAGATAGACCAATCATGAGCTAAAACTTCTGAAACTGTGAGTGAAAATATTTTTTTCTTCTTCGTATGAGTCAGAGCTCTAAGCAATGTGTCTCAGATAAAAGCATGTCTTAATTGCTACAGGAGGGCAGAGATCTTATATTTTTTAGGAATCTCTGAAGAATCTAAATCTATACTTTTCTGTAATTCTCTAAGTGAATTTAGTTAATGATTATAGGTAAACAAGGTATTAGTTAAAATTCCAAGAAGCTTTACTACAGCCTCAAAGAACTGGAAGAAAAAAGTGAAGCAATAAACCCATCGTGTTTTCACTTGCCCAGAGATGTGCTGTGGCCTAAACTCAAAGCAAGAGACTATTTTAAAATTTAGTCTCAATCTATACTGTTCCTATTATTATTCCTATACATTATTGCTACACGATATTAATAATGCCATTGTTAGTTACAAGTGGAAAATGAAGTGTGATTATCTAGGACATACTAGAAGGTAAAAGTTACTTTTGTCAGATTTAAGTATATTATTTGATATTCTTTTGAAAATACAAACAACTGAATCTCAACAAAAAAGGATGGCCTTGAAGAGGTATCTATTCTACTTCAAGACACATTTTACGTATACTGTTCTTCTAACAGTGAAACACCAATGATTTGAGGATATGTAAAATATTGTTACCTAACAATGAAAGGATTTTTAAGTGTCAATGCCATATTTGTTATCAGACTTTCAGAGGTTCAGGCTTTTTCACTAAAATGGCTCTGCTTTCAAGATGAAATATAAACTAAAATAGATTTCAAGGACCAGCTGTCAGAAATTATTTGGTAAACAAGGAGATTAAGGTCAAGATTTTGAAAATAAGATGAACACAACAACATTGGGCAAAGAACACAAACAAGAAATTCCTGCTTAATAAATAACAATAAAAATGCTCCTATAGAAAAAGTTATACAAAGTCACTATTATGCAAAAATCCAAGTTAAAGTAATAGACAATAGCTCATACGTATTAAACGTTTTTCTTTCTGTGTAGCACAAATGACCAATTTAGTCCTTACACTATAGTAATAGGATAGAGGGGAGGGAGTGATGGAAGGGGTAATTCTGAGCAAGGTACATCATATACATGAATGGACATGTTGAAATAAAACTCCCTTGTACAGCTAACTGATGCTAATAAAAGAAATAAGTTACACAGTGTGTTAATCAGACTTTTAGCACTTTGACAAAATGCCAGACATCAATAATTTGAGCGAGGAAAAAAATTATTTCTGCTCACAGTTGCAAAAGTTTCAGTCAATCAAAGCAGTACCAGGAAGGGGAAAGAAACAAAAGAGTGTGGTAATGAAGGAAGGAGGGAAAGAGAGAGGGAGGGAATGAGGGAGGGAGAGTGCTGGAACATGACACAACCCATATACACACTTTCACAGGGGTGACTAATTTTTTTTCTATCTACATCCCACTTCTCAATGTTTCCAAATCTTCCTAAAACAGTGCCACTAGCTGGAGATCTGGGAATAAATACAAAAACCTTTATGGGGAAAAATTCATATCCAAACTGTAATCTACAGTTACAGTTTGCTTTTCAGTAGCCATAGGAAGCTAGTACTTCAAACGAAACCAATTTACTATTTCATAGTGTATTTATGATGCATATGAATATTCAAATGAATACTGGCACTGACACTTTTGAATGAGACCAGGAATTGTTTCCTGTCTCAAGTACTTATTTTGGGGAGGGAGGAAAATGAAGAAGACGATTAAAGTTTCAATATTAAACCAAATGTTAGACTGGAAATAAGGCACAAGGATAATGCTTGCCTAGTGAACACAAGGTCCTGAGTTCAGCCCCAAGCAGTGCCATGAAAAATGTTTGTTGTATTGACTCATGTGCAGGTGTCTTAGATAGGGAGATTCCAAGCCCCCGGTAGCTTGTGCACAATGGCTGTTTCAGAAAATAGCAAAGACATTCTATATTAAATGGAAAAACGTAAGTAAATAGAATTGAAAAGCAAAGTTCAGTACAGAAAAATCACACAAATAAAGAAAACCAAGAATAGAAAAATATATATCATGTGTCCTATTGCTTGTTTTAGTCATTTTTAAAAATTTTTTATGTTATTGTAAACATGCTGTACAGAGGTGTTACAGTTACATGAGTAAGGTAATGAGTACATTTCTTTTTGTAATTTTTATTTATTTTTTATTGTGAAAATACTGTACAGAGGGGTTACAATTAGATGGGCAAGATAATGAGTACATTTTTTAACAAGCATTGTAGCCTCCTCCTTTGTTTCCCCTTCCCATCCCTTCCCAGCCTCCCCCCCCACCCCCCCCCCCCCCCGCCCCCACCCAATCCTCCCCCTCCCCCCACCAAAGTTGTAAAGTTCGTTTTCGACATGACAACTTGTACTTCTCATTGTTGCAATGGGTCCACCTGTATCCTTATTTAAACGACTTGTTTTTCCCCTTCCCCTCCACAAATTATACCAACATCAAATACAGTGAAAGCAGGGGTTATGCTGTGGGGGAGGGACATACAAAGCAACAAAGAAATAATCTTATAAATGCATTAGAAACAAATGCATGAAAGAAAAAAATTTGAATACAAATCTCAGGGTTCATTTCACCTAACATCAACTTATCTATGCCTCCATCAGAAAGAATGACATTGCCCTATTTGTTAGGAAATGGAAAGGCTTGGAAAAAATTATATTAAGTGAAGTAAGCCAGGCCCAAAGAAACATAGATCCCATGGTTTCCCTTATTTGCAATAACTAGTATATGTCTGAGACAAGCAGAAAAAGTCAGATAAGTTGATGAGTACATTTCTTGTTGTACATTGTTACCCACTCCTATGTTCTTTTTCTCCCATTATCCCTTCCCTCCCACTTCCCCCCCCACCCCGCCCCGCTGAAGTTGTAAAGTTTATTTCTGACATAGTGTCTTGTGAGTATTGTTTTTGCAATGGGCAATCCTTTGTCTTTGTTTCATCGTTTTGTTATTCCTCTTCCCTTTCCCAAATCAGATAAATGTATATATAAGTTGCAGGGTACCAGAATCAAAGACAGTGATTGCCAGGGATAACTCAATGGAAAAAGAAAAATGAAATATAATGAAAAGCAAGAACTAGAAAAAGTACATTGGTGACAAGGTTAACAAACAAAAAAAAGACCTCTTGTTTCCTTGTCTTGGAATTCATTTCAATTGGCATCCTTTTGTATTGTCATATACACACAGCTATTGGGCTATTATTATTCTCTGCCAGGACTATCATAGACATATACTAATTATTACAAATGAGGGAAACCATGGAGCCTATGCTTCTTTGGGGCTGGTTTCCTTCACTTAGTATGAGTTTTTTCCAAGTCTTTCCATTTCCTTACAAAAGGGGCGATGTCATTCATTCTTTCTGATAGAAGCATGAAATTACATTGCATATATATATATATATCACATTTTCTTGATCTATTCATCTATTTAGGGGCATTTAGGTTGGTTCCACATCTTAGGTATGGTAAATAAAGCTGCAACAAACATAATTGTGCTGGTAGATTTAGTGTGGCCTTGCTTTTGATCATTTGGATAAATGTCCAAGAGTAAGACTGCTGGATCATAGGGAAGTTCTATGTTTAGTCTTTTAAGGAAACTCCAAACTGCTTTCCAAAGTGGTTGAACCATCTTACATTCCCACCAACAGTGTAGTAACATTAACAGTGTAGTAGCATTCTGTTTTGGCCAAATCCACACCAGCCTCTGTTATTTGTTTTCTTGATAATGGCCATTCGAACTGGTTACTTTTCTTTCTTTTTTTTTGTTTCTGGGTCCGGTTGTGGGGCCTGAACTCTGGGCCTGGGTGCTGTACCTCAGCTCTTCAGCTCAAGGCTAGCTCTACCACTTGAGCCATAGCGCCACTTCCGGCTTTTTTCTTTTTGCTTATGTGGTGCTGAGGAATCGAACCCAGGGCCTCAGGCATGCAAGGCAAGCACTCTACCACTGAGCCACCTTCCCAGCCCTCGAACTGGGTACTTTTTAAGAAAGAATCTGTTATTTGTTTTCTTGATAATGGCCATCCTAAGTGTTATTTTTTAAGATTCTGGCTGTTCACAACTGAAACTGTAGTCCACTTTTTTTTAATGAGATTCTCCTTTTTTTCTGTAACGTTACCCCTGCTCTGCGCAGCTGCATATATTCCACACTGGGTATTTCATTTTTTGGAGTTACCTTTCTAGCTCTCCTACTTTTCAAATTTTTCAACTTTTAAAACCATGTGGGTTGTAAACCCTCTGTACGGTATTTTCACAATAAAAAAAAAAAAAAACAGAAAAAAATATTGTTTTTTTTTTTTGCTATTGAACCTTCAGTGCTTTTCACCATCACCCATCCTGTCCCCAGTTTATACCCTGGAGAGGCTCACAATTGGTGGATGGCATTAGCTAACTATATTCCATCCCTTTTACTGTTAAAGTATACTTCTTCCATTTATAAAAAAAAAAAAGTATACTGTAAATCAGCATGACTTGTATTTCAGTAGCAGCCTCATACATCTTGTATTTATTTACCTCATCTGAGTGAATTATTTTCACTTCTTCCTGACTGAATTCTATGCTGTTTTGTTCACCATGGCCCTACAGTGATAGGGTATATGGCATATACTCCATATGTATGCCATACATACAATAGAAGATTTACATCATCTACGATTTTGTAAATACACTTTAACATTTACACAGGGACAAAATTACCTGGTGAGTCATGTCTCAGAATATACCCCCATCCTTAAGTGATGAATAATTACACAAATTTGGTGATATTACCTAGCAGACAAGATACTAGGTTGTGGGAGGCATTAACTCACGTGATCCCATCTGAATTCCTGTGTACTATGAGGGTGCAAATTGGCATGCTTCCTGAGTAGCTAGGATTTTAGGCGTGAGCCACCGGTGCCCGGCTCTCCCCAAATTTCTTAAGGTCAACATTCTGTCCCATTATTGTCCTGTGACCACAGACTTGCTTCTATGCCCCTATGCCATATATAAACATATGATGTTTTAACAAACTTTGCCTATACCGGCATGGTATGGTCCCTTTCTGCCTACCAGACACTGCGTTCCTGGGTTTCACTGTGTGAACAGCAACACTAGGTAATTTTTTCTCATATTAATTCTAAGTTAAAATTATTTGTGTGATATAAATATTAGGGTCAGGGAAGTGAATTAAGTTGTATGAGGTTGCCAGAACAACTGTATGTCAGAGTTTTCTGATTGTTATTCAATCTTACCGGATTTAACCTTTGTATGAATAACAAGTCTCAAGTAACAACAGAGCAGTCTTTCCACATATACCTGTCTATTCCTTCTTTTTTTTCTTCTTCTTTCAGTATTATTATTATTTGGGGAGAGGGGGGTCAGTCGTGGGCCTGAACTCTGGGCCTGGGCACTGTCCCTCAGCTCTTCAGCTCAAGGCTAGTGCTCTACCACTTGAGCCACAGCACCACTTACAGTTTCTTCTGCTTATGTGGTGCTGAGGAATCGAACCCAGGGCCTCATGCATGCAAGGCAAGCGCTCTACCACTGAGCCACCTTCCCAGCCCCTCGGTATTATTTTTGAGGTGTGTTCTTGCTCTATCATCTAGATTGGGGTCAAAATTGCAAGCCTTTTGCTTCTGCCTCCATTCTCTTTCTCAAGTAGCTCTGTAATTACAGATCTATGTCCCCATGCCCACTTTTTCTATCTCTTCTAAGGTTCCATTTTACATTGCAATTGAACTGCTCTACTGTATTCGGAGGAATTAGAGATTTTTTTCAACACATATGCTAATCAGGTCTCATATATATGCAACTTCCCTTCTTCACAGATAAACCCATCCCACCTTTCTTCCTTTTACACAAGGTGATAAAAAGATCTCAAACCAAAACCAGGAAAAACATTCATCTTAATTTTAAAAGCACACACGCGCACATACACACACACACACACACACACACACACACACACACACACACACACACACACAGGGCACTGTTGTAGTGAGAAAATACTCTAAAATACTGATATATTTTCATTTTTATTTTAGGTTCTTCCTGCCCACCGTGGATCCAGTCTCATTCAATTCCTTTCAAAAGTTATTACCATAATTCCCAGGAACATTGCCCATCTAATTTGACTTAGACATCAAAACTACTGAACAGTAGAGGTAGAAACAGAAATTACAAGATGTAACCTCAGAAAATAGAGTCAGAAACCATCCAGGTATATCCAGGCATAATAAGACAAAAAAAGAGTTATTGAAATGACCCATGAAATGTTAAAAAGGCCCAGAGGGAAGATTTTTTGTGAGACCAATTTCATGTCTGGAAAACAAGAAGAATGCCATGTACAGGACAACAGCATTAAGTCATTTGTGCCAGAGGAAATGCCATTGGGAACTGGACTGAAAGAGCTGACTGAGGAAGCATAACATTACTAGGAAGTACATAAAATCCTGGAGGCTTTCCATGATCATTCCCATAGAGAAGGGAGAAGGAAAAAAATGGGAAATCACACTCCCTAGAAAAACGTTGCCAGGATATAAATAAATATGACCAATTACATCATCATACTATTACAACATATGCTGTGAAATGGTAATTATATATATTATATATGTTATACACATATAGCATAGCATATAGTATGATGTGCTACAATACAATAAGAGCATATTATCAACACTCATGCTTAAAACATAAGGAAATCTTGGAGTACTAGTTGAACATATTCTGTAATCCTAGTGACTCGGGAGGCTGAGACTTGGCAGCCTGGGGCTGGAAGATGCCTGGGTAGAGTAGTTCATGAGATTCCATATCTAATAGTCAGCAAAAAGCTGGAAGTGGAGGTATGGAAGCCGAGTGCCATCCAGAAGCCAATAAAACCAATAAAGTGTGAGGTCCTGAGTTTAAGCTGATGTACTGGCATACAAAAACAAAAGCAAGGAAGGAAAGAAGGGAGGAAGGAAGGGAGAAGGAAGGGAGATAACAGCTGGACAATAAGAGAAAAAAGAAAAAATAGAGAGCACGCTATTCAGGTGCCATTAGAAACTAACTAGGAGCTGGCAGTATTTGACAAAGAATTAGAGGAAAAATAAACAAAATTGTAATTTAATAGAAAGCCTAAGTGGAAAGAAGATAAAAAAATTTAAAGGAAATAAACAATAATACTAATAAATATAAGCAGATTGAAATGGAAATAATCAAAACAGGGTAAAAGTCTGAGAAAACTTGAAAGTGGAGGGCAAATAAAGGAAATCAACATAAACAGACATTAGCAGTTATTATAGTATATCAGGATATTATATACTTAAAATTTTAATATGTACATTCAAATGTGCAGTTTCTACAAGTCCTATGTGGCAATAAAATTATAAGTGTCTAGCAAACAGATAAATCAAAAATAGAGCAATTCATTACCATTGAACTATAATTCCCTTAATTTTCTTCTTCTGATACTTTTTGCTTAAGTTACATGTTTAAAGATAAGTACATGGAAAAATATAAGTACATGAACAGCCTTTTGATGGTTTTGCAGCTTGTTTATCGACATGATTAAACTGTCCATTTTAATTAAACAGTTTAGGGACATTAGCTAAATTAGAATAATACATTCTATTAAATATTGAAAATAAATATTGCAATTTGCTGATGAAATCATTGGTCATTTTGGAATAGAGAAGCAGCATGCACATATTGTAGATTGAATCATAAGAAAAATAAATTAGTTAATTGATGATAACTCAGATAGCAGGCTCTGAAGGGATAAAGGGAAATATACAAATGGAAGCTCTATCTGGCTATTTGAAAATACTAACTCTTCCACAGTACACCTCTGATTCATCAGCAAATGTTCATGTTGTGTTCATAATTTCTTCAAGCATGATATGACCCATCTCAGGGTTTAAAAACAAATGAAAACCTTGTCTTAAGAAAATAGAATGAAGACAAAACAAAACAAAACAAACCTAACAGGCTTTTCAGTCAGGAGAAAAGAATGCAAGGGAAAAGATCAGTTTTCCACCCTGAATGGTATAGGTTTACCAGCACTGTGAAAGCAACAAAGAAGGTACTGTTCAAAGTAAGGGGACTAAGAGTCAGTAATGCAGACTCTACCCGATGCTTTTAACAGTATTTATTGAAATCCTTATTTCACATGAAATAACAAACATTACTCACATAGTTATTCAACTCCAGCACTAAGGAAATTCTTGCTTTAAAAGTTTTGTTTTAACTGAGTTGATGATAAGGAACGTTTTTGAAGTTCATGCATGTGCTTGTGTTTCTCTGTGTGTGTGTGTGTGTGTGTGTGTGTGTGTGTGTGTGTGTGTGTGTGTGTGTGTGTGTGTGTGTGTGTGTGTGTGTGTGTGCCCGTGCGCATGCGCCCCCATGTTTATATTGTAGCTTGAACTCCAGGTCTCTAGTTTTCATTTAGCTTGCTGGCTTGCAGCTGGATCTGTGCCACTTGACCCATATCTCCCCAGGTTGTAAACTTTTCTGCCTGGGCTGGCTTTGAACAGCAGTCCTCCAGGTTTCAGTTTCTAGATTAACTAGTAGTATATTTCTTTTGGGCTTCTGGGTTAAGACCTCATTTTTTGGGGGGGTCCGGTCGTGGGGCCTGAACTCTGGGCCTGGGCGCTGTCCCTCAGCTCTTCAGCTCAAGGCTAGCACTCTACCACTTGAGCCACAGCGCCACTTCCAGCTTTTTTTCTTTTTGCTTATATAGTGTTGGGGAATCAAACCCAGGGCCTCATGCATGCAAGGCAAGCGCTCTACCAATGAGCCACTTTCCCAGCCCCAAGACCTCATTTTGGGGGGGGGGATCCAATTGTGGGGCCTGAACTCGGCCTGGGCACTGTCCCTCAGCTCTTCAGCTCAAGGCTAGCGCTCTACCACTTGAGCCACAGCTCCACTTCTGGCTTTTTTCTTTTGCTTATGTGGTGCTGAGGAATCAAACCCAGGGCCTCTTGCATGCAAGGCAAGCACTCTACCACTGAGCCACCTTCCCAGCCCAAGACCTCATTTTTTAATGTAAATATACTATTAGTTTAAGACTTCTCCTTCTATCCTGCATACTTCCAAGTTGCAGAGGATTTAGGCAAATAATAGGACATAAAATGTGCATAAAGAATATCTAGCCTTATATACTATTTTGCAAAACATGGTAACCTGGAATTAATGAATAACAGTGCTTATCTAATTCAAATAAAATTATTCAAAAATTTTTTGGTAGATTTGTCATGATTTAATGACAGTGACATTTCAATGATCCTTTCAAATATAGTAACCATTTTACTACTAGTATGCCAAGATCAAAATTCAGGAGTCTTCTGTTCATATTTGTAATTTCAGTATTCCTACATTTCTTTAATAGTTTTTTTTTGGGTCCAAGAAATGCCTTTATCTTTAGAAATGCTTATCACTTCTACTTTTTCTTTTACAGCTGCACTTTTGACATTTTTATGATTTTTTTCCTCTAAGTGGTTAAACTCCTGGCCAGTATCTGCTTTTATCCTGGAATCTGCCCTCCAGGTAAACAGTTTCACAATAACCTTACTGCAGCTCACAGCATAAGCTCTTCTTCCAGGACCCATGGAGTAGATCACCTGACATAGGCACATGTGCATGAATACATGTACATACCATCCTGGCAACCCCCTCATGTGCATATGGACACATGCTCAGAAGTGGACATTTCAGGTCATGAAACTTCTTGGCCTACACAGATCTACACAGGTACTGCTGTAACGTCATTTACACTAATTCTGGATCCTTTCCTTTCCCCACAGAGTATGTGCCTTCTTGACTGAGGTGAGGGACAATAGGTATTGGAGCTTCTCAATTTCTATCTAGAGGGCCACTCCCAGGTATAATCAAGACCTGATTCTCTTCCTGGCTCTGATCTACTACTTATCATCACAATTTCGGTCAGAGGTACTATAATAAGAGTATAGGAATGACTATAGGGTTAAGGACATATTGCACTCACTAGTGGCTCTTCTCAGTGTACCTGGACATGCTGAATTGCAGATGAAATGCTTGTTTTTACTCTCTGTCCTTTACCTAGCTTTTATTTCTTGGTCACTATCTTCTTATGTCCATCCCTTGTTCAAAGCCTTTTTAGTAATGAATATCTTGTGACTATATTGCCTCTTACATATTATGTCTCAGATTTAGCCCATCACTTTTCCTTTATATGTTTTTCTGGATGAGAGAATTGATTAACATTCCAAATCACAATGATCATTATTGAGCTTTAGAGAAAGTGATTTCCTAATGAGCGCCAGATCTCATTTCTACCCAGGCCTCAGCATCTTTGTTACATCATACCCACCTCCACTCATCCACATCCCTCTAGAATCTAAGCCCAGGAAAACAACTACTGTCCTTTTTGTTTATTCAACAATTAAGATGATTTTCTTCCTGGCTTCTTGTTAGGGCCAAAAGAGTAAATGGGATGTTGCCATATTCTAATTTCTTCTTTCTGCTTTGCGCCTGCTCATTTGTGACATCTTCTTACTAACACCAAGCTCATAGCTAGAGATGGGCTTCCTGAGTCTTTGCTTGCCAAACCTTGATGGGTAGTGGGTGCTTAAAATGCAGCAAATAATTCTAAATGCCTCATGTATAGGATCTCATTTAATTGACACCTATGAGGTTACTAATATGATAACCCATACTGTGAGATCCTCTAATACCAAGGAAAGAATACTTGCTTTAAAAAAAAGCTTCAGCTGTAAGGAAATGTATATTGTGGTTACTTAGAGGACATTGAATAGGATTAGCTCTAGAAATGACAAAATGTGGACATTGAGGTAGATATGGAAACTCTTTAACTTCAAATCCATCTCCATATTCCTGGCTTCCAGATACTCCCACAAATCCCCAGACAAGCTTTTCTGACTTAAACACTTCAGTGACTAAACCAGACATTAGCAGATTCATAAAGGTAACATATGCTCAGCACCCACCCTCCACTGCTTTTGAATTTTCCTTGCCCAGGTGGACCTTAGCATATCCCTGAGAACAGGAGGTCCAAGAGATAACGAAGCAGTAATTGACAAAATCGCTATAGACAGAAATCCGGGGCACATGAGTGAACAGGGATTCAAAGGATGCCCAGACATCTGCTCAAGGAAGATGAAATATTAAGTTCAGGCTACATTGATTATAGGGGTGCAAGTTAAGGATACAAATGAGTAGTAGTTTAAGCATTTGTCACTTGACGAGTTTGGTTCATGGGTGCTTAAACCCGCAGCCCACAGGCAGTATGGACTATGCACAGCACTTCCCTTTCAGTATTATGAAAACCAAAATTTGGGGGGAATAGGGACTTAAATATGGGTAAGGATTTGAGTGTACCTATTAAAGCAGCGTCACTTTCATTACCTTAAATGACCTGGTTCAGAGTGATAAGTAACTTCTTCAGACACCCCTTACCCATGGAGGTCCAGAGGACATCCCCTGCGCCTAGGGGTTAAGAAACACCTAGGTGAGAAGAGCATCAGAATTCTTATTTACCCACCCCCCACCCCTCCCCACTCCCGTGGTCATGGTCCTCTGAAATCCAGACACAATGGGAATTACTGGGATTGAACTGGGTTGCCACAAGTAAGTGGGTAGGTGGGCAATGATAGCATTGAACCATTAAGAGACCGTTCTTTGTACTTTTTGTAGTGCTTGATATTTATTGAAAAGAATGCCAATGTTTTTCAAGGTAGTATTGAGGAGCTGGACTGAGAGCCTGTTCTTGTTTCTCTGCTTGTTTTGTTTACAATATTTTGTGTTCAAATGCTCACATCGGTGAGACTGCTACAATTTTGAAAGAAAACATAATCGTTGTGCAAAACCGAGTGCATAAGAAAAAAAAAGGAATAATAACATTTTAGCTGTCAGGCACATTAGCCTCCTGCAGCACTCTAGGAGGGCAGAGGAGGACCCTGGGAGTGGGTAGAGAACTAACCAGACTATAAATGTACCCCTTCAGGGGTTGGTGAGCTGTCCAAATAAGTGTCCAAAGTCATGTAGCCAACTCAGGCATCTTTCTCTTGGTCCTTATCTCCAAAAGGCTGTAGTCTGTCGGTGAGCTGTGATGGGTAGTGGGAAAGTGGAAGCATAGGTGTCTGGGCAGATGAGATGTAGGGTGAGTGCCATCCTTAGGGTGAAGATGATCTGGCCAGTGGCTGGAGCTCAGGACACAGTTCGGATTAGCAGGGAGGGGGCACTCTGACTGGCCAGAGTTGAAGACAACACAGGGAGACACAGTGAGCTGCAGATCAAAGCCCAGGCCCAACCCCAGCCCTGGCAGCAGGTAACTGGAACACTATTCCTGAAACCAAACAACAAGCACTACAAGGAAGGAGGGCGAAGGAGAGAATGGAAGGGCAGCGAAGGGGATGGCAGCAGAAGGGGGAGCGCGGCAACTCCGGGGCGGGGGGAGGGGAGGAGGGAGGGGAGATGGCATGCAGGGCCTTCTCCCCTCTAGGCCCAAGGGGTTCCAGGCCTAGTAATCATCCTCTTCGTAGTCGTCATCGTCATCATCATCTTCATCGTCATCCCAGCCAAAACACTGCTTCATCTCATCGAGAAAGGCCCGGTAATCACCTAGGATGGGGCTATCCATCTCGATGTAGGGCACCACCCACTCCTCGGCTTCCCCGGTGAGAAGGCTGATCAGGAAGGCCACCTTCATTGCGTCGTTGCAGAACCGGTTCTCGTTCACAAGCATGTAAGAGGCCGTCTGCACAATGAACTCGGGGAGCCGGGAACTCTCGCCGTTAAACGTTTCGGGAAAGGGCACCGGGCAGCTCGGCGGACGTACCTGGCGCAGCAGAGTTGCCCTCTCGCAAACCAGCAGCCGCAGTTGTTCCATAAGCTGGCTGTTCTCGATGCTCAGGGCTCGGTGTCTCACCAGGAGTGCGTGTAGCAGCAGCACCAATTCGTCCACCATGGCGAAGTGATCGCTAGGGCTCGACTTAGTTCGGCTCGGCTAAAGTGCACGCCAAGGCCTTGCAGGAAGTGCGTGTCTGCAGAGGCGCGCGGAGACCAAAGGCTGGGACAGTGCAAGGCGGGGGTATGGGCAGCTGCGCAAGCACCGCCTCCAAGGTCATTCAGGTGGCCAGCGCGCCGGCGCAGCTCGACGAGAAGGGAGTGGCTCGGGATGGTGCTGGGACAACGTGGGGGCGTGGCTAGGACGGGACCGGTTGTGTAGCGGGAGCAGTGGCCTGGGAGGGCGTGGCCAGAGCAGGGCCGCTGAGCTGTGAGCAAGAGGTAGCTCCCAAGGCAGAGGCATAAAAGGCTTGTTTCTGCAGGGAACTAAGCTAGCACACAGACTCTTCTTTTAGAGACCTCCAACTTGCTCCAGTTGGAAGCCTTTGTTCCAGACTACTCCTACAATACAGTGTATGTTTATGGGTCTGTGGTCACTGAATTTCTTTGGCTTGATGTTTTACCACAATCCCTTGCTTATTTAATATCATTTAGAGAAATATCAACACTGCTGAACACACTGTAGGAGTTCACTTCCTTTCAGTCATGAGAATAACATAGGATCCTATCTTTCATAACAAAGAACGATTAAACACTCATACCTCCTCTTCCTCCTCCTTCTCTGTGTACTGTTCCTTAGCTTTTTCACTCAAAGCTAGGTCGGTACCACTTCACTCACAGCTCTACTTCTGACTTTTTGGAGGTTAATTGGACAGTCTCATGGACTTTCCTATCGCAAAAGACTTCAAACCAGGATACTCAGATCTCAGCTTCCTGAGTTTGGTAGTAGCTAGGATTACATAGGTAAACCTCTGGCACCCAGTTTATTGCAATCTCTCTCTCTCTCTCTCTCTCTCTCTCGGTTAATTTTTTTTAACCTGCAAAATCAGAATCTAACAATCATTTGTAGGACTCCTATCTTTGACTCCTTTCATGTTCTGATATTAATTACATTGTTTTGGAGTAATATTTTGTGATTAACAATAGATAAAGATATCTCAGTTTTATTTTTTTATTGTTATTTTGTGTTTTGTTTAAGTACTGGGGCTTGATCTCAGAACCTGGGCACTATCCTTTAGTACGTTTTCAAGACTGTCATTCTAACACTTGAGTCACAGATCTACTATCAGGTTTTTATTGGTTAGTTGAAGACTCACAGAATTGCCTGTCTCTAAGGATTACAGGCCATAGACACCTTGTTAGATGTCTTTCCTTTAATTTCATGTCTCTGCTTTGAATGTGACTATTGAAATAACTTTTGACAGCTCACTTGATCCAGAATACTATTGTGGACTTCTGCTATGACCTCTGCTTTAAAAATATATCTCCAAATTCAATCTCATCTTTTCAGTTTTATATCTACTACCCTGATTCCAGCCTTCTCAAACAGACTTTTGTATGTAACCCCTTTCATTCTTCTCCTCCCATAGTATATTTTTCTACAGTGTAGCCACAGGAATCTTTTAGAGCTAGCTACGATCCTTCATGCTCCTGTTCAAACTCCATTCCTTAATGGTTTCTCCTCTCATTCAGAATAAAAGCGAAATCTTGGCCACATCACAAAAGGTCCTGCTTCTTCTCGTATGTCCTCTTCTGTACTAATCATCTTATCTACCTAGCTGATTTATATGCCTATCAAGTAGTTCTGACCTTGATCTTTGCTATCTTTACATCTTAGTGTCTTTGCCATCCCTTTTGCCTTACCAAGGTCTGCTACCAGTGTCTAATCTCTTGCTCACAGAGAGAACTCTAATCAATTAGAGCATAATGTCTTCTGCTAGAGATCTCTAATCCATTACCCTACTTTACTTATCTATATAGTTCTTACTATACTGACAGATACCATATAGTTCTTTGGTCATCTGCACCCACTTTTGAATATAAATCGCTGCACCAGGAGGGGACTTTGCCTTGCAAGATACACTCTCTTTGTAAATGTACAGAAGTCACAGCAGGAACTCCCAAAATATCAGTTCAATGATAAAAATATAAAGTAGTGGCTGCACAAGGTGTCTAAACCTACTCTCCAAATTGTCCAGTATATTCTATCTCTAGTCATGCATCAGTCTCTATTGGGAAATGGAAATATATAAATGACAAGAGAAATTTTTCGATAGCAATCTTATTTTGTCCTTGACAATAGAATTGAATGATCACCCATAGAAGTCGTAGGCTTGAAGAGAGAAAGAAAACAGCCGTAAAACAAGTACAGGAAGGAAAGGTTACCTGGATGAAAAAGCAATCAAGGTAAAAGAGAAGGTAGGAGGAATATGAGCCTTTGACCCTCTCCTGCACTAGGAACTCTTCAACTAGATCTAAAACTCTTTGAGGGCAGGCAGGCATCAGCTCTGATTCATACTTTTATCTTTTCCATTTGACATTGTCTATTACTTACTACATACATGTCCAATGAATGGAACAGGGGAAAAGCAAGAGGAATATTGGAAAATATTTCTAGCTATCTTCCTCATTCAGTTTACTATGGGCTTGGCCTAAGCAGGGGTACTATCCTGCGCTACAATGCTTAATTCACGAAGAGATGTCTGGAGTTCTGCTCCAGAAACTGATTCCTATGGTAGACACTGTGCCACAGGGTTGACACAGGATTCCTCTTATACACATTCGCAATCAGATGTGGGCAATTTGGACCCTGAAGTGTTTGCTTAAAACCAAGCGAGACAAAAGACAAAGTAGGAACCTATGTAACAGCAATACTCACAAGACAATATGTTGGAAATGATCTGTACAACTTGGAGGGTGGGACTGAGTGGGGGAAAGAGGGAGAAAAATGCAGGAGGGGGTAACTAGTTAGACAAGATATGTAATCACTAATTTATGTAACTCTAACGCCTCTATACATCACCTGGACAATAAAATAAAAAAATAAATAAAATAGGAACAAAAAAAATCACCAGCCATTAATTGATACACCCATACCACCATCCCAGCTTTTCTGACTTCCATGGAACAATTTATATGTCCTCCATACCTATAAGACTAGGTGCGTTACCCTAATTCTGTTCTTAGTTTTCTACTCCAAAGCAGAGTGACTCATCAATATATCCATATGAGGAAAACCCTGTATTCCCTCTGAGGGAACGCTGGAATCCAAAAAGACTGGAAATGGCTTGGTCAGATATGCCTGGAGTGGAGCAGCAACATTGTTGTGCAATGCTTTCCTGCTTGAAGCAAGAACACAGAGAACTTATCACTGGCTCACAGAGGAAGTAGCTGGAAAGGAGTGTCTGTTGACAGACTATGTAGCATTTTGATGCTGATAGCAACCAGTATTCCAAGTGCCTGTGAAACTTTCCCCTACCATTGCCCAAGGCAATTAACATTTACTTCTTTGTTCATTCATCCTGTTCAGGGCTGCTTGCTCATACCCATTTCTACCTCTTAAATGACCTTCAGATATTCCTTTACACCTGTATGAAGATCGGAGACAAAAGACAAGTACTCTCTGTGAGTTGTCTCATTTTCATTAATTTTTTAACAGAACACCACTGGCTTGGAACACCTAAAAGGTGGTTGAAGTCACCAGGTAGCAGGAACACATTCCAAGGATGAGCGAAGGGCATCGGATGCTTCTTGCTGCACCCATCTTGCGTGTTCCAAATAATATTCTGGTATATATCTAGCAAGCAGGCTGTAGGATTCTTTTGAAATAAACATGAAGAAATGTCCTTTAATTCATCCATCACCATGGGGGTGTACTGAGTATATCGGGTCTTGCAATGTGTACCCAGAAGCATTTATAAAACAAAAACAAACAAACAAACAAAAACCAGGAAGATGGATGCTACCAAGATCCATGCTTCTGTTCACAGATCCTACCTCCTCTCCCTACTTCTTGCCCAATAGTTCCTGGGCGGCTTGGTCTGTTTGTTTTTTACAGGAACAAGAACATAATTCAGAGGTTGTAGAACCCTCTAGCCTAAAGCAAAGAATGGCACAGGTCAGACTTTTACTTCCTGCCTTTGCCCTCTCCAGTTTATCAAAGAACTTGAGCGACAGCGCCAACTTCCCGTTTTCGAGTGGTTTATTGGAGATAAGAATCTCATGGACTTTCCTGCCCCGGCTGGCTTTGAACCGCGATCCTCAGATCTCAGTCTCTGAGTAGCTAGGTTGCTTGTTTTTGTAAGGTACTAACTTAATACTTTATTATGGTTGAAAGAAATTACATTAAATACCATAGTGAATATTCCCAACACATTTTAATTCCAGAAAATATCACTTGCCAATATTGTTAAATTCAAAATCTTCTTTCTTCCTTTTTTTTTTTTGCATTCCTGCTTTGTTTTCTCCCTCCACACTCACGAGTAACAGTGTCAGACCTATTTCTCTTCTTAATAATTGTATTTGACTTATATCCTTGTCTCATAACTAAGGAGATCCAAGTCTTTGCTTTTTTAGATGATAGAAAAATGTGATGCCAAACATGTTTATAGTCTCAAGGATGCCTAACTGAAAAAAAATAGATGTCTATAACTAAAGGAAATTTTCTTTGAATTAGCATCTTACACTAAGTAAACTGTATTCTTTATGTATCCCATATTTTCTTTATTCAATAATATAGAATTTGTTGCCTGTAGCATATTCACATTAGATTTGTTGTTCTTATTATTTCTCTTGCCTAGTTACTTTATGTAATTAGTCATGCTCATTATACAAGAGCTTATATATCGGGTTTATTTACAGCACTTTCATTTATTTGGGAAACTACATGGCATTGTGTTAAATCTGTCCTTATGGATATTAAACAATATCTGTTCATAATTTTGTTTGCTTATTTTAATATTTAATAAGCTTCTCTTTCAGACTGCCTTCTTAGTTTCTCATGAAGCAGAATAGTTTGGTGAACTGAAGATAATCACAATTGCTTTGCTATGAATCAGAAAAGAAGAAACAATTTGTCAACATTTATAATTTGATCTAAGAAGTAGATGATAATAATGTGACTTACATTTTATGAAGCAAGACCTTAAAGATCTGAAAGTTCTGCCTTCTTCACTTGGTATACTATTTGGAGCCAGCTTTCATAGAAGAAAGAAATCTTAGTTTACCTGACCGTGATACTGTGAAGAAGCACAAACCAGACTCATGGACAAATAGAGTCCATGCAAAGGAGCAGCAAGAAAGCAAACAAGCAGCCACCCTTGTCGTACTTTCCAGCCCAGCAGTCACCACCTGAAAGATCCTTGCTGACTACATAAAACAGAACAAAAATTCAGCTGAACCTTAAATGAATGTTTGATCCACAGAGTTATAAGCTTATAGAATGGCAGTTTCTTGAAAGTACACAGTTTGAGGATGGTTTGTTTCTTGGCAGCAGACACTGATGATGGACTGTACACAACAGAATGACTGGCTGGATCAAAAGAACAGATGCTCTATTTTAGATCTACAGCCATATTATCGCTTTTAGATTCTGTATTTATCTATTTGACCTCTTTTAATTTCAGAGTTCCACTAATAGCCACATTTCTTTGCCTCTAATGATATCCAGGGCCTATATTGTAAAATCACTTCTTTCCTCTAACTGACACACTCAGACATTATTTTCCATATTTTAAATCACCCCAGACCTACTAGGGATTAATCTCTATATCCTAAAGCTTGCAGGAATTATTTAAAATGATCACTATTACTATTTTGTTTATCCTGTCCCCTCTTTTCGTTTCCATAGATCCTCCAACAAACAGAACAGTGACATATAGCTTCCCTATATTCCTCTGTATTCTTTTTACAGAACAGGGTACTTGGAGGGGGTGAGATGGACATAGAATGGAGTGTCATTTCCCTTCGAGAAACTAAGTCATTAATATTTTTGAATGATGACATTTAGTCATGTCTGCCAACTAAATTCCTGTGGGTACTGTTAAGATAAAGCTAAAGACATCTTTTCCTCCAAGGATCCTGTGTCCTTGTGTGAGTCTCCTTGTGTAAGCAGACATGAGCATGCTGCTTCTCTGAACCACCCTAGATGCTACTTGTGGAAAGAAATGGCAATGTCACAGATCAACAAAGATAGAATCAAAAGCAGCCACATTTGCTCCAGGGAATGCAGATGCATTTCCCATAGGAAAAAGTGAAATGCATTTTGGAGGAAATATTATAGACAAAAATAGAACTGGTTAAGAGCTCGGTTGCTCATTAACTATGTGGCTTCTGCAACTCATTTGTTTACTTCTGATCACGAGTCTCCTTATTAATAATATGTACAGCAACAATATCTAGATCATAATACTACCGTGGAAATTAATTATAATAAAATGAATTGGGAAAACTACAATGTGCTCTATACAGATTGCATATTAGATTTCAATGGAGCATTATGATTTACTAGTCTTAATGTGACTATGTTCTCTGCATTTAAATTTTAATGTGTAGTTATTTCATAGCTTCTATTTTAAAATAATACCCATAAATTTTTATGTGAAGATTAAAAGAAAAATATTTACTTTTCAATAAGTATTGGAAGAATATAATGAACTTTCAACTGAATTTTCCTTACTTGCTGATATTATAAAGATGAGATACAAGATTTAATTTTTTTTGATTTTCATTTTTGGAAAGGGAGGTCAGGCTCTTGGTATGTTTCTTGATCGAGTCTGAAACTCATGATTCTCCTGTCTCAACCTCCCAAACACTAAATATAGAGATACACTACCAAGCTTGCGAGATTTAACTGATCTTTATGGAGCAAAGCAGGAGGGAATGACCATTATCACATTAAAAAGTCAAGCATGTAATGTTTCCTATCTTCGTTAACATCTTGGGAGGATTTGTGTGACATAACGGATGTGGATATATCTAAACTTAAAGGGTGGAGCATGGCTCCTGTGGCAGAGCAACTTTCTAGCAAGAGAATAGCTCTGTTCACTTCCAAGTACCATCCAAAGGAAACAATGAGATAATTTCTATTATGAACACGTTTTGAGCATCTCTAATTCCTAATTAACTTATTTTCCTATATATGTTCAAAGTGATAAAAATATCCCCTCAATGTGACTCAATAGAAGTTTCTATTTCAGTTTCATTAAAAAATTCTTTCTGAGGCATTGTTTAGTTCAAACATCCCCTAATTAAAATTTAAAGGACAAAGCTCTCTGAACATTACTTAGTCATACAAAAACAGCAATCACAGTCAGGTTACTGGTTGTTTTTTAACTGTACCCTAAGACCTTGTGTGGAAGGCTGTAGGCAAATCAGAGAGATGCTTTTATATTTTGGGTATTAGAAAGAGAATCAAGACCCAGATTTGTGCTTGTAAACCATGTATATCCCTAGACATTGAGTTCCAAGGAAAGCTGGGTGAACCTTGTAGTTAAAAAACAAGTTTTTCTTGCAAAAATCACATGAGACACATCTGGGAAATATATTTAAATCTTTTTGCAAATTCATTTATAATGACTTAAGAAAGATAGCCTGAACTATTTCAATTCTTTTTTGTTTTTTTCTGTCGGTCGTGGGGCCTGAACTCTGAACCTTCAGCTCTTCAGCTCAAGGCGAGCGCTCTACCACTTGAGCTACAGCGCCACTTCAGTTTTTCTGGTGGTTTATTGGAGATAGAGTTTCACAGTCTTTCCTGCCCGGGCTGGCTTTGAACCGTGATCCTCAGATCTCAGCCTCCAGAGTAGCTAGAATTACAGGTGTGAGCCACCAGCGCCAGGCTCAATTCTTTAAGTATAAGTTTTTAAATAACTCTGCACAGTGCGTTAGTATTAAGATAACATTTATCTATGGGATTTTTTTTTGGGTCCGGTTGTGAGGCCTGAACTGGGCCTGGGCGCTGTCCTTCAGCTCTTCAGCTCAAGGCTAGCGCTCTACCACTTGAGCCACAGCGCCACTTCAGGCTTTTTTTCTTTCTGCTTATGTGGTGCTGAGGAATCGAACCCAGGGCCTCAGGCATGCAAGGCAAGCGCTGTACCACTGAGCCATCTTCCCAGCCCCCAGCCCAGTTTTTAATGGTTGTTTTTAGTATAGGTCATGCTTTTTCCTTGAACCATGAGTCATCTACGTTAGTTTTCCTGTAGTTTCTGAGATCATAGGTGTGTACCACTGCAAGTAGTTGTCTCTAGTAGTAGTTCTTGTGGACTTTTGTGCCAAGGCTACCAGGGAACCAAGATTCTCCCGTTTCTTTGTTTTCCATGTAGCTTGTGATGACAGACATATGACTCTGTGCCTAGAAGCGGCCTCTTGAACGTCTTTTCTTAGGCTGGCCTTGAACAGCCATCTTTCTATTGCCCTATACTCATGTACCTAAGATTTCAGGCATGAATCTAACCTAGCTTGTTTTTTTTTTTTGTTTCTTTGTAGTCTATGGATTCACTTAGGAATTTAAAATGTATTTAACATCATAATCAAAATTCAGAGAAATTAAAAACATGTATTTCCTTTGGAACATTTACATTAATTTCTTTGAAAGAAAATCCAATTAATGTCAGCAATGAACTTGGCAGAAGGCAAAGGATCTCTGTCTATGTGTCTCTGTAAATTCTGGAAAATCCTTACGTTGGAGGGAATGAACTGCTATCTTTTAACATTACTTGAACTGGTTTAATCTCTACTTGACACAGTATGTCTTCCTTTGCATATATCATTGTTGAAATTGAACATAAATATACTAGATTATATTAAACATTAAATATTAATAATTAAACAAATAGATCAGGCATAGTTGACTACTTCCTATATGCTTCAAACAAAGGAGAAAACTGAGGGTAGAACCCAGATCCATCGAAGAGTAAATTCCAACATTAGTAGTAATGATTTATTCAGTAATTTTATGTGTTCTGGATATATCTAATTATACCCATATCTATATTATATTATATATTTAATTATAATTATATGATTATATAATTATATTATATATCTAATTATATAATACCTTCATACTCATTCTTTCTTGAGGAAAATATTCACATATTCTTATAAAATAATGAATTTAATTTGTAACATTCAAAGTCGTGTTTGGATTGTTCTCGGCTTGGAATTCCAGTGTTTCCAGTCTTTATCCCTGTCCCAGTCCACTCATAGTCACCAATGCATTTGATGATATTGTAGCTCACTTTGGATTTCTTTCTACAGTTATATACAAATGAAGCAACAATATGTATATTTTATTGTGTTCTGAGTTTTATTTACTCAGGATAACTCTGTTGGGATTCATCAATTTGTTTCATTTATTGATAGCATATTTTTTAGCTGATGAAGCATATTATATGGCTAAATCCCAATTTGTTTGCCATTTACTTACTGATGAATAATTTTTTAAGTAACAGCTTCACACAGATATAATTAGCATTCCACAGAAACTCACCTATTAAAATTTAAAAATCAGTTATGCAACTGTCATCACTACCTAATTTCAGAACATAGTCATGAAACAAAAACACCCACCATTTGCATCAGGAGACATTTTCTATTACCTTTGCGCTTGGTCTGCGGAAATCACTAACCTATATTTTTCCCTATGGATTTGCTTGGACACTTCATCTAAAATGGCTCTTGTGAGATGGAGCCTTTGTGTTTGGATTCCTTGATTTTGTACGAAGTTTTCAATGTTCATCATGCTGCAACCTATTTTAACTTGTTATTTTTTTCTTCTTGCTACTACTTTAAATTTGTTTATTAGCTTTGAAGGCCTAGGAAATTACTTTCCAGTATCAGTATTAGTTTGTGTCAAGTACTATTTCTGTATGTACAGATTTGGACATGAGGCTTTCAGCCCTTATCATATTCATAAAACAAATATATTGCTTTTCAGATGTGAACTATTCTTCTGTTACCTGGGTAAGTCTATCTCGATAATGTATATAATCATTTTCACATGTTTCTGGATAAGTTCAGAAGCAATGCAATCTCTACTTGAAACTTTCTTCCTGCAAAGGATTGGGTTACTACTTTGTTCTATATTTTTACATATTTTCTATATTAGAGGAATAAATTTAAGTACTTCCAATTTGCTTTTGGGTGCCTCTAGTAAATTTCCGTTATTGTTCTTTTCAACTCAATACTTATTTAAGTTTTATAACTTTACATTTATTTTTATTCTTATTTGGCAAATCTATCAGCCAGGCGTTTGGCAAATAAAGCATCAGTAGAATCTGTCAGTCTCTATCTTTCTGTCTGTCTTCCTATCATCAATTAATCAATGTGACCATCACACACACACACACACAAACACACACACACACACACACCATTTTATGTACTTATTTAAAAGTTCTTGTAAGAAATGGAATTATTCTAAGAGTCTTTTTAGACAAATTTGAAATATACAGGGTAGGACATCAGAAGGATAGGTTGGAACTCTCAGCCTTGCATTAAATGGATCATCCATTGGAAGAATTCCTTCTTCAAAGAAGCATCATTCTGGTAGTTGAACTTTTCACTTAATATGCTTTTAATTTACTTGGAACATATGATTGTTTTGAAGCTTAGTTTTAAACTTCGTTAGAAATGTCCAGACTAGCTACTAATCTAGAGGTAGATTTTTTTCTCCCATAACCATGACAATATCCTCTGATGTCCTGACTTAATGCCACATGAAATGCAAGGTTTTTCTCTAGTATGGATTTATACAAATGTCAAGTACACTTTAAAGTCTTATTGAAATTGCTGAATTCTGCAAAGGAGCTGTGTAGTGCTCACTTTTTATCATATTACGGATATTTATTCTTCCCATATTATTTTTGGGTCAACTTAATGTAATACAATTGTTCCTTTCATTTTAATTTATACTTACTGCTGAAGAGTGAAATTGAATACCTTTCCTTATTCATTTGTAGTTATTAATCAGATAATAGCCTGTTTATGGCCATTCTGTTTTCCTATTCAGTTGATTGCTTTTTATTTTGTTTATACAATGGTTTTATATATTAATTTTTAATTACACACATGGTGATTATTTTTTACTCTCATTTATATTTCAATGTTGTGTAAGAGAGCATTTATCTTACAAATGTAGTACTTGAAACAGTGTTCTGAAAAACGGTATAATATATTATTTTTTGTTTTATTGTAAAGATGCTGTACAGGGGGTTACAGTTATATAAGTAAGGCAATGAGTACATTACTAGTCGATCATTGTTACCCCTTCCCTTTCTTGTTGTAGTCCCACTATCCCTTCCCTCCCCCATCTCCCACAGCCCCTCCCACCTGAAGTTGTAAAGTTCATTTCCAATATACTGCCCTGTGGGTATCCTTGTTGTAATGGGTCATCCTGTGTCCTTATTTCAGCATTTTGTTATTCCCCTTCCCCTCCCCAGATTAGACATATGTATATACAACATGCAGGCTACGAAAATGGAGTACAGTGACAACAGGGGATATGCCATAGGGGAAAGAACATACACAGGCAACAATAACAAAAAAATAAAATCCCATGGTACATTTCAAACAATAACAATAAAGACAGACCTCTTGTGTCCATATCTTGGGGTTCATTTCACTTAGCATCATCTTCTATGGTCATATGTACATGGCTTTGGAGCTTTTCAGCTCCTCTGATAAGATTATCCTATACGTATACTAATTATTGCAAATAAGGGAAACCATGGGAGCTCAATTTCTTTGGGACTGGGTTACTTAACTTAATATGATTTTTTTCCAAGTCTTTCCATTTCTTAACAAATGAGGCTGTGTCTTTCTTTCTGATGGAAGCATAGAATTCCATTGTGTGTGTGTGTGTGTGTGTGTGTGTGTGTGTGTGTGTGTGTGTATACCACAGTTTCTTGATCTAGTATATTCTATTTTTCATCTTTGAAAATTTTTTCTCATATACATATGGCAAGGCAAAGCACTAAACTGGTTAAGTGGTATTATAAAAGGGAAAAATAGCCTCTGATGTTGAAAAACTAGGTCTAGGTGTTATGACAAGGTGTTCTAACATACTTAGTCTTCTCCATTATATTGCTGATGAACAACATCACAAAACATCAACTTGAAATAAAAGCACTCTGACGATGGACGAAGACAAAAACAAGACCAGTCTGTAATCACATCTGATAGCAAACAGAAAAGGAACACAGTACAAGTCAAGAAATGACCAAACATTCCACTATGTTAACTAATATAAAACTCTACTGATTTTTTTAACCAATTACACCCTCACCCTGGTTTTAAGTTTTAAGTCACTACGTCATCATATCACCTCCAGTTTCTGAAAACATACAATCTAGTACAAAATGCTGCTTTTAAAAAACCTCCCACAAATCACCTAATACAAAAGCAAGAACTAGAACAAGTATTTTCTGTTATCTTCTTAATCAGATGCCCCACACTTCGCTCTGGTGCTTTCTCAATGTAAGGAACAATAAACCCAGCTTGTTCCATGACAGTGTGTTTCCGATGATCTTTTGGTATAAAACTTTGAAAGGACACTTTTACTTTTGGTTTTATTACATTTTAGCCATTTATTCATTCATTTTATGGATTAGTATTTATTGAACAGAACACACAGCTTTAATGTGTGCACACGCTGTGGAATGGCTAAGTTAAATGATTGAACATTTGTATTAGTTTACTTCCTTATTTTATTTTCTTCAAAATTATTGAAATCAACCAAGTACCAGTGATTCATACCTATAATCATAGTTATTCGGGAGGCTGAGATCAGATGATCCTAGTTCAGTCAACGCAGAAGACAAACCTGCGAACTCCTTTATGTCAAATTAACAAGCAAAAATCAGAAGTGGCCTTACATTGCGCAGAAAAAGCCGAACAAAATCACAAAGCCCTGAGTTCAAGCCTCAGTACAGGCACATATACCAAAAGAACCTTGAAATCTACCCTTTTTAACAACTTTCAGGTTTATTAATATTGTTATTAGCTACCATGTTGAATACTAGATCTCTTGAACTTATTCCTAACTTCTTTTGTGCTCCTTGACTAATATCTCCCTAACTCTAGCTCTTTTGATCAGAACATTGTATTTTAGTCCAATTAAATGTTTTGTTGCTTTACTGCCTCACTGTGTGTGGCTAATACAATATATTAATTTGAGAAACTTTGAACATTAGGGTAAATGTTATGCATAGGAGAGTCAGTATGTCATAATTGAAAGTGTAGTGAGTTTGATGTGGAAGATCTGAATTTCCAAAATTCTAACAGAATGGTTTTAGAGAAATGTGTTAATATTGAACATTTTGGCTTCTTTAATTATAAATATGTTGTTAATTCTTACCTTAAAGGGTTATTTGAATGTCAAATATATACATATGGGTCTTTGTAAACCCGGACCTTAAGAAAATGTGAAGGATTTTGAAAAAAACTTAATCTTAAAGCTCAAAGGGAAATGATTGGCTACATATCTGCTTCCACCACTCCGTTTTATTCCTGGGGTACAGAAAATATAGAGAAGGAGAATAAGTTTATTTTTAATTGAAATTAGACTTCATGATTTGCAATTATTGTTTGGCACCCTTTCTCCCCATAGCAACTTCTTTATTTTCTTTTTTCCCCTCTGTAATAGAAATCAATCTAGTAAGTGATTTTTGGTAGGTCACATTTTGTTTCATAGATCAGCTAGTCAGAGCCTCCTAAGCAATTTAAACATTAATGGCTCCTGGGTATGTATGAGATTAGGGTTAAGCCATAAATGTTTATTCAAAAAAGTATTCTCCAGAGTTTTCATATGCAAATGATGCTTATGGAGTTGTCCTTATTATGTTTTTTCCTTTTATTTTTTGGTTATATATTGATCCTCCTTTTATCAAAATTCAAAGTCTTATTTCATGGTCATTTTACTTGGTTGTAATTGGGTGCTGTACAGTTGTATTTTCTCTGCCCAGAAGTGTGGGGTTTAACAAAGAAAAAAAATAATCTTGGAGCCCAAGTAAAGTGTTCTCTTCACTGATTATAAATTGCTATCTGTTTGCCGGTCAGCTCTTTGTTCTGGTTACTTATTCTTTCTCTCATGCCTGACTGCACAAATCACAAAGTAGAGGGATAAAAAGATCTTTTAAATCTGTATTTGCTGTGGTGCAAGCTTAGTAACCATATGGAACACAAAAGCCCAGGGCCTTAAGTATGAAACAGCATTTTGTGGATTTCCTTTATCTCTTTGCATTTTTAGCATTGCTGAAGTGTACTTAGTCTTTACTGCAGAGACACTGTGTGTGTGTGTGTGTGTGTGTGTGTGTGTGTGTGTGTGTGTGTGTGTGAATGAGTGTTGTGACTAGGGGGCACAAACATTCTAAGAAGCAACTTTTTATGATATAGGCAAAGGCTCTATCCTAGACATTACAAGTAATCAGAATTTTCTTGTGAGCCTTCTAAATATTGCTCAGGAATTGATCACCCAAATATATGTATTGCTCTTCCTTTATCATATCAGTAAAAGGTTTCGGATTATGGAAAGTGACTTCAAGGAAGATAGATGATGAGACATTGGTGGGTGTTTTATTCTCCCCTCCACACTTTTAAGGTTTTTTTTTTTTTTTGAAAACTTATTTAATGATAACCTGTACTCTAGGTGCAGGAATGTGGAGAGAATAACATACAAGCCCACTTTTGTGGAGTTATCTCAAATCTTTATAAAGGAGCAGAAACTAGAGGATGTAAGACAGGGAAATCAAGTCCTGGCTCCAGATAATGATAGTTCTATATCCCCCCCCCCCATTATACTGGCTAAGTTTCTTCAGTTGAATGCCTTTGTGCATTCCACTGATAAGGCTTCAAGGAATGCAGTGAGAGATGAACTCTTAGGAAGACTTATTTACTTTCCAGATTTACATATGATATCCTTGAATCAAGCACGAATGTGCATACATTTACATGGCTATCAATGAGAACATAAACATAGGTAACAGGGAACATTAAAGTAACTGCATAACTAGGTCTAATTTTCACTTTCCCATAAGTCTTGCAAAACATTTTGTCAAAGCCTGAAAAAATGTAGAATTTTGTGATAGGAAAAGTTTTGCAAAACAAGTAGTCTCAGAGAGATGAGATTTACTGATTAGAAAATGGACCCTATAATTTCCCAATGTTTAATAGATAATAAATGCTAGAGTTTAAGTAACTTGCTTAATTATACCAATAAACTTTTAATTTGGGTATTATTATTATTATTATTCCTGTTTTACAAATCAGGAAACTGAGATGCAGAAAAGGTGACTCACTTATCCAAAGCCTCATGGCTAATAAGTGTCAGAGCGTGGATTTTCAGCTAGTTTGACTTGAGAGTTAGTTTGTGCTTTGAACCCTGATATTGTATCTCCCTGCTTTGAACCCTATGATATTGTATCTCTCTAGAAATAAATAGCTATAGCCATTTTCCTGACTTCTCAATAAATCTCCCACTTTTCCTTACGTTATACCATGATAACAAACACATATCTACAAATCCATCCATCCATAAATCAGTTTGAACATAGGAGTGTGTGTGTGTGTGTGTGTGTGTGTGTGTGTGTGTGTGTATGTCTGTATTTCTCCTTGCCTTTCAGTGTGTCTGTTGAATTGCAATTGATAAGTGACACAGATCAGAAGAAAAGAGACTGATTGTGTTTTATCAGCAGCAGCCAGAAAAAAAAGAAACTTCCTTTAGGCATTAGGAGCATAAGGCAAGATGAACAGGGTGCTAATTAGCTCCAGCTCTATCAGCCTGCTGTCCTTTGTTGGAGGCCAAGAATGAAAGAGGTTATACTGCGCATAACAATATGGTCCAATGGCCTGATTACAAGGCTCCATGAGGACTTTTGCAGCATGAACATATGGCCATTTTGCAATATTTACAGGAGGAAATGTATGCTGATTGGCACACAGGTTCAAATGAGTTCAGGTTGGAAGCCCTTTCAATCTTTCTGTATTGTTTTACACTGTCCACTTCAAAATATATTGCTAGTTTAAAGAAGTATTTTAGTTATTAACTTAGCTATTACTTTTCTACAAGGAGATGTGCCAAACAATAACAGTGAAAAAGAAGTTGGGCTGAGTGCCAATGGCTCATGACTATAATCCTAACAACTTATAAGGCTGAGATCTGAGGTTGTTGGGTTGATGCCAGCCCAGGCAGGAAAGTCTGTGAGACTCTTAACTCCAACAAACCACCAAAAAAGTGTGAAGTGAAATTGTGGTTCAAGTAGTAGAATGCCAGCCTTGGGAAACAATCTCAAGGACAGTACCCAGATCCTAAGTTCAAGTTGAAGGACTGGCATATAAATAAAGAAAAAAGTACACAAAAAGTTGGGTAGAAAGAACATTGATCTTGTAGTGAGAAATCATGAAACTGAATTCCGCATCTTCCTTGTACATTGGTTACCCTTTCTTCTTAGCAAAAGACAATCCAACCATCCCACCCCTTGCTTCACATTATTTCCATCCATTTTCTGGTCATTGACTTTTCACTTATCTACCCTATTCCCTTATTTCCATTTATATATTTTACTGAGAAAAATGGTAAGAAGCCATGTAAAATATTCTGCTCTATCTTCTGAGTGGGAAATCCCCAAGCCTGTTATTTACATATCTTCTATTTTATTATAAATGATGAAGAACCCTTTTCCCAACAAAGTTCAGTCACACTGTAACTGCACTGAATCGATCTCCTTCATCTGCCCTTACATTTTCCTCTTTAGGTTACATCATCTTTCTTTGTATTGAGTCATTTCTGTCAGTGTCTAGATATATTACAATATATTCTGTTTTAAGTATAAAATAACACAAGAATCTTCCTTCACACTGCATCTCTTTCCATCTATACTCCAATATTGTTTTGTCTTCAGAGAGTTCTTATCTTCTCTTAAGCCACTCCAGACTTCAGTCTGTCCACTCTACCTCGCTTGTTTCTCTGTTATCACACATTCAAAGTCCCAATTTAATGGTCACTTATCACTTTTGTCTTAAGAGGGTTAACCATTTCCTGTGTGTTTGAACATCATTGTTCAAACAATCTCATTTTTCCTTTAACTCAGTGAGTTGTTTCTCACCTCCTTTACTAGTACCTACCTTATTCATCCCTTGAACTTCACCCTTAGTCTTTATGCTTTTTTTCTTCACTTACTACATCGAATCCAATTTGCTTCCTGCAGTTTGCTTTCTATCCATGCATCAGTTTCATCATTTTCTTCCTACATAGTAGTTATCACAAACAGATCAGAAATAGTATGTAAAATAATATAGTGGCGAATGGATCAGGAAAAGCTGCTTTTGTTCAGATATTGAAGGTCTCAAACAGACACCTTATAGCACAAGTGCAAAAGGTAATTTAAGAAGCTTACATTTTCTCAAATCAGAAAAGTCTGGAAGATGAAGCAATGTGTATTAGTTAAATGATTGAATGTTATATCATTCTACCATAAGGTAAACAGTGTGGGAACCAGAAATTTTGTGTAAGTTAAAATGTTACAGTGTAATGAACAAAGAAAGTTACGTGAGAAGAATTGATGAATGACTTGGAAATGAAGGCTGAAAAACAGAATTACGCCTCCCTGTGGTGGACAATCTAAATACATCAGAGGACAAAGTATAAATACTGGTAATGAAAACATTTTTCCTCAGGGTCTGACTCTAAAATTGGAGCTAAATTTATTCTTGGGACTACATTGAAATTGACACCATGATATATTGTTATGATTTCTCTCATGGCACTGGCTCTATAAAATAAATATTTCTGTATTCCGAGGCTCACTATTCTTTTTCTACTGCAGCTAAGATCAGTTTGCAAGTTTGCAGCCAAAGGCTGCAAAAACAAAGAAAACTGTGACCTAGTTTTGTGGACAGAAAGAGTAAGGTCTAGGGGGAAAACTGTCTAGGAACAATAGATCCAGTTTCAGGTATGTTAGGTTTAAGGTGTTGTCAAGGTATCCCGGTGGAAATGGCAGTTGGAGAGGTACAACTGAAGGTCATAGAACATTGAATGCAGGCTGCACAGTCATTCACCACAATGCAATTGCTCAGAGAGACATGCCTAGGAGCAGTGTCCTAACAACTAAGGCTGGGGATTACATTGCACAGCCAGCAAACAAAACCAATCAAAGACATGATCAAATGCCTGCAGAAAGTTAAGGGGAAAAACAAGGGAATGAATAGCCAAGGGAGATATTTTGCATAGCTAAAAGAGGTTGATTATACTGAATGGTGGAGAGAGCTGTCAAAGGAAATGAAGACAAGATTTTGTAAAGATAAAGGTTCATCTTGGGGAGCACATTTTCAATGAAGTGGTAAGGGTGGCATTCTTGGAAAAGAGATGAGTCGATAATGAGCAAAGGAGACGTTAAAAAGAAAGCAGAGAAATAGCTCTAGGGATGGTATTTTCAAGGGAAAAATACTTTTGAAAATTGGCTTTCATAGGTTTTTGTGCATAAAAATGGTGCATTCTTATTTTAAAATAAAAATACAAAATGCCCAAAGAACAAAGCAAAATGTTTATGAAAAGTATCAACAGAAATTTAAGCACTGTTCATATTTTAGGTAGCCACATTTGAAGGTATTTATAACTTTGTCAGAATCTTCCTTATGTGTTTCAAATCTTAACATCAGAGGGAGGTACAAAAACTACTTTCTTATATGTATAGCAAGAGTAGAAAAATAAAAATGGCACTGATCCTAAATCATTTCTACGTCTTCACTAGCCTTTGATAGGGAACTGATGAGCTGTGGTAAAAGGTGTTTCTTTTCAATTCAAAGTCAATGATTCTGTGCCATGGCTCACTTATAGGATCCCTGTGGTCCACCCTCCTTTTTACTGTCTAAGGGTAATCAAGAACAGTAGCATTTAGTTTCAGGTCATGATCCCAAGGTGTAGTCATGACTCAGAGTATTTATCACAGCTTCTTAGATTGAAGGTTTGGTGCTATTCATTTACTCAGAGGACACACAGCCTTTCACTGAACCTTCTCACCAAGGCTGACACATAAGTGAGGGTCTTACACTACCTTATTGCTTCCTAAGATCAAATGAGAGAGGAAATGTGTAAAAATATTGCATCAACTGTTTTATTGTGCACAGAGAAATGCATTTAATAAGTCAGAACATCCTTCTGGCAGGGTCCTCTTGACCAGGTACAGTTCAGTCTCTTGATTCATAATACACAGTGAGCTGAAGCACTGTTGCTCTCTGAATACCTGCCTTTAACTCTATTCAACTAAAGAAGAAAAACATCTGCAGAAGAAATGGTTCATATTAAGGTTGGATTCAAATGCAGGTACCATTTTTAGGTGAGTTGCTGAGGTTAATCACAGACAGAACTTTAAGAAGTATTTTCCAAACATGTATATGCATACATCATCACAAATATAGAAGAATACTGGATGCTACTTCAGAATTTGCTCATTTTTGTTTAATGATCTACTTGTAAGTAAATATCGATTTGCATTAACACTTTTAATCTTGGCATAGCATTCCATAGTTTATTTCACACTGTTTTAATTGGTGGCTATTTAGGTTGTAGTAAGCACTTTGCAAACACAAGAAGACAAATTTTCCTGTGTATTTGTAATTTTCCCCTGACGCCATTGGTTTCCTAGGATATATTCGTCCAATTGAGATTTTGAGGTCAAACCTTGTAATGTGTTTTGTTGGCTATTCAAAGAAAAGGCTATTTTTATTCTTTATTAGCATAAAAATAAATTAAGGAAATATTTTTGCAGAGTCATTGTCATATATCATAAAACAGAACACACAAAAATGAAATAAAACTTATATGTAAAGTTTAACAAGTGTTTTTCCATTGAACAATCATCTAGTAATCAATCAAGTACAAGAAATAAAGTGTTTCACCCAAGGGAGTGACTCATGCCAGTAATCTCAGGTACCTGGGAGGTAGAAATCCAGAGGATTACAGTTCAAGGCCTAACTAGGAGAAAATTTGTGTAGACTCTGTCTTTAAAGCTAGCAATATGTTGTGGTGCATACCTGTTATGCCAAATGCATGGGAAGCAAAGGTAGGAATATCTTGGCTTGAACACAGCCCTAGGCAAAAGCTTCAGAACCTATCTGAAAAAGAAGGAACTAAATGCCAGATACTAAGACCTCACACATATAATCCTAGCTTCTCAGTAGTTGAAATACAGAGGATTGAGATTCAAAAGCAGCCTGAATTGAAAAGTTGGCTAGACTCCAAGTCTAAAATAACCAATTACATAGGGTGTTGAGGTGTGGTTCAAGTGATAGAGCACCAGTTTACAAAATGGAGGCCCTGAGTTCATATGCAAGGATCACCAAAAAGAAAATAATGAGTAAAGCAAAAAAATGGTTGAGGAAGCATGATTTAAGTACTAGACAACATTCTTAGGAAGTATGAGGTCTTGAGTTTACACTTTAGCACTGCCAAAAATAAAAGACAGACTCCGTAATCCCCAGACAAAAATTGTTTCCCTGGACTTTTCTACTGGCCAATTTAACTCTTTTTCAAACTCAGTGGTCACCACAGGTTTGTTATAGTGCCATATGTATGTATGTATATAAATATATATATGTGTGTGTGTGCATCATGGGTAACCAAACTACATCACATAGGCCCACATCTGTCTCATCAACTATTTGGAAATAGTTCTGTTAGATCAGAACCCCTTCATGTGTGTGTTGTGTCTCGCAATTTTGACATGACAACAGCTAAAGTAACATTTGGTATAACAGACAGTATAGGCCACAACATTTAACACTATTTGCTCCTATATATGAAAGGTTTCTAATTCTTGATATCAATTAGGTTGGAAACTAACCTTCAACATATCTGATTAATCTCTGACAGTATGTTATTTCTATAATGCTTAGAAGTTTTCCAGTGTCTAAGCAAGATAATTTAAGCTGTTAATACTACCTACTTGGGAGGCAACGTCTGGGGGTTAAGGTTGGAGGCTAGCTCAGGTAGAAAGATTTCTAAGACCTCACTAAATAGTTTCAGGACATGGTGCATGCTTATAATCCTAGTCTTAACTGTACAAGAGGGTATATAGTCCAGGCATTCCACTGTATAAAGTGAGATACTGTCTTGAAAATGACCAAGGTAAAACATAGCAGGAGGTGTGACTCAACTGGCATAATGTTCTTAGTTCAATCTCCAGTGCTGCCAAAAAGCAACAACAACAAAAATCAGAACCGAAAAACCAAAATGCCAAAACCCAAAGCAACAACATTATAACTTCTTTTATGGAGCACTTTATTATTAATCTCAGAAAAAATATACACATTGGGATTCACTTTAGTTTCGAATAACCATAATTGTTAAATTTCTTCTGAGTTGGACTGACATATAATTAACAACAGTATATATATATATATACTGCTTGAAAACCGTATATTAAATTTAAAGAATTATATTACATTAAATGTAAAGAATGGTAAGGACACATGCTTTCTCTCATATTTGGAAGCTAGAATAAATTAAAAAATGTACAAGTAAAGAAATACAGTGATATATACAAGTGTACACAAGCGCATTAGGTGAAATCTGGCATTTGCGGGGAAACATCGAAAAGGTGTAATTCCTTAGAAAAACTCACAATGCAACAAAATAAATACCAGTAAACTGGCACTTGAAAGATGGTAGAGACGAGGCCAGAGGGAGGAGAGTAAACGACCAAAGGGAATGAGGGGAAGAAGGCAGTCATAATATCTAATGTATATCCTATGAAACCAAGAAAATTGAGGGGAGGGCTTGGGTTTGGAGGGCTAGGGGAAAATGATGAAAGGGCTGACATTGATCAAGACACACTGTACTCATAAACTGACTTTTGGAATGATAACTACTTTGTACAACTACTTAAGATAATAAAAGTATGATTAAAACAATTTAAAATCAAGGGCATTTATGTTATACAAAAATAAAGGAAGAACACTAAAACAGTATATGGCTTTACCTCTTCCAGTCACATATCAAACGATAATACATTGCCAAGCAAGTTAATATACTCCTGCATGATTATGTCTCAGTTCACACACTTATTCCTTCAGAGTACTGCACCAAATTGAGATATCTGTCTGTCTGTTTTTATAGGTGGTTACTAAGTAGTCCATGGAGAAATCAAGACCTAACCCATTCAGACTAAGAAGAAATACAGGAAGAGGACAGAAGGGGATAGAGTCAGATAAATTCTATATCATTGATGTTATTACTGACTTGGAAATGAAGGTTTTCTCTTCCTGAGAGTAAGAATACAAAGAGAAGAAAAATTCTACCAGTCATTTAACTAAGATTTTTTTTAAGCCCTATTAATTAGTAGTGCAGTAGAAAGTGCTAGAAAGAGGAAAGCAAACTGTTTCCCAATTCTCCTGCTAGATGGACATGATCTCTTCTAAAAAAGAGATGGGATCTGGAGTGTAAGAACTGTTTAGGGACTAGAGATGTGTGAATAAGATTTTAAAAGGCCCCAGAAAGGAAAACCCTAAGGAGTCAACACATCTTCTTTGCACGACAGTGGTATTTTGTTTTGAAAGCTAAGCTTGCAATGCTCATATCATACATCACAGTGAATCTTATTGATTGCATTTTAAAAATTGCACCTGCTGTGGAGTCATGCCAAAATACACATACCAAATTAAAGCGCAAAACCCAATAAAACATAACAGGAGCTGAACACTGCAAACTCAATTGCTTATTAAAAAGCCATTAGCCTTAAAATGTTAGCTTGTCAGAAAACAATTCCTTTGTACTAACATCAGCTTTGAAGGTCAGCTAATTGGAAATATATAGAATTAGGACAGGCAGGAAATTCAATAAAGCACATCCAGTAGTAGAAGAAACTGCTCCAGGCTCTGCTAGTGGAATTAGAAAGGCACCATGAGGCACGTGCTTACAGATCAGAGCTCTCATTAAGCCAGCGACAATACTGGTATTTAAAGTTCACCTGTAACAAGTTAGTCTTCTTAAACATAACATTTGATAGTATATGCTCATGTGTCTCTAAGAGTATCAAAATGCTATGATATGTGAATATTTTAGCCATAAAAATATACCCAATTAGGCTAGTGAGCGAGACTTCATTCTTTTGGCAATGAACGTTTGGCTTTCTTTATGTTCCCCAGCAATTAATCTGTGTTTTTGATTTTGGATTTGTATAGAACGGAGCATGATTACTGAGGTCTTAATCAACATTCAGATTGACAGAGAGAGTCGAGCCTCCTATTAACTTTTGTGCTGAGAGAAGTGTTTATTGTAAACGCTTTAGGCTCTCTGCAGACTTGGGAGCAGAAGCCTTTGAAGCAGATGCCAGTGGCGAGAGGTTTTCTTTAGATCCCCATGGCTGAAAGAACGGTGAAGGTGACTTGGGGGAAGAGTTATTTATAAGATCATTGAATCGAACATGAAAAGGAAATCATTTTGTTTCAAATCTGTTACTTTTTTGTTACTATTAACTGAATCACAGAATTTAAATTAGGAGACAATGAGTCCAGTGATTTCCTGACACTCATTTCCAGATTGGCAGGGGACTAACATCAATTGGTTCTTATCAATTCATGGCTGAATTAGAAAGACTTGGAAAAAAATATGTGAAGTGAGATCCAGAGAAAAATAGGTTGCACAGTTTCCCTCATTTGTGGTAACTAGACTACAAGCAAATACATTGTGTGGTAAACGAGGGGTTACAAATGAATTAAGTCTATGGAGAGCCCAACTAGTATACTTTTTTTTTATTGTGAAAATACTGTACAGAGGGGTTACAATTACATGGGCAAGATAATGAGTTCATTTCTTAGTATACTTCTTTAGAAAGACTAAATCAAAGCCCAACAAAATAAGTACCAAGAATGGGTACTTGCAAGGGGGCCAAGGGTAGAGGGGTAGAAGAATGAATGGGGGAGGGGAGTAGGATGTAGGCAGGAATGCATTGTATGTGCCACAGAGCTGAGAAACACAAGGGAAGCTGTGGATGGAAGTGGGGGTGAAGTGATTGCACAGATGAAGATGCACGAGATACATAAATTGCTTGGTAAAATGGAAAACAAGTCAATGCAGAACCTAAAAACTCCGAAAAGTGACGGAGAAAGTGGGTGAGAATGTTTAAAGGGGTGACACTAATGAAGAGGCATTATGTTCATCAACTGCTTTGTTGAATGGCAGCTGCTTCGTACAACGACTTAAAGATAATAAAAAAGTATTCAAGAAAAGAACGAAGAAAGCAGTACAAATAGTTTTCTGTGAAACTAGATTTGTTATTTGCTTTTAATCCAATTATATTCTTTATTTGTAAACCTAAAATACCTTCTTCATTGAGGACAGGAAATGCATATGGTAAGTTTCTTAAAATCGCCTGGTTTACATCAAATGAAGTTTGTATTAGGATTTTAGAGGTTGAAGCGCTGGGAATGTGGCTTAGTGGTAAAGTGCTTGCCCAGCATATATGAAGCCCTGGGTTTGATTCCTCATTACCATATACACAGAGAAAGCCAGAATTGGTACTGTACTTCACAGAAAAGCCAGAAGTGGTGCTGTACTTCAAGTGGTGTTAGCCTTGAGCAAAAGAAGCTCAGGGACAGTGCCAAGCCCCAGGACTGGAAAAAAGAAAAAAAAAAGAAGTTGAAGGGGACTTTGGGAATGTGGCTTAGTGGTAGAGTGCTTGCCTAGCATGCATGAAACCCTGGGTTCAATTCCTCAGTACCACATACACAGAAAAGGCCAGAAGTGGCACTGTCTCAAGTGGTAAAGCTCTAGTCTTGAGCACAAAGAGGATCAGGGACAGTGCCTAGAATTTAAGCCCAAGACTGGCGAAAGAAAAAAGATGGGGCAGGTCTGAAAGCACAGTTAGGCTAGAATGTAGGAAGTATTCAACTCTGTGATCAGCGTCTTATCCTTCCTGGGATCTTCTCTTGTTCTACAGTGTTAATATCACTGCTTATCCTGCTTTCCTCTGCCCACCGTTTCCTTATTTCCTTTTCCAATGTCCCCTGAATAGAATCAACTTAGAACCACTCATCAAAGCAAATGTTTGGTGAGGTTGAACTTGAGGTAATGAAAACAATCATCCTTTCAATTGTTTTCCCCTCATATTTGCTGATCAGTCCCTATATCAGGCATATATATGCATAGAAATACACACATACATATATGTATGTATACACACACTTATAGATGGTTTTGTATATATATATATATATATAATTTTAATTTTATTGTCAAGGTGATGGACAGAGAGGTTATAGTTACATAAGTAAGGTAGTGAGTACATTTCTTGTTGAACTTGTTACTCCCTTCTTCATTTGTGAGGCTTGAGCTCAGGGCCTGGACAGTGTCCCTGAATCTCTTTGTGCACAAGATTAGCACTCTACCACTTGAGCCACAGCTCCATCTCTGGTTTTTGAGTGGTTAATTAGGTGCAAGAGTCTCACCAGGACTATTCTGCCCCAGCTGGATTTGAACCGGAATCCTCAGATCTTAGCCTCCTGAGTAGCTAGGATTACAGGTGTGAGCCACTGGTGCCAGGCTTGGTTCTGTATATTTTAATGTAATGTGTCTTACCAGCTGTACTGATATCCAATTTTTGCACAGTTGATGCCTGTTGCTTCCTGATCCAAAATAGGGAAAATATTTGCCCCTGAATCTGCCCAACTAAAAAAAACATCCAATTAATCAGAAACCCTGGACCAAGAAAAACAAAAGGCACTGTTAATGCATATAAGCCGTTTGCCCAGAAATATCTGTGAGATATGAACAGCACATTAGCCTTTGGCAGCAAACTCAAGGGATGAGATTTTGAGATGTGAAAAGTCCCATGTTGAAACACTTACATCATAAACTGACTGCCTGTGAGTCCCTGTACTGACCCCCAGATAAGCATGCCACCAAGATTCTCTTATCATTGTCATAGACCTTCATATGATTTTCTTGGAAGCTTAGTAAAGGTATTCCAAGTAGCAAACACTATTCCGGCCATATACTCATATAGTTTTACAAACCATTTTAAACCGTACAATTCATACAAACTGCATACAAAAATTAAGTCCAAATTAGTAAGTAGGAAATGATTTTTGTAGGTTAATTTTCCTCACATAGCATGTCTCAATTCTAGTTGTACTTAAAAGTTCTTTGAAGGAGCCAGGCGCTGGTGGCTCACGCCTGTAATCTTAGCTACTCAGGAGGCTGAGATCTGAGGATCACGGTTCAAAGCAAACCCCGGGCAGGAAAGTCCGTGAGACTCTTATTTCCACTAGAAAACCAGAATTGGCGCTGTTGCTCAGGTGGTAGAGCGCTTGCCTTGAGCTGAAGAACTGAGGGACAGTGCCCAGGACCAGAGTCCAAGCCCCACGATAGACCAAAAAAAAAAAAAAAATTTATCTGAGGGACTTTCAAAATTCAGATGCTCAGGCTCTACTCTCTTGCACATATTTGAACTGGTTCTGTTGAGAGTGGATCTCAGGCATACTATGCTTTTCTGAAAACTCGATAGGGAGATATAATTCACTCTCAGTACTGAGAAGCATTATAATTCATTGAAGATTTCCATTCTGTTATAGGTAATTAGGAAGTCAACCATTGATAGAGGTTTTCTATACCTTTCATTTCATTTACCATTGTTTTTCCCTCCCATGTTGCTATAAGCTTGATGTGTGAGCTCTCCACACTTAACATCTATAGTAAATGGCATTGATTTGCCACATTCGCAGCATATCAATTAGTGTTCTTTCGGGCAGTAGCTGTTACTGTTATATATATATATAAAACAAGAGAGGGTTGGCATGCTGTGTGTAATTTTTATCAATCACAGTATAATCTCTGGGTAAACAAAGTGCATGAGTGACATTTAGATACTTCATTCTTAATCCCTGGCTCTCTTTTTATCTTCTGTTTTCATCTTATATCATGCCTGATTCCCCATCCAGCTTATGCTCCAATCACACTGAATTACATTACAATCCTCTCAAATCCAATAAGGCACAGGCTTTTCTATCTCCAGACTTCTTGCGATACTGTTTCTTCTGCTTCAATTTCCTTTCCCTTCTTGTCTGCCTAAAACTTCCTAAACATTTCCTGATACCAAGAGTCCCTTAATTGAGTATAATCTTCATTAATAACAAATATATATGTGTGTGTGTATGCTCTGCTCATTTTCATTGCACAAGGCAATTTTATTATAACTCCAAAAGGATCTGTAAGTGAAAAAAGATTAAGAACCATTTTCCTCATTTATGATCAACAGCAATAAAGTGAAGACCCCCTGGTCTTGAGCTGCACCAACCAAATTTGCTGTCCTCCATACTCTCTCTTAAATTTCTATTTTTAAATAAGTAGTTAATACTTTGTAGTAGTTGTATAAAGGAGTTACCATTCATGGAAGCAGTTTATGAATTCAGTGCATCTTGATCACTATGCTGGTAGGTTTAGTGTGTGTTTATTTGTGCTCTATTGGATAACTGCCCAGGAGTGGGATTGCTGGGTTATAGGGGAGCTCTATGTTTAGCTTTTTGAGTACACCTCATACTGCTTTCCAAAGTGGATGAACAAGTTTACATTCCCTCCAACAGTGTAATAAAGTTCCCTTTTGGCCACATCCCTGCCAGCATCTGTTATTGTTAGTTTTCATGATAATGGCCAGTCTAACTGGGATGAGGTGGAAGCTTGCTTTTGTTTTGATTTGCATTTCTTTTATGTCCAGAGATGTTGAACATTTCTTCATGTGTCTATTGGCCATTTTTACTTCTTCTTGTGAGAAGTCTCTCTCTAAGTCCTTAGCCCATTTATTAATTGTTACTTTCAGAGTTTATTTGGGGGGGGGAGGGAGTTTATTTTTTGAACTCTAAGTATATTTTGGATATTAGGCTCTTGTCTGATGTATAGCTGGTAAAAATAAGATACCCTCCCATTCTCTAGGCTTTGTGTATTTCTCAAATCTCTATACAGTATGGTAGCAAAAATTTAATTTTTCCATTCCAAAATGCAAGCCTTTTCTTTTTCTTTTTTATTGCACTGATTGAGACCTCCTGTAAAACAATTTCCCTTTAACTATATCACAATAAAGAATAATATTAGCCTTAGGTTTTTATAGATACTTTTTATTGGAATGAAGAAGTTTCCATCTATGATTAGTTTATTCAAAGGTTTTAATCATGAATTTTGTGAAATATTTTTTACTGTCATTATCCACATAACCATAGACAGAACTATATTTTATTTTGTTATCATGATAAATTAAACTTTTAAAAATTATTAAACAAAGATTTTATTCCTAAAATAAACTCTACTTGGTCATTGTTCAAAATTAACATTGCAGTCCCAATTCTGCTATCATCAGATAATTTCAGTTGCAAGGTTGGTTATTGGACAGTATTTGGCAGCATGAATTTTGGGTATTTTACTCATAAGAGTGGTTTTGCTGAGCTTAATTTTTTAAATTTTTTAAATAATTCAGTTTATAGTGAATACGTACTTCCATTTGGTACATGCTAGGAAATCAGTGACTACATGATGGACTTCCAATAAAAATTGAATTTCAAATGATATTTCCTGGTAGGGAACATTTTATATGTTTTATTACAACTTATTACTGCAGAAATGAGCACATCCTACTTGATTACCCTAGGAAAGGACTCTGAGAAATGTATGCTTGGTTTCCTCCAGATTCAGCTCAATTTTCTTATTTCTTTTGATGGCTTTGCTTTGAATTTTTTGGTAAGTAATGATTCCTAGCCACAAGTACAGTAAATCATATCCTGGGTCCTGTGTTTTTCTAGAAAGTTTTAGGCCTGATGCTGGTCTTAGGGGACTAAATATGGTCAAGAAATCTTGATATGCTGGCTTGACTTACTTTGTTAATATTTTAAGGATTTTTCTGTCTAGTTTTATGAGATCTATTGATCTTTAAGTTGCTTTTGTAGTAAAATCTTTGACAGATTTTGATATCAAGTATATGGTCTCATAAAATGAATTAACACATTTTCCCTTTTTCCTGAAACAATTTGTTAAAATTTTTATATTATTTCTTCTTTCTTTTAAAGTGATTATTAGCTTGCAAAATACATGCAATATCCAATGTTGGTCAGCTATATCCTTGCTAGACGAGACAACATATGTATATTTTCCCTGCCCTCTTGGAGTTTAGAGTTAATAATGACAAGTAAAATATTAGAAGGTAAAAATTAACCCAGGCACCGTTGGCTCATGCAGTAAAGTCTGTGAGACTCTTATCTCCAATTAACCACCAGAGAAACAGAAGTAATGCTGTGGCTCGAGTGGTAAAGTGCTAGTTTTAAGGAAGAGAGGTCAGGGACAGTGCCCAAACTCTAAGTTCAAGCCTCAGAATCGAACAAAAACAAAAACAATTAAAGTCCTATCACACAAATATTTATTTCATTACAAATGTTAGTTAGATGAGGAGAGGAACACAGAAGCATGAAAAAAAAAAAGATTGGGCTAGGCGGAACAGATCGACAAAAAAATACGTGGTGGGGCAAACTTCTCACATCACAGTGTCTTTCATGTGCACAATTCTGACAAAAATGACAAGTGCACGACATAAAAGGAAATGGATCACTTGCTTTTTCTTTTTTCTTTTTGGAAATACCAGGATTTGAGCTCAGTGCTTTGAGCTTGCTTGGAAGGTACTTTACCACTTTGCCTCTTCCCCTAGCACATTCTTATTCCATTTTTCAAAGAGTACGGCAGACCCAAAGAAATATAGGGTCTCATTTTTTTCCAGCCTATGGATATAATCCTTCTAGTTATGCTTCCCATGTATTTGGGAAAATAGGCATGTACCATTGCATCCAGTTTTTGATTGATTAACGATAGATTCCTGTGAACTGTTGCTTCAGGCTGGTCTTGAACCACTATCCTCTCCAATTTAGCCTCCTGAGTGGCTGGGTTAGTATTTTACTTTTCACAGTGCTTTAATTATTTAAACTATTCTAGTGTTTACTTGTTCAGTGCATTCATTTAAAACAGTAAATAGGTGAACTTTTAGATTTAATGTAATTATAGTTCTTGTAAAAATAGTTGTGTTTAATCAACATTTATTAGGATTTTTTTTATCATCTTACTTTACACTTTTTGTGCTGGTTCTAAGGCTTGAAGTCGGGCCTATGTAGTGTTTTTTAGCTGTTTTTGCTCAAGGCTGGTGTTTTTCTTGAGTGACAATTCCGCTTCTGGCTTTTTGCTAGTTAATCGGAGATAAGCATTTCACCAACTTTCCTGTCTAAGCTTTTACATTTTCTAGCTATAATTCTTTTCTGTAATTTTTGCCACAACTTGCCATAATTATCCTCCTTTCCTGATTTATATTGGACAGTTTCATTATAGTATTTTCATTCCCTTCTACTGAATTTTTAAAAAAAAACTATGCTATATGTGTATATCTGATGGCTATTTAAAAGTTCATAACATGTATTTTTGCACCAGATTCTAAATTAACTTAAAGTTCTTACCTGTTTATAATGTAAATCAAACCACTGAATCTCAAACTCTCGTTTTACTTATTGCCTATATCTTAATCATTCTCTGAGGGTATAAATAGAATCTGTTCTCTGTTGAGTTGCAGTTATAAATTTTAAATCATCCTTTATGCAATGAGCTTGTTTTTATTTCCCCCACATGTGTGATTTTCTTTTTATTTTTCTACTATACAGGAGTCAAATGAGTCTCTGCCTTTGACTTATGACTTCAGACCTAAGTACTTAACTGCATTGCCTGGATTATGGTTCCTCAAAATACATACGTTGAGGGGCTGGGAAGGTGGCTCAGTAGTAGAGTGCTTGCCTTGCATGCATGAGGCCCTGGGTTCGATTCCTCAGCACCATATAAGCAGAAAGTGGCACTGTGGCTCTAGTGGTAGAGTGCTAGCCTTGAGCTGAAGAGCTGGACAGTGCCCAGGCCCAGAATTCAGGCCCCATGACCACAAAACATAAAATAAAATAAATATGTATATATATATATATATATATATATATATGTGGATATATATCTCTATCTATCTATCTATCTATCTATCTATCTATCTATCTATCTATCTATCTATCTATGTTGAAATCCTTAACCCCAATATCTCAGAATGTGACTGTATGAGTAGACAGGACTTTTATTGAGGTGTTTAAGGTAAAATAAAATAACATGAGAGAGTTGTAATGTAATATAATTTGTGTCATTATAAGAGATATGGACATAGAAGTGAAGACTGTTTGAAAACACAGGAAAGAGTATCCTTCTGCAAGCCAGAGAAAGGTCTTAGAAGAAAACATCCCCAATTTCCAGAACAATAAAGAGATTTCTATTGCTTAAATCACTTAATCTGTGATAGCTTGTTATGGCAACTTTAGTAAATTAATACACTTGTTTTATATTTCTGTAGCATTTCTAGCACACAGTTTTAAATTATAATTTTAATTCTAGCTATATCCTTTTATAGCAATCAAAAAGTCCATAATTTCTGTTTAGAGGAATTGAGTAAGCATTTTTGCGTCAGAGTATTTTAGAGTTTTTCATCCTCTTTCTTTTGTTCCAATGTCAGACTGAATACTTTCTCATTTTTTTGAGTAAGGCCTTCTTTTACCTTTAGAGCCATCTAGAGGGAAAGTAACATAATGTCTCTCTCACTTGCTTAATGCAATCAATGATATTCAGACATTTTTGGAAAATTGACAAGCAGAACACTAGAAAGTGAGAAAATTGTGTATTTCACTAAATGTCTAAGTCAAATAACTTGTGTCCTTGTTTCCATTTTCTGACTCATGTGATCGCCTCTCAAGCTAGATTGTCACAAATCCTTATTTGCCTGAAAGGTACATGAAGTACATTCAAGGTCACAGGGATAGAGGTACCCATTCCTGGGACCTTGCTTTCCCCTTAGCTCTCCTCGCTTACTTTGAAATCAATGGAGTCTGAATTATACCTCAGCAGTAGTATTAAAGCTCACCTACTCTTGCTTATTATTAAACAAATCTGGATTTAATAAAAGTCACTTTTGCCAATGGCAGGTAATGGAAAAATCACAATCTCTCGGAAACCACAAGCTCCATTTCCTTTCACTCTTTGCTATCTGGATCAGCAGTTACTGTTGTAGTGAGCTCTCTAAGCCTAATAAACCTAGAGCTGGGGGACAAAATACCTCGCTTACTGTTTTACAACAGTCGCTGTCTGATAATCATAAAATGGTTTCTGGGTCAGTTATGGAGCCTCAAGGTAAGACCAAAATGTCGGCTTAAATAATGGGGCAGTGGAGTGCCTTAATAAAGAGATTTCTCTAAAATGCTCAGAGGCACCGGTCCTAAAATCACAGCAGATTTTCTTTCATGCCAGCTTCAAGCTAAACTAAATGTGCCATGACATGTATTTATTTTAAAAGTGCAACTGAATCCCACTAATGTTAGTAGCAAATGTAAAATTCGAAAGTCTCCATTAAGATAAGTACTGTTAAGCAAGTGGCTTATGAAGATGTGTGCAAAGAGTATTCATACTTTAAATAGAGGCTTTATCTTCGAGGAAGTTCAATTAAAATTCCCATACTCATGCAGCTCAAGTGTCATAAAGTGGTTCAGTTAGAAATCTCATCTTAGAATTAAGGGATCAAAGGATGGATATGTTTTAGTTCCTTTTTTTCATCAGTACTTAATGGTAATAATTAAAGTTTAATGAGGATTTTCCCTCAGTTATTTTTCTACAATTCAGAGGTTTAAAAACTTTGAAAAGAATGGAGTTTCTTTGTAAAAAGGTAACAACTGGGTATATCCTTAGCCTCTGATTTTCCAATGTAGGAACTAGAGGGATATTAATTGAGAAAATCATTTTTTTGTTATTATCTTTAAGTAGTTGTACAAAGGGATTCCGATTCTCTTCATAGGAAATATGGCAAATCTATGAAGTCTCTACACCTGGCTATGCCATTAGCTCCATGTGGGTCAAACCTGTGACCTGGAGATGTTGCACATCTGGAATAAGAAAAAATGCTGAAGGAAGATTTCTATCTTTCTTTTTTTTAAAGCGAAAGATGGTACTAAAGTAGCTAATACTCCTCAAAAGAGGAAAATCCACCTCACCTGAAAGTCCTACTGTTAATCACTTCACTTCATTTTATTTTTCAAAAGTATGCAGGAAATTCCAACTATGTAGCCAGTGCTGTTCTAGAAAATGCAGTAGCAAAGATAAGAAGATACTCTTAATCTCACAAAGTCTACATCCTAAGAGGAAGATAGAAACAAGAAACAAGACACATTTAGAAAAAATAAATAAAAAGGCACGTAGGAGGGATTTTGCAATAGTTGGGTCAGGGTTAATTTAGATAACATAGCAAGAAAGCCTCACTAAGAAAATGACATTTCCGCCAGGCACTGGTGGCTCATGCCTGTAATCCTAGCTATTCAGGAGGCTGAGATCTGAGGATCAAGGTTCAAAGCTAGCCCGGGCAAGGAAAGTCCATGAGACTCTTATCGCCAATAAACCACCAGAAAACCAGAAGTGGTGCTGTGACTCAAGTGGGAGAGCGCTCACCTTGAGCTGAAGAGCTGAGGGACAGCGCCCAGGCCCAGAGTTCAAGCCCCAAGACCAACAAAAAAACAAAAAAAGAAAGAAAGAAAGTAAATGTCATTTCCATAGACGTCTGTAGGAAACTGGAGCAAAGCAGCCAGATACCTGAACAGTGTACCAGGCAGATAGAACAGCAGTTCACAAAGACCCTGATAAAACAGGAATAGCTGGAATTTTGGAAGGCAGTCCAAATAAATCAGAAACTGATTTATGGCGAGGACATCAAGTTATAGAAGAGAATGTACAGAAGTTTTTAGATTAGTGTATGGACTGTAGCTTGATTTCCTTCCCTCTCTCCCTTGCCCCTTTCTACCTTCTTCCTTACTTCTCTCCCCTCTCTTCCTCCCTCTACCAGTGGAATCATGGCTTCAGCACTCTTAGTATTAGTATTTTGTTAGGGGATAGAGTCTCTCATTTATGTCTGGGCCAGCATGGACTGCAGTCCTCCTATTTATGCTTCTGGCCTATCTGGGATAACATGCACCTGCTATTGGTTAAGATAGGATCTTAAGAACATTTGTCCTGACATAGCTTAGAACTGCTGTCCTCTCAATTTATACTTCCCGAGTAGCCTGCTGGGTACCATTGGCATTTGCCTCACATGTGCTAGGCAAATACTCTACTTCTGACTGACTACTTCCTTTGGACTTCAGCTTTTATTATGAGTGACACAGAATCCACTAGAGAGTTTAAAGCATGCGGGATCTATGAAAGCATAGGGTCAATCAGGATACCAGTGTCATTTTGTAGGGAAAAGTTGTTGATATTTTGAATCAGAATGGGAATAGTGGAGGTATAGAGAAGATGTCACAATCTGGAGATATTTTAATTTGGAGCCAATAGAATTGTTGATAAGACAGATGTAGCTTAAGTGAACAGATCTGGAGTCAATCAAAGCTTCAATATCTTTCCCTAAGCAACTGGAGTTGCCATGTTTTGACACAACGAAAAATCTTGAGGAAAATGGTTGATTGTAAAAGAATAGAGAAGATTAGCTTGAGACATCATAATTTTGAGATGCCTATTATTTGCTGATAGTGCTCGCATATAGCTAAGAACATGAATAATGGAGTCAATCTGGTTGAATTTAAATTCTCATTTTATTGTCATCAATTGTGTGATCTTAAATTATCTGTGTCCTGTACCTATGTGCTCCTCATAAAATGCAGACATTACACTATATTTCACAAGGTTGTTGAAAGGATTTAGTTATATGAAAATTACTTAGAAAAAAAGTCTGGCAAAAAACAAGAACTTATTTTCTTTTAGGCTACTGTAAAAATTACTATTGTCTAGATGGCTTATAAAAACAATGTTTATTTCTTAGCGCTCTATAGGCTAGAAAGATGTCAGCACAGTCAAGTTCTTATGAGGGCCCACTTGTGGATTGCATACTGATCATTTCTGATTTTCTCCTCACCTGATAGTGAACAGAGAGAGAATAAAGATCTCTTGCTTCTTCTTATTTTAATCAATCATGGGGCTTGAACTCTGGGTGCTGTCCTTCAGCTCTTCAGCTCAAGGCTAGTGCTCTACTGCTTGAGCCACAGCACCACTTCCAGTTTTCTTGTGGTTTACTGGAAATAAGAGTCTCTCATAAGCACTTTGTACAGGATCTAGCATTTAAGGAACTAAAATAAATCATTTGGTAAATGAATGAAAACAAGGAACAAATGAATGATCTGAGTCATTGTTTTGTGATTACAAAAAGACAACTTTGGACTTAAGGTTACTTTACAACTGACGGGGTAGTTGTGGAGGTGGGAGGGAAGGGATGGTAGGGGGAAAACAAAGGAGGAAGCAACAATGCTCAATAGGAAATGTGCTCATTATCTTGCTCATGTAACTGTAACCCCTCTGTACAGTATTTTTCCAATAAAAAATGTACAAAAAAAGAGAAAAAAGAGTCTCATGGACTGTCATGCCCAGGCTGGCTTTGAACTGCGATCCTCAGATCTCAGCCTTTTGAGTCGCTAGGATGATAGGTGTGAGCCACCAGCACCTGGCTTCTCTCTTCCTTTTAGAAGGCCACTATTATCATGATGAAGGCTTGCTCTAAGAACCTGATTATCTCTCAAATGCCCAGGTTTTAATACCATTGTAGTAGGAGCTAAACTTTTAACATATTCATTGAGAGGAGTACAAACATGCAGTGTTCAATAATTACTATTTTATTGTCATTACTATTATTATTATACACTCAAGATTCAACTGTATTTTTAATATGCTTATATATGTATATATACTTACATCTAAAGTTAAGTATAGATAATAAGTATCAGTTGTAGGTATGATTTAAGTGATAGAGTACCTGTTTAGCAAGTGTAAGACTCTGAGTTCAAACTCCAGTACAGTCCAAAGAAAAGAGAATAAATACATATTTGTATATATATGTATGAGAGTGTGACTATATTTATATTCATATATGGACAAGTAGAAATCATGTTGAAGAAGATTTAAGTTGGAGATATTAATTTTGGAGTTATCTATTACAGCAAAAATAAATACTTTCATTGTAGTGATGGGAATTTTAACTTTGTTTCAGAAAAAAGTTGAAAGAGTGCACTCAGTACTTTCTAGGAGTTTAACTGTATAGGGAAGGATAAATAATGGACATAAAACTTAATATGAAGGTATGGTGAAGTACAGCTTTTATTTATGATGGTAGAAGTAACAGCATATTTATATATATGGTATTGACAAGAATTCTGGGAAAAGGGCAGTGTAGTCAAGAGAGAGAACTGTTTGAGTGATGGATTTATTCCATGTTCCTCAACATTATTGGTGGGAAGAATATATCACTTTCACTATCCCTAAAAGCTTTCCATGTCTAGTGGGAACAAATGAGTTACCAGCATTCAGATTATATGAGAGGAGGACACAAGGTATCAAAAAATTCCACATAAATCAATAAGTGGGAATACTTTAGAGCTGGACTCCCTACCCACTCTGATAAGCTTCGGATACTATTAATAAGGTTCATTGACGTAAGAGGAGGTTAATAATATCATAAGCAACTCCTTTAAACCTGACACCTAACTTCTGTGATGGACCCTTCTACATTTTTCCATCTCCACTGATACTATCATAATATTACCCGGTACAAATCTCCATATCCTCTCATCAGAACTACAGTGGTGGTCTCCTAAGTAGTGATGCTTTGTGCATTCTCAATTGCCAGTTAACAGAGAAATTAATAAGGTTTTACAGTTGTATAGCCTGTTGGAAAACCAGTACATTATTATGGTGTTATTTTTGCACAGAAAGATATATAACTATATATCTAACTTAGTAGGCTTTCTCAGATATTTCTTTTCTATTTGAATTCTTATTTGGCAAATAATCTTTAGCTCTTCTTTCTTTCTTACTCTCTTTCTTGTAAATGCATTAAAACATGAACATCTGTTACAGAAAAATATTATAACATTAACCATAATTGAAATAAAATGCAGTCTTCGTTATGGACACAAGGCCTTGTGTGGTCAGATTTCTTCCGCACTCTCTGGGGTCATCCATTAGCAGTATTCTAAGCCACACTGGCTTTCTTGCAGCTCCTAACACACTCAGGTCATGTCTCATCTTAAAGCTCTCCCAGCTTGCTTTTCCATCTGTCTGCAAACCTTTCCCCCCAATTTTCCATTAATATCCATCACACATGTCTCTTACATCTTTCCTAAAATATAGGGTCCTCATAAATGACCACCTGTCCAAAATACCACAAATACATGCTACTTTAAAAATCAATTAGTTTGCTTTAGCTTTACAAATATCCTTCATGATTAAAAGCTGTTAGGACACTCAGCACTGATTCTACAGTGAGCTGTAGATTCTACAGTTGCTGTACAACGTTTGATAAATATGCTTATGGTTGTACGCCTTCTTTTAGGGTACTGTAACTGCAACTGAAAATAAAGAAATGCAGTGGCTTTGCCTTGAGCATCATCTCAGTGCTTATGGTAATTCCTAGTGTGTAGAAAGTGTGTTAAATTAAGTTACTTGTTTTAACCATTTGGTCATCCACAGTAGTATCATGCATGTATGTCCTTGTGGGTGGATGATTTTATAGTTAATTCTATGTGTCATCTTGACTGGATAATTCAGCTAAGCGTTATTTGCTAAATGTGTCTAGGAGACTCTTTTCAGGTGAGATTAGCATTTAAATCAGCAAACTGAGTAATGAAGATTGTCTTTCCCAGTGTGTGTGGATATTTTTCAATCCTTTGAGGACATAAAAAAAAAATTGAAAAAGACAAAGAAGAAGCTCATTCACTGCCTCTATGCTTCCTTATCTGCGGTATGCACTGTCTCTTTCCCTGTCAGTGGTGCAGATACACAGGCCTTACATTTCAAAGAATTACATTGCCAGCTTCCCAGCGTCTCCATTTTGCACAAGGTGAATCATGGGACTTCTCGGTTTCCATGTTCATTACACCTTCTCTGTGTGTTTGTGTTTGTGTATGTGTATTTATCCTTTTGGCTTTCTTTATTTTATTGATAAAGTTGAATTATACTCACTCTATGCCTTGGTTTTCATTTATCTGTTCTCTTTTGCCAGTGGGATGTGTGCTGATGCCATAGGAGCAGAGGATGAAATATGAACTTGTATTTGCCACATAATGGAGTACATGCTCCAGCTAGTTGCTTCTCCTGCAGCCCAAATGCCAGAACGAGACACATTGGGAAGCATACTCAAACTCAATCTGAAGCCTGAATGTATTGTGCCCTAGCTGGTTTTACAGATATGCTACTGAGCAAATAATGAGTTTTATGTACCCCTGAGACTTTATAGCTGTTTGTCATGTAGCATTACTGCAGCAAAAGCTGAGTTAGTCTCTAGGTGTTCAGCAAGTATTGCTAAATGAATAAATGGATATAAGCTGTTGACACCTGTTTTGTTATGTGATTAAAAAGCATTTTGTTAAATCACCATATGTTTTGTTTTGGGACTCATCATGTTCCTACATAGAATATTGTATGGGGATACTGGACTAAATTATCTCTTCTTGCTGTCTGTGTGAATGCCCTCTAAATAGCTCCAATTTAACTAAATAGGATGAGTCGAAAACTCTAGCAAAGAAAGTGATATTCTCAAATATTATGGCTTGTCTAAAGCTTTGGTTGGGGTTCCTCATTAATAGAATTGATTAAAAGGCTATAGTCTGAAATCCTGTTGAGGTTTTAAGTGTGTGGTACCATACAAGAAACAAAAATCTCAGCTGAGAACATTAATCCTTCCCCTATGTTTACACCAACACATTATGGACTGTTGTGTTAGTGTAAATCCCATGAGCAGAAACTGTTCATCCCAGCTTCTATACTTTAGAGAGAAAAATCACATATGAGAAAATTAGAAACAAGGGCATTCCACTTCACTGATTGTGGACCTCAATTCTAAGACAGCTTCTTTCTTTATCTGATGAGCAGGGTATGACCTATTAGAATAAGTCATTTATTGCAGTTGTCCTGTTTGTCTCCATCATGGTGTATCAACATGATTAAGGTCACTGTTACACTACTGAGCCCTAGGGATCATGAACCTTGGGTTCGAATACATTACCCAGGTGAGATTTTGAGTAGCCATCTTGATGTTTCTACCTGAGAGGTATACGAAAGCATAGAGAAAGTCAATAATTGTTCGTGGCTGATTCTAGAAATCAAAGTATGGCAGTGTTCATTGGGCAATGTCTACAGTAGCACAAAATCTACTTCTATTGGTGATTCCTGAGGAGCTCTTTCACTCAGGGCTATTTTCATATACTCTTTTTCGTTTTTGTTTTTTTTTGCTGGTCCTGGGTCTGGGCGCTGTCCCTGGGGTCCTTTTGCTCAAGGCTAGCACTCTACCCCTTAAGCCATAACACCACTTTTGGCTTTTTAAAATATGATTAATTGGAGATAAGAGTCTCACAGACCTTTTTGCTTTGGCTAGCTGTGAACCACGATCCTCTGATCTCAGCCTCCTGAATAGCTAGGATTACAGGTGCAAGCCACTGGTGCCTGCATTCATATATTCTTTACACAAGGTTTCTGTGTTCTTCTACATTCTAATACAATCCTATTATCTAAACTGGTTTTATGCATTTATTAGAAGACTTAACTTCTGTGGTTTCCAAATGAAAACACTAACTGAAAAAATTATTTACCTTATGGTATTGATTTGAGGATTAAACATTATATTAGCTATAATGGATGCTGAGTAAACAATTTTTGGATAAACAGAATATTGCTTCAGTAATGAATGGTTTAAGTGTTTTAGTTGCATAAAATTATAAGGGTTTATTTTATTTTATTTTATTTTATTGTTGGTCGAGGGGCTTGAACTCTGGGCCTGGGCACTGTCCTTCAGCTCTTCAGCTCAAGGCGAGCGCTCTACCACTTGAGCTACAGTGCCACTTCCGGTTTTCTGGTGGTTTATTGGAGATAGGACTCTCACAGTCTTTCCTGCCCGGGCTGGCTTTGAACCGTGATCCTCAGATCTCAGCCTCCTGAGTAGCTAGGATTACAGACGTGAGCAACCAGCGCCCGGCTAAGGGTTTATTTTAAACTTATGCCACAAGTCCATTGTGAATTGAGCACTTCTTAGTGGCATGTTATCTTTTCTGTAGGAAAGAGGCCAATGGAACATCTTATTTCTGGAATACTGACAGCCATCATGGCTTGGAGAAAGAAATCAGAGTAGAGCACTCTCTTTGGCTTTTGCCTAGAAAAGATACATATTGCTTCCACAAAGATCATATGACCTGGTCCTGAATCTAGTTGAAGCAAGGTTAAAGGAGTAGCTCCAGATTATTTGGTGAACAGTTGTACACACATGTGTCCTTATTTTGTATATTTTATATAAAGACACAACCAGTTCTAACTTTTGATGAATCAGATATTATTTCCTGTGTATTTTGGAAATTTCTTATAAGCAGGACCTAGACTTTCTCATCCTTTAAAAAATTATTCATTTTTTATTACCATAGATTAATTATACAAAGAATTATAATAGATATCTCATTGGTATGTGTCCATAGATGCATATAATATTCTTTGATCAAATTTGCTCCCTTCTCCCATTCTTATCTACATCCTACTATTTAAAAATTTATTGAATTTGGTTATTTCATACATGTGTATAAAAGATGTCTGTCATATACACCACTCCTTTACTGACTACTTTTACCCTATCACCTCCTACAGAACTTTCCAAATCTCCAATTCATGATCTGAGTATATATTTTTAAGGATAAGTTCTAATATGAAAGAGAACATGCAATATTTATTCTTCTCATTTTGGCTTATTTCAGTTAACATGATGATCACCAGTTCCATCCAATTTCCTCCAAATGAAGTAATTTCATTATATTGCATGGCAAAATTATACTTCTTTGTGTGCATGTACCACAGTTGTTTAATCCACTCACCACACATAGACATATAGATTGATTCCATAGTTTAGCTATTGTGAATAGTAATATTTCTAATGGTGTGAAGTTATTTCTATTATATGCTGACTTTCATTCCTTGGATATATGTCCAGGGATTTCATATGATAGCTTTATTTTTACTTTTTTCTGAGAAAAGTCCATACTATTTTTCATAATGGCAGGGGTAACTTGCATTTCTTCCCACCAAGTGTAAAGGTCCAAATCCTCTCTGTATCCATCCTCATCAGTATTCACTGTTTGTTTTTCTGATGATTGCCATTACTTTTGACTAAGTGACAGTGAACCTCAAAGTCATTTTGATTTTCATTTCGGTTTCTTATGTCTTGATTCTTTTAAGGCACAGAAGCTTTTTTATTTGATATATCCCCTTTGTCAGTTCTTACTCTTGTTTTTTGAGCTATTGGACTCCTGTTCAGAAAAATAATCGCATATGCAATCTTCAATTTTTTCAATGTATTTTATTCTATTAGTTTCTAAGTTTCTGAAATTTATCTTATTTTTGCCTCAATGGATTTTACTTATTTTCTTGATGTGTAAAGTTTAAAAGCAAGCTATATATGATTTTAGAGTACTTTTAGTGAGAGATTACTTAAGGCTATTAGAAATTGATATCTAAAATAAACTCTTAATTGAGTTTGATTTTTGGTTTCAAGAAATACATAATACTGACGGTTGGACTATCATTGTGCTGTTTCATTGTCACTGGTCATGAGGATTTAAACACAAAGCACAAGGCAAGTCTGTCATCAAAGAGCAAAATTAGGTAGCAAAACAAGTCATCTAATTTTAGCTCAACATAATTTTCATAGCCTAAATGTCAGTCAAGCACTTAGCTCCACTTATTTTGTAGAAGTGAGTGCAACGCTACTCATCAAGAGCTCAAGATCAGGAATTACATTTGGCCTAATATATCCATGTGTTCTTCAACCTTGGATTCAATCAGCTACAAATAAAAAAAATACTTGGAAAAAATTACATCTGTAGTCAGCATATATACTTAGCTCTTGTCATTATTCTCTAAATAATACCGGGCAATAAATATATGGAATATCCATCGTAAATATGCATTATAAGTAGTCTACCAATAATTTAAAGTATATGGAAAAAATGGGTAGGCTCTACGCAAATACACTATTTTGTCTAGGGGAAATGAGCATCTGCAGGGGGCTCTAGGGTCAATCTCCTATGTATACTAAGGGACGACTGTGCATTAACCTTTTCCAGAGACAGAAAATAGGTAGGAATCTTTTTTTGCACTAAAGACCACTTGAATATTTGTACTACAATTCCTGGGCCATACAAAATACAGGTAAACTATGGCAGGCAACTGATGAGTACATGAAAATCATATGTATCTATCCTGCAACCTACCAAATTATTTTGTAGACATTTTATGTTTTCTCAACTTCATCCTTGGCTCCTCATGTTATCAGGACCTAATTAGAACATAATTGAATTATTTCAAAGTCATTTCACTTCATGAGGCTGGGTTTTCTCCATTAGTAGCTTGCTTGGGTGTGGTCTTGTGTGGCTAGTATTTTTGATGTACAGTCCCTTGCTTGACTGTTTACATTTTAGTCTGCCACCATTTATTGTAGGAGACTGAGAAAGACTTCCAAGGCCCCAACACCTTAGACCTAGGGCCCAGACTCTCAAAGTTAATGTCCCTCTTGTATCCCTCAGATTTTGGCAGGTGGGGCTTATTATAGAAAATTTGAAATGCCAAAGAATCTATATGCTTACTGAAATTAATGTTTAGCTATCAAGATGTGCTTTGCTTAACCATAATAAACCATTTAATAGTTCCTAAGCATAATCATAAGAATTGAACTTCTTTAATGGATTTATTGCTTTCAGTGATGTAGTTTAAGAAAAAGATATTATGATCCAGAAGAAATAGAGAAATATATTGCCTACATTAGATTATGTATCAATCAATGTTGGATTCAAGACTTTATCTTATTGAAAAAATCCTATGCAAATGAGATAAAATTGTACACTCTAACTCTCAGTGATGAAATACTGAAGTAGATGATTATTTATTACTTCATTTAGTATCACAATGATAACATTAGTCATATCAGATTCACTAAATGATAATGTAACTATGAGATACACCATTAGAAATTCTAATTTAACTTTTATAATAATAAATACAGTATTAATTAACTGAAGCATTGGCCATATTCTGGAAGAACATTTTAAATTTAAAAGAGTTATTTTTACTAGTATCACAATAGTGTTATAGGATTGACTATGGTGATGTTCACCTAAGTAAAATAAGGAATTTTAATGCCATTTAAATAAATTCACAGCATTTTGGGGGCTTTTAATTTTTGCTTTGAAAAACCACAAACAGCATATTTTGATAACATTATGGAAAGTAGTACATGGTTGCAGCTTTTATGTTCCTCTGAGAGAAGTAGAATGCTGTCTTTCATTTGCAAATAAGCCTATGTATGAAATTACCTACGTAACTAAAATATCAAATGATGATATGCTTCAGTGCATCCAGATGCATCCTTTAAGGTCATAATCCCGCAGAAATCCTTTTAAATATTGGAGAAAGTGCAAATGTCAGACTTTTTTTGGGGGGGGACGTGGGGTTGAGTTAATGTATTACTATCTCTGGAGCAGGAGGATTTCTTCAGTGAGACTGGTGTGCATTCTATTTACAAGGATATTTTGATGTGCTTACTCAATAATAGTGGTGGGAGGAATTCTTCTCCAGGGGAAACTTATTCTAAAGTAATTTTGAATCTCTGTGTAAGACTGAAGTGATTTTATATCAATTCAGATTCCTTTATGAAATTATATGTCTTCAGGATGATATTTTATCAAAGAGCTTTAATTACTGTATTTCATGCATGAAACAAAAAATCTTTGAAATGGTGGTGTATTTTAATAGACTTCTCTGTAGAAATAAGTGTATAATCTCTATATATTTATACTTATAGACATAGGATTTATCGATAAATCACTTTGCTATCTCTCTCAGATATTTAGCAGATTTAGGTCACTAGTGTATTTAAGTTTTTCTATTGTCGAAACTATGTTGTATTTCTAAAAAATTATTCTGATGCAAACAATTTACTTTCTTCCTTTAAATTAAAAAGTTCAATCTTAAGGATTCAAATGAACTATCGTGAATTATTTTGATCTGAATTATTTATTTGTTTAAAATGAGAGTTTTAATTTCATGTATTTAAACTCATTTGTGTGAATTATATTGCTTGATAAATTTGGCTTATGTTAATTTTATAGTCAGAAATTGGAAATTATCCATGACACCATTATTAAAAATAGAAATTGAATTAATTCTTCCCTTCCTCCATGGACCTTTATAATTTACACCTAATGCAATGGGACTTGCTACTATCCTGTTAAAAAAGTGGGCTAATTAAGAACTAACAAAAGAAATACATTAGTTTTATGATATTCATTGTTTTTAATTTAATTTAATTTTTAAAATGCATCAAGTTCTTTTCTGGTTACCAAAGTAACGCATGCTAATTGTTCTAAATGTAGCAAATACATAAGACTACAAAGAAGAAAAATAAATGCACTACTTCTGGCAATGGAATATGTAAACAAACTTGTTTATATTTTTCTATTTATTTTCTTCTGTATATGTACCTAACTAAAATTTATTAAGATTTCATTCTGTGATGCTGTTTAGTGAATACTTTATTGGATATAATATTATTTCATGAAGCTTTAATGTCTAACTTTATTCTTAATAGATTCATCATTTCTATTGTAATGATTCCGTAAGTTTTGGTCAAAGAGGATGAGAGCAGGCTTGTGTAATTCAGAACAAGAACTTTATGGATATATGTTATTTCTACTGATAAACTATATTGGGAAAAATTTAACAAAGGATAGATATGACTGAAATAGAAGATGATCTGAATATCCTCTTTCTATTCATTTTGAGGATATGCTCAGAAATGACAGATGTAACAATGTACTAGATCTCTAGAGATCTGAGTACAAGGCTTTCTAGGTTTGTATACCAATGTCTACTAGAAAAAAAATCACACTAGTGCTCCCAAATAGTACAAGTAACCTTAAAAGGAAATAATTTTACTAGTCAAGAATACTATTATCAAGACTTAAAAATTCAGGGTTCTGAAATAATTACATAGTTCATATTTATTTATAATTATGCTATTTTCTTTTTTATCTAGATCTGTGCATCAGGTTATGCAAACTCCTTTCATCTATGCCTTTGTAGGAATGAGTACTTTTTTCAAAGCAAAGATGAAAGAATATTTCTGGCTGTGGCCAACAACATGCATGTGAAAGGATCACCATTATTTATTTAACCAATTCTATATTGTCTGGCAGCGAGCTATTACCAATGCTTTAATATAAACAATATTTTGATTATGACACACCTCAGATTGTCCAAGAAATAGCAGAGGGTGTAGGTATGTTTTGGCATTGCTCGTGTACTGTTAATTTTATTTCAAAATCTTTTAATGGTTACTTTATGTAAATCGATTTTACCTTATTCAAGCTAGCCAAACTAGCACATTGTGAACCTCAGCTCAACCAATCTGAGCAGAAAGGCAGAGTCCCCTGCATTAGGGATGAATAACCTGCCTGCTCTGTGTACATATGTGCCACAGTTTTGGCCGATGGTGAACCCTTCTGTAGAAATAAATTTTGCCTTGGTGAGCAAAAAAAAAAAAATTAAAAAGTCAGGAATGTACTCCCAAAGGCAGTATGAAGAACATGAAATCATTTGATAAGTCACAGGGCAAATACACATGGTCATATGGTTCCAGTCAATTGCCTGAGGGTATCTGTCTATTCTGATAATTTTGTATGAGTATCAGATCTTGTTATAAATATCCAAATGGTCTTTGGCAAAAATATAATTACTACGCCTGCTAGAACGAGGATCAACAAGATATAACCTAAAAACTAAGCTGAAAATAAATTTTAAGAGATACATAAACTAAATACACATTGTCTGTAGATGTTTCTACTTTATTGATTGGAAGGTACCATATGGCCTACAGAGCTGAATATATTTATTATATGGCCCTATATGCAAGAAGCTTGGACCAACTGTTCTAAAAATATAAAGAGCAACTTGATGATTGGATTAATTAAGAACATACATATCCAACAAGATATTGTTTAAAGCAAGCACATTCAGAACAAAAGAACAGAATGACAAAGAAAAAGTACAAATACAAGAAAAGGTAAACTGAGCAAATGTGAACAAAAAGGAAACAGATACAACATTTGCTTTCCAAGAACAAAATGATATTATCTCAAACAGTGTAATTCTTTTTTTTAATTTTATTTTATTGTAAAGATGCTATACAGAGGGATTACAGTTGCACGAGTAAGGTAATGCGTACATTTCTTGTTGAACATTGTTGCCCCCTCCTTCGTTTTTCTCCTACTATCTCTCTCCCTCTCCTCACCAAAGTTGTAAAGATCATTTCCAACAATGTCTTGGGAGTATCATTGTTGCAATGGGTCATCCTGTGTCCTTATTTCAGCATTTTGTTATTTTCCTTCCCCTCTCCAAATTATATAAATGTGTATACAAGGTGCAGGGTATCAAAATCAGAGTGACAACAAGGAATATACCACAGTGGGAAAAACATACAAAAGAAACAAAATAAAATCACATAGCACATTAAAAGAAACAACAAAGAAAAACCTCTTGTGTACATATCTTGGCATTCATTTCAGTTAACATCATCTTATATGGCCATATGTACATAGCTTTTGAGCTTTTCTAAGAAATGGGGAGGTGTCATTCTTTCTGATGTAAGCATAGAATTCCATTGCAAATTCTCTGTCCATAAAAGAAATGCAAATAAAAACAACATTGAGATTCCACCTCACCACAGTTAGAATGGCTATAATCAAGAAATCTAATAACCACAGATGCAGGAGAGAATGTAGACAGAAGGGAACCCTACTGCACTGTTTTTGGGAGTGTAAACTTGTTCAACCACTCTGGAAAGAAGTATGGAGGTTCCTCAAAAGTCTGCACATAGAGCTCACTTATGACCCAGCAATCCCACTTCTGGGCATTTACTCAAATGACCACAAACAAGGCCATACTAAAGCTACCAGCACAACTATGTTTATCACAGCATTATTCACCATAGGTAATCTCTCTCTCTCTCTCTCTCTCTCTCTCTCTCTCTCTCTCTTCATACAATGGAATTCTATGCTCCACCAGGAAGAATAACATTGCTCCATTAATAAGGAAATGGAAAGACTTGGAAAAATCATATTAAGTGGAGTAAGCCAGACTCATAGAAACATAGCCTCCATGGTTTCCCTCATTTGTAATAATTAGTATAAGTCTTAGGTAGTCCTAGCAGAGGATCACAGTAGCTTCATATGACCATATAAAATGATGCTAACCAAAATGAGCTCCTAGATATGGAAACAAGAGGTTTAGTTTGTTTTTGTTTTTATGTGTTATGTGAAGTTATTTCTTTTTCTTTCATTATTTTCCTTTGGTTTATCCCCTACTGTCACTGTTTTTGATTCTGATACCCCATGTCTTGTACATATATTTACCAGATTTGTGGATGGGAAAGGGAATGACAAAATGGTGAGACAAAGGACAAAGGGTGAACCAAAGGAACAGTAATGCTCACAAGACACTGTTGGAAATGAAATTTACATTTTGGGAAGTCTGGGGGAAGGAAAGTGGGAGAAAAACAATGGAGGGGGTAACAGTCAACAAGAAATGTACTCATTACCTTACTTATATAACTGTAACCTCTCTGTACATCACCTTTACAAAGAGGGGAGTGGGCTTGAGTCAAGGGGAGGGAGGTAGATGAATGAAGAGGAGTGGGGGGAGATGAAATGCAATCAAGAATTCAACGTATGTCCTACAAAATTAGGAAGTCAGGGAAGGAGTGGAAATGGGAGGGCTGGGTAAGCATGTTGAAAGGGGTAACATTGATCAATATGCATTGTATTCTAAACTGCTTTGTTAAATGGCAACTCCTTTGTACAACTATTTGCAAATAATAAAAATTCTTTTTAAAAAGGATATTATATACCAGTGAAGAATAGAACAAAGAAAAATGCAATAAGTAGTCAACAATATAGATTTGTCATAAAGCAACTGACAGAACTATACCTAAAATTAGTAAACTGATAAATTTATTTGGGAATTTTAATACACTCCTTTCAGACACTGATAGTTTAGGCAGATATTTATGGTTTCTACCATATCTTCATATATACCTAGTTTTTTCTGTTGAGATGGAATCTCATGAACTTTCTTCCCCAGGCTGTCGTCTTGATCTCTGCCTCTCAAATAACTAAGATTACCAACATGAGCTACTGTCTTGTTTTTGGCTTTGTAGAGACAGAATCTCATGATGTTGATATTCCTGCTTCAGCCTCCAGTGTGCTAGGATTACAGACTTGCTTCACTGTGCTTAGCTTGTCATTTAATTTTTCAATGCTGGTTTATATGACATGCCCCATGTTTTAAGATTTATCTTCTATTTGAATTTACAGACATTTAATTTAGCTATAAATAGTGTCTTCTTCCTCATTTGAATTTTTATATTTAATCCTGTTATTCTTGTTGTTCTACAGTCTTTTCATGTTATAATTGAATTGCTTCAATTGTCATTAATATTAATGTTTTAATTTTCATCCACCAAGCAATTTCTTCCCTTTATTCTTAGCTATTATTCTTTTCTGGCCAATGGGCCATCATAAACGAACCATTATTTCGCATACTCATGGATCTGTTTTTTTTCTCAGAACTTAACACTCTAAGGGCTCTTTAAACACTGGGAATATTGCATGCATACTGTGGTATAGTAGTTTCTGTGGTGGGATATCCGACTCCTGTTGAGGGACTGGTAGTATTTATCTCCTCTGAATTATGTGTATAGAAGACTCAAAACATTTTACAGTTTTCTTGGGTAGCAGAATGGGAGACATGGAAATATCCTCAACCATCATGTACAACACATATTCTCCTTTTGCGTGTTTTCTCTGCAGCTGTTCACTCGAGCTCTGCAGTAGATTACCAACTTATCAACGTGAACCAGAGAATAGCAAAATTATCTCCTAATTTCCCACAAAACAGTGGAACTTACATTTAACCATCTTGGAGCTCCACACATTTCTGCTCTGCCTCAGTTGTAGTTTGGTAAACAAATTAGATTTGTAATTGGATTTAAATGAGAAGCTTAGAGACATATACATATATATATATATATTATGCAGCTGGCATTTTAGAACACATGACATTCTTTTTTTCTTTAACAGATTCTCACTTAACCTTCAATTTATATATGCTCCTAGATAACAGAACTGATTCTTTGTAAAACACATGCAACAGACTACCAAACCCTTGATAGTTTTCGGCCCAGCCAAAATTGTAAAGGCTGAGGTCAGGTACCATTATTTGAAAGTACACACTAAGAACATAAATTTTCTGATATTTTTCTTTAAACACAGATACCTTCAGTTATTGTTAGTCTGGGGCATATAATTAGAGCAGGGATTTAATTGGGGTTCAGTACTGACATTTGGACTCAGGGCCTCATGTTCACTTGGCTTTCTTGCTCTACTTATTCTCTACCACTTGATCCATGCCTCCAGCTTAGCTTTCTGCTGGTTATTTTTTGCAGCTGGAACCTCATGGACTTTTCTGCCCTGGATAGCCTTGAATTATAGTCCTATGCATCTCAGCTTTCTGTGTAACTAAGGTTACAGGTGTGACCTACATGTGCCCAGAGAATAAAATGTTAAATCACAAAGAGATAGATCACTGGAAATTAACTGAAGTGTTTTACAACTTTTCAAGAAAAAGAAAGTGATTTTTTAAGAGGCAGCATATGAGTTAGATATATGGGAAAGAAGAACAATGAGAACTACTGAATATTGTACTTCATTTTCCCCACAGTATTTAATCCCTAGCCTCCCTAAAAGAATTGTATGTAACTATTTTGCACTAAAGTATCTCCTTCTGATAGTTACTATAGTGTAAGGTCACTTTTCCTGGGATTCAAATTTTGTTATAACAATTAAGTGATGAATTGTTACTATAACTGTAGGTTTGAGATATTCCATAGGAAGAATATAAAACATCATCCACATTTTATAACATGAGGCTCAGAACTAAGAGTTATGTGGTGCATTTTAATTTCATGATAGAGATTTTCCAAGGTTAAACAGGATGAACCTCTATTATCCAAGTGATGAACAGGTAACAGTTTCATATGGTATCCGAATAACAATTTCACCACATAAAATAATCTTCCCTTTATGCAAAACTGGTCTTGGAAGTGATACAGGAAAAGAGAAACTTAAATTAAGTGAACAGTTCTGTCTGTAATGCCTTACCAGAAAAGAGGCTCCATTCCTGTTGTGATCTGTTCTGACTTGCCACTGTGAAAATATTTAATCTCAACTAAAAAGATCTGGAATAAGTGAAGACCAGAAACCATTAAAAGCCTATTGAGTTCAAAATAATATTTTATTTTAATGTTCTTTTTACTTCTTAACTTTTAACCTTTCTGGTGGCCTAGTGTGCTTAGGCACTGTATAAAAATAAGCAACAGGATCCTTATTTGAAGTTCATAGGAATTCATCTAAAATGAATTTTGTACATTTTATCGCTTTATTAATCACTAAATATGATTTAATTAAATACTAATTTAAATATTAAATTGAGTAAATTAAATATTACATTAATTAAATTAATTAAAATTAAATATTTTGGATTCATTCTAATTATTTTTATGTATCAGAGACTGATTTTTCTAGTGTATGATACAGGGATATGTTACTGGAACAATAAATACTCTACCTTTGTTGATTTCCGTTCAGAGGGTTAGTGAAGTGGAATTTGTCCAACTATTGCCATTTCAAGAGAACTCCAATGGGAAAGACTCTGAAAGATATAAAATCTGATGGCAAAAGTTGTGACCATCATCTTATTGGCAAACAGTAGGGATTAAGTGATTCTAAGAATATATTATGATCATATATGACTGAAAATATCATAATTGAGGAATTACTGAAAAGAGTGATATAACTGCCAATTACAAAAATGTATAGAAATACGTAGTATTGAAATGTTATGGTCATTTTATGGTATGCTTTGTGAATGACTTCATCATCTTGGAATTGCTCCGCCATGGATGGGTTCATATGGGAATTAGTCAAATATGGATGAGGCCATCACTATACCTTTGTTCAACATCTGATTGAAAAGTAGATTTTATTTTTTTTTGACATGTTATTTCCTGTAAATAACACATTTCTTTCTCTTCCATTATTTCCCTTCTAGTATTTCATTATATCCCTAATATATTGCCATTTTCAGCCTACATTCAGAAAATAATATCTCCCAGTGTATATACCTTGGTGTATTATTTTCATTCAAGCATTTCCTGTTGAGCAACATAGTCTGAGATTCTCAGTACAAGGTAGTTCCACTGCATGTAGTAGTACATCTTATCTTCTCACCAAACAAAACAGACTCACAGCTGAGGTGCCATCAAAGAAAACATTTATGCATATACCATGGGGTTTTACGCAGACACAAATAACAAGGTTATATCATTTGCAGGAAAGTACATGGCAATGAAAATCATATTAAGGGAAATAAGACAGATTCACAAGTTTTCTCAGATAAAAATACAGGAAAGTAAAAGGATGAACATTGGACATGTGTAATTGGAGAAGGGAATGGGCCAGATACTAAGAGAGGGTAGTGGATTGAGTGTGATCAAAGTACTTTATATGCATGCATAAAGATGCCATAATGAATCAAGTAACTTTTTATTATTAATATAAACATAAAAAGGGATGCTCAGAAAAGGAATTGAGTTCCATTAGACAATCCAAACTAATACTAACATCTCAATTGCTGTGAAAAAATGAGAAGAATCCTTACATATGGCACAAACATGTGTATTTGCAGCACGTTTCAAAACACAATTTTATTCTTACAGACACAAACCAACCTAATGTGAAGTGTTTATCTTTCCCTTGTTGTCTAGTTTTACCTTTTTAAATGAGCTTTTTATTGTGAAAATCCTGTACAGAGGGGTTAAAGTTACATGAGCAAGGTAATGAATACATTTCTTATCAAGTATTGTTGCCTTTTTGTTTTACCCCAACCATCCCTTCTCTCCCACCTTGACAACTACAACCTCCTCCCCCACCTAAATTGTAAAGTTCGTTTTTCAACATAGTGTCTTGTACATCTCATTGTTACAATGGGTCCACCTGTATCCCTATTTAAACATTTTGTTTTTTCCCTTCCCCTCCCCAAATTATACCGACATCAAATACAGTGAAAACAGGAGTTATACTGTGGGGGAGGAACATAAAAAGCAACCAAAAAATCACATGGTCATGGTACATTATAAATACTTTAGAAACAATAGCAAGAAAGAAAAAACCACTGTGTCCCTAACTTTTTTTTTTTATTGTGAAACTACTGTACAGAGGAGTTACAATTACATGGGCAAGATAATGAGTACATTTCTTATCAAGCATTGTTGCCTCCTCCTTTGTTTCCCCTTCCCATCCCTTCCCCCCTCCCCAACCCCCCTCCCCATATACCCCTCCCCCATTTCCCTAACTTTTTAAAGGTATTACTAAACAGTAAAATGGAAAATTGTATCTGTACATTTGGAAATTGCATTGTCGAGATAGGACAATAAAACCTCATTCTGGCTCACATCCCACTTCTTACAACAAATGGACAATATTCATTAAGGTATAAGAGTATGGTTCTTAAACTATCACAAGACAAGAACCCAGTAGGCAGGATACTTTTTGTTTTGAAGAATGAATATCAGTTACCTCTTTGCACTAAAATGTTGGTTACAATCATGCTACAAACCGATGGTATGAAACAATAAATAATGATATCTCATGTGTCTGGAAGATGCAGTTAGCTGATCCAGGTGACAATTGCCTGAGTTTGCTCACATACCTCAGGATGATTCTGTTCCACATATCTTTCTCAGGCTGGCACCAGTGTGTTATCTCAGGCAGGTTTTCAAGGAAACATTAGTAAGTAAAAGCAAGCAAGATGCTGCACTCAATAAATCTTGAAACCTAGACACTTAATTGGCACACTGCCATTTCAATCACATTCTACTGGCCAAAGCAAGAAAAAAGGCCATAGGTTGAAGTGATAAAGAAATAAGATTTTGACTCTTAGTAGAACCCAAGGTCAACAAATTAATAGCTTGAAGAAGGGGCATTGAAGAAGGGGCAAAGCGTGGTGGTTATCAGCGCTATCTCAGGAAGGCACTGCATGAATGCAGAGTAATTATATGTTTCCATAAAAGGCTGTGAAGTTTGTAGAAGAAAGAAGTACATGGCACATACATTCATTACTACAGTTTTGAACTTACTTATGCATATATATTTCTTTTTTTTTGCATGTGTGCTTGTCTTGGGGCCTGGGGGCTGTCCTCAAGGCTAACATTCTGCCACTTGAGTGACAGCTCCACTTTCTGCTTTTTTCCTTTTTTTCTTTCTTATTTTTATCATTGCAAAGGTGATAACAAAGGGGTTACAGTTACATATGTAAGGAAATGAGTACAATTCTACAATTCTGGTTGAACATTTTTACCCCCTCCCTCATTTTCTCCCACTATCTTTCCTCTCCCCCTGAATTCCTCCACAAGTTGTAAAGTTCGTGTCCAACACAGTGTCCTGTGAGTATCACTGTTGCATTGGTTTACTCTTTGTCCTTTGTCTCTCTATTTCTGTGATTCCCCTTCCCATCTTCAAGTCAGATAAACTTACACATAATACAAAGGGTACCAAAAATAAAAAAAAAAAACAGTGCTAAAAGGGGTATACCAAAGGAGAAAAATGAAAGACAAAAAGAAATAACTACATACAGTACACTAAGAAAAAAGACCAAAACCTCGTTTCCTAGAGGATGATCAAGGCTAGTGAATTGTTTTATTTTCTTCCTAATCCTGAGGCTTGACCGCAGGGCCTGGGCACTGTCCCTGAAATTCTTTTGCTAGTACTCTACCACTTGAACCACAGCATGGCTTCTGGCCTTTTCTGTTTATGTGGTACTGAGGAATCGAACCTAGGGCTTCATGCATGCTAGGCAAGCACTCTACATTCACAGTCCCTCTTGTTTCCATATCTTGTAGTTCATTTCGATTACCACCATTTTATATGGTCATATGTACCTAGCTATTGAGCTATTGTGATCTACTGCTAGGACTTTCCTAGACATATACTAAGTATTACAAATGAGGGAAATCGGGAAGCCTATGTTTCTTTGGGTCTGGCTTACTTCACTTAATATAAATTTTTCCAAATCTTTCCATTTCCTTATAACTGGGATAATGTTACTCTTTCTGATGGAAACATAAAATTCCTTTGTGTGTGTATACCACATTTTGGTGGGAATGTAAACTTGTTCAACTTCTCTGGAAAGCAGTATGGAGGTTCCTAAAAAGGCTAAACATAGAGCTGCACTATGACACAGTAATTCCACCCCTGGACATCTACCCAAATGACCACAAAGAAGGCCACACTAAGGCCACACTAAAGCTACCAGCACAATTATGTTCATTGCAGTATTATTTGCCATAGCCAAGACACGGAATCAACCCAGATGCCCCCCAGTGGATGAATGGAGCAAGAAAATACAGCATTTTTTGTGTTTAATTGGAGATAAGAGTTTAATAGACTCTCCTGGCAGGGCTGGCACAATCTTTAAATCTGTCTCCTAAGTAGCTTGGATTACAGACATGAGCCACTGCCACTCAGCTGCATATTTATTTGTAATTTGCCTGAAAATAATTGTGGAAATGATTAAAATATTTTCCCCACTGACTTTATTGTATTAATAATATTCAATATAAACTAATATATAGCATTTGTATCTATCAGAGTTATGGTAGGTTTTGCAGAATCAATGATATCAACAAAATTAAACCTCTATGGCATGTTTATTTCTTACAAATTAAAGTTCAATTTAAATGGACACAGGTACTTTTCTACTCGATGCTTTTAAGTCCTCAGTTTCCTCATTCATTTCCTCATCAGCACACACAGAAAAAAATGGATGAAAAACAACACAGAGATATATCTCAATATCTCCCTTCTGTTCATATGTACTACTCATATGTCCTGTACAGTTTCAGAGAAGATTTCTTTTCCTTTCTTGGTCGTGGGGCCTGAACTCTGGGGCTGGGCGTTGTCCCTCAGCTCTTCAGCTCAAGGCAAGAGCTCTACCACTTGAGCCACAGCGCCACTTCCATATGTCTTGTACTGTTTATGACTTCAAGTCATAGAACTGAAATTAGCTCAATATAATTATAATAAAGTGTACAAGAATATAGGCAAACACAGAGTATTTTGGGGAGTACTCTATGATACATCTTTGTGTGTGCAAATTCTAGAAAAATATTTTTATTATACATAGTATTGTGATTCACTTTCCAGTAGAATATTGTTATTGTTCTTTTAGGAAGGTTGTTTAAAATTTTCTTTAGAATGCCATTAATTTAAAAAGGTGTTTTCAAAGGTATCAAGATCCAATATTTCCAATAAATGTTATTTGCAATTATTAAAGTTTCTTTTAATATTAGTATATATTTCTGATATCAATACTTATATGAGTTCAGATATATTAATCTTTTATTTAAGGGTTCTGCTCTTGGTATCATATTTACAAAAGAATGAGTATTCGCTTATGTTTTCTTTCCATGTAGTTATAATGTCATTTTAACAATTTAATTCATTGGAATTGATTTTTGTGTATCATGTGACATGAACTGAATGTATGTTTTTCTGAGAGTGAATGTATTTACTCAACGCACTGAATAATTAATTTCTTGATTTTCATTGAAGGTTTTTAGAATTTGTCTTTAACTATGATATTCACTATTGATTTGGAGTAATCTTTGTCATTGAAGATGTGTTTATTGCTTTTTTATAATAAACATGTTTAACTATCTTTAAGTAGTTCTTCAAAGGAGTTGCCATTTAACAATCAGTTTATGAATACAATGCCGCTTGATCAATGTCATTGCTTTCAACATTCTTACCGGCTCCTCCCCTCCCACCTCTTCCCTCACTCTTCTTAATTTGTAGGCTATATTTGAATTATTAACTGCATTCTCCCTCTCTTCTTCTCTTCATTGTATAACCCATGCTTCTTGACCCCACTTCACACCTTTCAAGTACATGATTCCTGGTATTTATTTTGTTGAAATTTGACTTTATCTTTCAAAAGAATTAGACTATTGGAGTTTTCATTGAATGTACTGTATTTCAGTTAATATGTTTGTATGCACTTACATACTATCCAACGTATTTATTTATGAGTTTATAAAATAAATCTAGCATATAAAGGGAAACATGCATCCTTTGTGTCTCTGGTCTTGACTTACTTCACTTAACATAATTTTTTCCAGGTCTTTCCATTTGTAAACAAATGGTACAATATCATTCTTTCTAGGGGATGAGTAAAATCCCATTGTGTAAGTGTAACTCATTTATTTCTGAATTTACTGTGCACTTTTATTTATATATTTTACTAAATAAACAATATTTAGTTCTAGTAAGCTGACAATATCAATAAATAGTTGTACATTTTTTCAGCTATTCTGATTTATTGTGTGTTCCTACATACTAAATCACCCCAATATTTATTTACATGTATGCTATGTCTTAGTTAATTTCTCTGATGCAGTTTGAGCTAACAATAACATTCATGTTAAGGATAGCCTAGAGGAGGAAATATCCTTTTACTTGTTAGGATTTGGTAACTCTTCACTTAAGGACTTAATTTTTTTTTTTTTTTGGTTGGTTGTGGGGCTTGTACTTTGGGCTTGGGCGCTATCCCTCAGCTCTTCAGTTCAAGGCAAGGCTCTACGCCTTGAGCCACAGCGCCAGTTCTGGTTTTCTAGTGGTTTATTGGAGATAAGAGTCTCATGGACTTTCCTTGCCCAGGCTGGCTTTGAACCGTGATCCTCAGATCTCAGCCTCTTGTGTAGCTAGGATTATAGGCGTGAGCCACCGGCACCCGGCTGGTACTCAATTTCTTATTGCCTATTGAGACCCGGCTGGGACTCAATTTCTTATTGCCTATTGAGTGAAGGCCTCTGTCAAATTTTTGGGAGGTAGGTTTCTCTGTAGATCAGCTTATAATATGCCACCTGCCTTCCTCAATGTTAGCAAGGGGAAGGGAAAGAGAGGACAAATAAGATGGAATGCAATGGTTCATGTCACCACTGTTAGGAATGATATTTTATCATTCTTGCTTTATTCTGCTTTAAGAAGAAAATCAACAAAATGAGGCCATGCAAAAAAAGAGATGTGTATATTATTAAAGATTCTTTAAAAACACAGAAATTGATAGGTAAGGTCCATTCCTGGACGGTGAACAGACCTCGCCCAGTACCTGCATTACCTAGGCAAGTGGGACACCTGGAAGAGGTCACATCTGCATCCGCTGAGGTCACATCTGAATTTGATGTGGCCACACCTTTCTCCGCCCATATCCTAGATAAGGCCTAGCGCAGGCCTAGGCTCTGGCTCTGTTCTTACCTCTCTCTCCGTTCTATTCTAACTCTCTCTCTCTCTGTGTTCTATTCTAGCTCTCTCTCTGTTCGTTTCTAGCTCTCTGCTCTCTCTGTTCTTTTCTTGCTCTCTCTGCTCTTTTCTAGCTCTTTTCTCTCTCTTTCCTCTCTTTCCCAGCCACGTGAAGTGCCAACCTTGCCTGGTCCCAGCAGGTCTACTGAATAAACCTACCCCTTACCTGAATACCACCTGAGTGCTGCTGTTCTTACCTCTCTCTCTGCTCTTTTCTAGCTCTTTCCTCTCTTCCCAGCTCTCTCTCATTCCCAGGCCTTTCCCAGCCATGTGGAGTGCCAACCTTGCCTGGTCCCAGCAGGTCTACTGAATAAACCTGCCCATTACCTGAATACCACGTGCTGGTGCTGTTCTTACACTCGGCTACCTCTTTTTAAAATCCTAACATGATAAAATAAATAATTGAGTAATAAACCGGAAATTGATAGGTAGAAAGATAGTTTGGTTTAATAATTATGGACATTCTCTTATGGGACTATGATAGGCAAAAAGTCTCTTACCTTGTCACCAGAAAGTGAGAGCTAGGTAATCTAATGGTATAATTCATTCTGAGTCTGAACACATGAGAACCAGAGTATCTAGTTGTTCAATTTCTAGACTGATTTCACTGGAGCTTTGATGTTCAAGGGCAGAAGATTATTCCTAATCCTTCTCAAGAAGAGACCTGAATTTTTTTTATTATATTCAGACACTCGATAGATTAGTCAATGCCCGTTCCTGCTGATAAGAGAAGATCTTACTCAATCAACTGATTTAAATGTTAATCTCTTCTGAAAACACACTCTTACACACACTCAACAGTAATGTTTTGTTTTGGCATTCCTTCACGCTGTGAGTTTACCTCATAAAATGAATCACAACAAGAAATGTTTACAGAATGATCTTAAATGTGGAGATAGAAATCACAGGAGACAATTCAAACTTACCTAGCACAATTTTCAAATATACTATTACTGTATTTGGTCAAGTATTATGCAGTCATAGGGTATTTAATGCATACTGTTTCAGGAATCGAGTTTAAATATTTTTCTTTACATTGTTAAACTAATATTCATTATAGAATTGTAAATAAATGTTGCAAACCTGTTAATAAAAGTGATAAAATGAGTTTATGAGATTTTATTCATAAGAACAATTAAAAAACTGGAATATTATCAGTAAACCATTTTCACAACTTTGGAAAAGAACTAAGCATTGTAAAAATGTCTCTTCATTGATCTTTGCAAATAAGAGCCTTCTGTTCTGCCCCTTTACAGAGCAAAGTCAAGAATCAACCAAAGTCACTAGAGCTATTAAAGGCTGATTGACATTAAGATGAAATCTTCAGATTAGTAATCCAATTCCTCATCTTATCTCACCTGATTGGTTAAGAGAGAGAGAGAGACAGAGAGACAGAGAGAGACAGACAGACAGAGACAGAGAGACAGAGAAAGACAGAAACAGAGAGAAGGGGAGGGGAAGGAGGGAGACAGGGAGGGAGGGAGGGAGGGAGGGAGGGAGAGAGAGAGAGAGAGAGAGAGAGAGAGAGAGAGAGAGAGAGAGAGAGAGATGATAATACATAGTTCCCTAAGGTCATGGAGCCAATTTAGCCATACAGCCAGGAAACATGTAACTTTAATTTGTATAAGAACATTCAATGGCAAGAAAGAAAAAAACATTGTGTCCCTATCTTGGGGTTCATTTCACTTAATCATCTTATATGGTCATATGTACATAGCTTTTGACCTTTTCTACTTATCCTACACATGTACTAGTTATTTCAAATAAGGAAAACCATGGGACCTATGTTTCTTTGGGCCTTGCTATTGCTTCTATTATTTATAATGTATCGTGTGATTTTTTTGTTTCTTTGTATATTCCTCCCCCATGGTATAACCCTTATTTTCACTGTATTTGATGTCAGTGTCCTGCATCTTGTATATACACTTCTCTAATTTGGGGAGGGGAGGGAAAAAAACAAAATGCTTAAATAGGGATACAGGTTGACCCATAGTAACAATGAGATGTACAAGACACTATGTTGACATGAACTTTACAACTTTGGCAGGGGATGGGGGCAAATGGGGGAGTTGTGGAGGTGGGAGGGAAGGGATGGTAGGGAAAAACAAAGGAGGAGGCAACAATGCTTGATAGGAAATGTACTCATTTCCTTGCTCATGTAATTGTAACCCCTCTGTACAGTACTTTACAATAAAAAAAAACATACAAAAAAAGGAACATTCAGTGTGAGGGCTAGGAATGTGGCTTAGTGGTAGAGTGCTTGCATAGCATGTATGAAGCCCTGTGTTCAATTACTCAGGACCAAATAAACAGAAAAAGCCAGAAGTGGCTCTGTGACTCAAGTGGTAGAGTGCTAGCCTTGAGTACAGAAAGGCTCAGAGACAGAGCCTAGACCTTGAGTTAAGCCCCAGGACTAGCAAAAAACAAGCAAATAACAACAACAACAAACATTAATGTGAAGTAGTGTGAAAAGTAATTATTTTCTCTAAAGAGATTAAGGACTTTACAAGATCTTAGAGACTCTAGAAAACAAGAAAGAAATATTAAGATGAAATCTTCAAACAGATCTTGATTTGGGCTTTACTTTATACTAACTGTGTGACTCCAGGCAGGCTGCTTGAGCTCTGAAGTCTTGATTTTATTATGTGAATTTGAGGTAATAATAGTTCTTAATTTACAGGGCACTCATTAGGAATAAAGGATGATAGCACTTATAAATCTATAGTTTAGTTGATACAAAGTTAAGTGCTGAAACATATTAAATGATTTGTATTCCTGATGTGATAGTTCACACTGCCTGAGATGAGAATTCTGTTTTTTTTCCCTGAAGTTGCTGCTTTCTTTTATTTTTCAGTTTTCAAATTCAACATACAGTAAACCATATGAAATCTAGATCTGTAAAATAAATAATGGTATGGAATATTAATACATTTGTAACACATTTTAAAAATATTTGAGGGGCTGGGAAGGTGGCTCAGTGGTAGAGTGCTTGCCTTGCATGCCTGAGGCCCAGGGTTCGATTCCTCAGCACCACATAAGCAAAAAGAAAAAAGCCAGAGGTGGCACTGTGGCTCAAGCAGTAGAGCTGAAGAGCTGAGGGACAGTGCCCAGGCCCAGAGTTCAGGCCCCACGACCGGACCCCAAAAAATATTTTAATTGATACCATATTTGTGTACAATTGTATTATATAGTAAGATAATTTAATGAATATATACAATATGTAATGATCAAATCAAGGTAATTAACATCTATACTTCCTCAAATATTTCCATGTGCTGGAAAATTTTGGCATCTTTTAGCTACTTTAAAATATATTGCATTGTTGGGTACTATAGTTACTCTGCTGTACTTTTCTTTAACTTTTTCTTAAAATCTCTTAATATTTTATTACCACATCAATATGAACTGTAAAAAGTAATGCTAGAAGTCCCTGAAGAGTAGCATTTTAAGAACAACAAACACTGAATTATGTGTTGTTCATGCTTCAAAGTCAACTTCACATTAAACACCTCTGCCTTTGCTCTTCATTTTCTAGTGAGAAAGAACTCTGTGTTTTCCACTAATCAAAGGTGCTAGCTTTCCATTTTTTAAAAAATTGTTCTCCCTGACTTAGGTAACACAGAGAAATTACCAAGAGGGAAAAAAATGCTATAATTCTTTTCTGGTTGCTTATATCCTGGAGTGCAAAGCTGTTGACTAGTGTGAAATTCTTTTTTTTAAAAAATAAAGAAACATTTTTAAAAAGTATGTTTTTTATTGTGAAAATACTGTACAGAGGGGTTACAATCACATGAGCAAGGTAATGACTACATTTGTTATTAAGCATTGTTGCCTCCTTTGTTTTTCTCCTTCCATCCCTTCCCTCCCACCTCCACAACTACACCCCACCCCCCTGGCCTAAATTGTAAAGTTCATTTTTCAACATAGTGTCTTGTAAATCTCATTGTTACAATGGGTCAACCTGTATCCCTGTTTAAACATTTTGTTTTTTCTCTTCCCCTCCCCAAATTATAGCAACATCAAATACAGTGAAAACGGGTTATACCGTGGGGGAGGGACATACAAAGCAACAAAAAAAATCATGTGGTAACTTATAAATACCTTAGAAACAATAGCAAGGAAGAAAAAACCACTTGTGTCCTTATCTTGGGGTTCATTTCACGTGACATCATCTTATCTGACCTTTTCTGCTTGTCTCAGATATATATTAGTTACTGCAAATAAAGAAACCATGGGACCTATGTTTAATTGCATTTCTTCAATCAGAAGTTTCAAGAATTCTTACTTTCATTCTTTTTCACTGATTTTATTTAGCCATTTGCCATCTACTGCCTAAAACTACCTATAGTCCATTGCTCTCATCAGTACCCTACCCTAAGGAGGGTATTAGGAAATAAATGAAATGGATAAACGACAACACCTTACTCTTCCAATTATATTCTATTATCAAAAGTAACTTGACATTATGCATATAAAATTACAGTTTATGTTTCAATATATATCTTTATATAAAGATATAAATATTTTATAACAAACTATATATTAAGTACATATACCAGAGCATTGAAATTACAGTTCTGAAAAGTGTTACAGAAATTCCACCTGGAAAATGAAAATGTATTTCTCAGAAAGAACCAATGACAATGCTTTTAAAAATGCAACAAATTTATGTCCTTAGCAAGAGAAATCATGGCTATTTTAATGAATAGTGTTTGGTACAGAGTATCATCTCAATAAACATTTTCTATATGAATGCCAGAGTTAATAGAATAATGCATCATTATCTACAGAGGGAAAATATCACATATATTCTTATATATAGTAAAAATATCCCTTATATGTGCATTGATTGTATGCATAATAGTTAACACACCTATAAAATATCCAGATATTTAGCTAATTAACATTTAATCTAATATTTATCTTTAATATCGTTTCAAAGAGGTGAAATGGAGGCAGAAATCAGTGAAGAAGCATGAGTAGTATGTTTCAATTTTACTAAAATCTTTAGGAATTTCTCTTCTAAACATAATGGAGTGTTTAACCTAGGATTGTATCTCCCAATAGGAATGACTAGCAAGCTAGAAAAAGTATTAGAGAAAATATTTTTTTAAGATCAGAACAACGGTGCCTAATAGCGAAGGAAAGTGTGCTCTACACCCTCTTCAAGCAATTTTTAAATTGTGACACGAGACCAAAGAATGAAAGTAGGGAACAGCATTTTCACTAAATTGAAGAGACAGAAAATGAAATTCAAGTATTTGAAACAACTAATTTGTATAATAGATTAGTAGAAAGGAGGGAAGCTTGTTTATTTGTATTTTGGCGATAGTGGGGCTTGAACTCTGGGCTTGGGCGCTGTCCCTCAACTCTTCAGCTTAAGGTGAGCGCTCTACCGCTTGAGCCACAGTGCCACTTCCAAAGGAGGGAAGTATGTACAGAAGGGTTGCAGAAATCTTTATGGGAGTAGTTTGGATCTTTAACTACCAATCAACATTTTTGCACTATGAGTTCCATGAAAACATAGAACAGCCCATGTGCTATCTATGGAAAAATTTCTAGAACTCAGTGTCACCAGAAACTCAGGAAAAAGTTGAATTTATTATCTAGTTCAGTATGAACACAGTCACAGTTGTTTCCTTTCTCTTAGTGAGCAGAGTGCTGCATTACCCATTGTCTTGGTGAATGAAATACTGTCTCCAGTATATATTTCAGGTTTCTATTTGCATTCATTGGTAAATATCAGGAAAGTTCTGTATCCTCCATAAAAAAGAAACCTATTAGAATCTATTGAGTTTTAGCTAAGTTTTAGTTTGATTGAGAGAGTAAGGAAATAGGAGATTTGTCCCAGATTTGGTGCTACAAGAAAACAGGAACGATTTTATGACTCACTATCTTTTTTTATGAATAACTATTTTCTTTAGAAAGAGAGTATAGTAGAACAAATAAAAACATCTGACTATAGAAACACAAATAACAGCTCATATTAGCTGGACAGGGGATTATTTTTTTTAAATTTTGAGTTCAAGTATCTTGAAATGAGAAAGTTATCCTGTATTAGGAGATTATAAGGTTATTACAAGGGAATAGGGGAGGCAAGAGAGTTGGAGGAGGATATGTAGCCACTGAAACAGAGATTAAATCAATGGGATTGGAGGATGAAAACTACAATCCAAGAAATGATGAATCTCTAATACTGAGAGAAACAATCAACAGATTGTCCCCTAGAGTGCCTACAGTGTAGTCCTTGTGACTGATTGGAATTAATCCCATAGACATTTTTCATTTCTTACTCTCACAACAGTAAAAATATTTTTTTTACCGTTGTTTAGCTTTTAAATCTGTGGTGATCTGTTTCAGTAGCAAAAAAAAAAGATATAATAGAACCTGATACATAATAAAAAATATACACAGTAGGAAAAAACATAGAAAATGTCTTCTCAGGAACACAGAATCAAAGGCTGTTAAAAAATATCTGCTAGAGCTGCAAATTGAATTTGGAACTGTGGAAAAAGAATAATTCGTCATGTCAAAATGTGCTTTATTTCAAATATGCAGGATTGGCTTGTCATTTGGAAAGCATTCTATGCATTTAACACTGTTAGCAAACTATGAGTGAAAAATACGAAAATCTCCATAGAGAAAAAGATTGTAGCTATATTAACCACATATTCAGGATAAACATTGTTAACATGTTAGGGAGAAAAGGAAAGGTATTCAGACTCAGAAATTATATTTATTTTTTGTGGTATTGGGGTTTGAACTGGTGGCCTCACACTATCTAGGCTGGCATTCTATCACTTAAGCCACCCTACTAGCCCTGCTTTTACAGGTTATTTTTGGAGATAGAATATTCCCAACATGGCTCCAAATTGTAATCACTAGATCTCAATCTTCTGAAGAGCTATGATTACCGGAATGAGTCACTGGTGCTCAGCAAAATAGAACCTGTTCTCACAAATGAACTTTACCATAATATTATGCTTTCTGACATTACATGCAATGCTTTCTGGAGAAGAAAATGTGAGTGGACAGATAGATGATAGATTAGATAGATAGGTAGAGCAAGGCTGTGGTGGCTCACGTCTGTAACCTAGCTACACAAGAGGCTGAGATCTGAGGAACACTGTTCAAAGCCAGCCCAGGCAGGAAAGTCCGTGAGACTCTTACTTCCAATAAACCACTAGAAAACCAGAAGTGGCATTGTAGCTCAAGTGGTAGAGCATCAACTTTGAGCTCATAGTTAAAGTCCCATGGCTGACAAAAAAAAAATAACAAAACAGGTAGATATGGAAAGAACACGCACATTATATTAGTCACAGAATATAAATTGTTTACATATGCCATCCAAGTAATCCACAAAACAATGCTACTGTGACCACATAGAGAGTTTACAGCAATGACAGAATCAATGTTTTGCCCTGAAGGAGAAGGGCTGGAGGCAAAGAGGATTGAACTATACACACATATTATGTACATGTGTAAAAATGGCATAATGAAAGCCACTAAATATTCTTTGAAAAAGTGGGATGGGTATTTAGAGAATATAATGAAGAGAATTAATTTGTTCAATGTACATTATACTATAAAACTTCATTCTCCTCTTAATGACTCCTAATTTTAAAAGGTTCATATGTACAAAATTCAGTTTATTATAATAACATGAAATGTATGAGGACAAGTTGACCAAAGTGCATGTAAGATATAAACACTTAAACTTATAGAGCACTACAGAAATTGTCTGAGCAATACCAAGTAAATGAGTAGTGATAACCATTTGAATGACCTGAAAATTTCAACATTGTTAATGTGTAAATGTACCCCCAAGTTGACCAATACTATCTTCAATAAGATCTAGCAAAACGTTTATGGAAATTAGAAGAACCTAATCAAAACCATTCTTTGAAAGATGAAGTTCAAGGACTTATACTACATGATTTTAAGACAATATGAAGCTATAACAATCAAGACAATATGGTCTTGGTATAAGGACAGACAGAATTAGTGGGAGAGAGTAAATGCTCCAAAAATAGGGAAGGAAAAATATAGATATTTCTAACACTCAAAATAGCAACCATGTCTAAATTGGAACACCAACCCAGTTAACAATAAATCAAAAGAGAAACAGTGAATTGGATTTTTTAAACATTAATAAGTTTGTCTCTTAAAAATAGGAGAATCTATTCAAAATGCACATGTGAAAGAGGACTTGTCAACCTATCAAAAAAGATATAAAATTTCCTAATACTTTTGTGGTAAAATGTTCAGGTTTTTATCATCATGGAAATGCATACTGTAAGCATGGTGAAATAATATTTCACACCTATTACCATTGCTAAAAAGCCAACCATAACAATTACAAGTCCTGTTTAGGTGGCACTACAAGCAGAACGCTCATAAATTGCTTTGGACGCAGTTTTGCATCTTTTCTAAAGATAAGCTTACACTTTATGGTACAAGGGCTTACAAGGAGAAATAAAAATGTATGTCCCTATGCACTTATGTATATTATGTTCAGAGCACTTCCGTTTGTAATATCCATGGACCTAAATTCCTACCAACTGGTGAATGGAAAATCATTGTATGCCCATACAACGGAATATTACTCAATAATAGGGAGGAGAAGCTACTGTTAAAGCCAGCTGTTGGATGAATAGCAAACACAAAATGCTAAGTAAAAGAGGTTAGACAGAAAAGGTATGTTGTACAATCCTATTTAAGAGATTCTGGCAGCTAAAAATAATCTATTAAACTAAATGTATCAATAATTACATCTGTAATTACATTGTATTGGCTTCAATGCATTCTGATGCTTTGCTTTATCTGTTGTAAAGTCCTAGACATTCAATGCTATAAAGTTCCACTTATAATATTAATTCCTGAATGCATACTTTATGTGTGCAAGGCCCTAATAAAATATGTATATATTTTGGAAATAGATCTTTCTTTATTGTTATTTATTTATTTATTTTGGGTCTAGTCGTGGGGCCTGAACTCTGGGCCTGGGCGCTTTCCCTCAGCTCTTCAGCTCAAGGCTAGTGCTCTATCACTTGAGCCACAGCGCCACTTCTGGCTTTTTTCTTTTTGCTTATGTGGTGCTGAGAATCGAACCCAGGGCCTCAGGCATGCAAGGCAAGCGCTCTACCACTGAGCCACCTTCCCAGCCCTAAATTTTTTTTTTTAAGTAGTCGTGGGGCCTGAACTGAACTCTGGGCCTGGTGTTGTCCCTCAGCTCTTCAGCTCAAGGCGAGTGCTCTACCCCTTGAGCCACAGTGCTGCTTCCAGCTTTTTCTGCTTATGTGGTGCTGAGGAATCGAACCCAGGGCCTCACTGCATGCAAGGCAAGCACTCTACCACCAAGACAACTTCCCAGGCCTGGATGTAGATCTTAGTAGCTTTCTCGTCCTTCAGGTGATGATTCTAAGGCTCATACAGATCAAGAAATTTGTCCAAACTTTATAGACCACGATAATGACAATTTGCCTCATGAAGGTTAGAATGTGTTTGTGACTTTAAGTATCACTATCTCACAATACTGTGAAATCTGTGAAATTTATGGAATCACTTAATCACAATAAAAATTATAAAAAAGAAAGTTGTCCTACATGACCCAACTAGGAATTACTACAAAACAGATTTTAAATAAGCAGATGATTTTGCCTTTATACCATATTGCCTCTAATCAATGTTACAAAAGTAATACTAATGACTATACCATTAATATAAAGTTGAATTATACTGCAGTTAGAAATTTAATAAGCTTTGCCACAGTTTGGCAAACAAGTGATATATATTTTATAAATTATATAAATGATATCTATTTTATAGATAAGAAGTTAATCACTTCCCCATACTACTCTCTGATAGTTTAGCCTTCTATATACACATCAATGAGTTTAATAATGAAGGCAGCAATTTTAATTTCAGATTAGTGTCTGTTCTGTCATCAAATAATTCTAGAAAGATTCCATGTTCCAGGTCCCATACTAAGATAAATCTGATGAAAATATATTAGTTTTTCTCTTTCCTTCTTTCTTTTCTTTTCTTTCTTTCCTTTCTTTCTTTCTTTCCTTTCTTTTTCTTTCTTTCTTTCTTCCTTCCTTCCTTCCTTTCTCTTCCCCTTCTTTCCTTCCTTCCTTCCTTCCTTCCTTTCTCTTCCCCTTCTTTCCTTCCTTCCTTCCTTCCTTCCTTCCTTCCTTCCTTCCTTCCTTCCTTCCTTCCTTCCTTCCTTTCTTTCCTTCTTCCTGTGCATGTGCAGTTTTCACATCTTCACTAGTGAACTGTATAGCCTCTTGGAGAACCTTTCAGACAGAATAATGCAAAATCCAGAGCTGGGTTGTAGGTTTCAGAAATCACTAATTTCATTATTGTGATTAAAACAGAGTGGTTAGGGATTAAAATAATGAGCATTAGTGTTAAAGGAGTTATAGGGGCCACATCATGTAGAGCTTTATTAGAAATCTGAGTTTTATGTTAATCAAGCTAAAAGGGCCTTTTGAGTTTTCTTAAAAGTGAAGATATGTTGTGGTTTAAAATACACTGTGAAGGATCAATGTATTTCTTTACTACCTATTTTTCACAGTCATTTTCCACTTGTCCATGATGTTTGAAATGAATTTAAGTCCCATTATTACAAGAATTTAAAAACATGATAACCTGCAAGGAGTGATTGAGGAACAAAATTAAATTTAAGCTGAATTCAGCATTGTGATGCAATGTATTATAGAGGCCAGTCTCTAGTATCTGTATTTCAGTCAGTGAAAAAATATTCATGATCTCAAAGAGAACAACTACCATTATCAGTGATTCTCAATTTCTATTGCCCATGATAAAAATGATGTTCTCACATGCAATATATCCTAAACAGCTTTTCGGCAGAATAGAGATCAGATGCTAAGTGTGCTTATGCCTTAGCACTTAGGTTATAACTTAGGTTATAACTCCAGGCTTTCTTCTGCAATTCAGAAAGCATATTGTTATGCAAATGGGTATGAGGCAAGGGTACATTTTTATTGATATAGCTGATATTTCTTATATGAATATGTCTGTTCTAATGCTTCACTGACAAAAACATGTAATGTCATTTTATATAATCACATTTCATTTGCATATGACATGCAAAGGTGACATAATCCAGGTGTCAGTCATATTCTCCTGAGATGTGCATCTCCCATCTTGATCTTCGTGGTTGATTCATGCAAAATACTATGTCATCCACAATAGCAGGTAACTGTTCTGAAAAATAAAGATATCATTTTAAAATGTAAAGGTAGGAGATGTCCATTAAATGATATTTATTCTAATTATATTTACATGATGGTTTTCTTGTTTACAGTTATGCACAGGAGTCTTCTAGGAAGATAGTCCCTTAGTGAATTTGCTTATGTTGTAGTTACAAAATCTATCTAGCTACTAAAATTCACAAGTTCTTTCATTATTATAGAGGCTGTTAGCATTGTAGAGGAGTACACTGATAAACTCAAGTCACAAGGTTGACAACTAGTGGAAAATGATTGTCTTCATTCCTGAGGCTGAGGTATAATAATTGCAAAGGGGCAACTCTGTCTTGTTAAAGTTTTTGATAATTAGTCTATTGACAAGTTGATTGCCAAAGTTAGTTAGTGATGTGGGTTTCCTTCTTTGTATTTGAATTAAATGCAGTTTAACTTAAATGTCATCCAAAATAAATTCTTAAAAAGAGAACAACTTGTAATGATCTTATTTTGGCACATTATAATTACATCTTTCGTGTTACTCCTTCATTTCAATCTTCTTTCAAGTAGAAAAGTACAATTCTGAAGTTTTCCAACTTTTAAATTAGTAATCACGGAGGAAGAAAAAGTTGAATCAAGAAGTTAGTTGATTTATATTCCCAATAAAACTTGTCACTAGTTTATTATACTACTAGCTTTCTGTTCTCTTCATGGTAGCTCTAAGAGCAATGGTGTGAATGGAAAATCATGTGTGATCAAAGGGTGTGGGATCCTGCTTAGAGTCTTTTAACACATCAGATATATTGCCAGCACATAGTACAATCTTGCAGGAAAATTCAATGCAATGTACTCCTGAAATGTCCATTGTTTTTAACCCAAACCAAGGAGAATTTATGTGAAAGTCAGCTAATTTAAAGGTGGCAAAGTGAACATTTGGAAACTAGCTCTAGAATAAGATGACTTTTTTTAGTTATACCTAATTCATAAGCTTTAAATCAATCCATATTGATTTAATTCTACTAAGCAATAGGCAATAGACAATCAGATATGGTATAGATTTATACTGAGTGGAGTTACACAAGATATAACCCTGGTTATCAAAGGACTTTTGATCTACTAAATAATATGAGCTTCATATTTTAATAATCATTTATATGCTGTATTTTAAGTTATCTGTGAAATATTTCTTCATAAGTTCACTACTAAAATCTTCAACGTAACGCCAAGTATTGTTCATTGCCTGTTTTGTTGATAAGGAACCTGAGAGCCGGTGAGTTCAAGTTTTGTACCTGAGTTTACAAACCTAGTAAATGAGAGAGCTAGAATTTTATCTAGATGTTACACTCTGAGTTCAAATGCTAATTCTAATGTATTACATTTTCTTTCCCTGTTTTTCATGTGTGAAAGGTTACAGAAGAGCAAGAAGTTCTATAAGAGTTCAAAGTAAGCCACTATCTCTACATAGCAGTGTGGACTCTTTCATGAGAGTTTGTACTTCAACTAAGACTTGCAGAAGATGCACAATTCCAATAGATAAATGTGAAATGGTACAGAGGTGAAAGAATAGGTCTATTAACTAGGTCATATAAAAGTGAGAACAGAATTTGGAACACACAGACCTGGAAGGATTATAGTCCCATTAAGTGCAATAGGAAGCTCAATCAGGATAAAGCTTGAGCAACTGGCATTCAGCAGGACTGCAGAAAACCAAATGTTCTTGACAGCCATTTAAAACAGTTGTTCAAAATACTTCAAAAACCTATATTATAAAATATAAATTGGGGAATATGCCATGGATCTGGGGAAAGATGAACAATTGGAGCTTGATTTTTGATACTTTGTTCCTTAATTTTTTTTAATGTTAAGGGTAATACATGACGTGCTCAAACTACATGGCATGCATGTATGAAAATGACATAGTAAAATGCATTGAGAAATTCATTTAAAAGCTTAAAAGGAAATAGTTTCGAGAAGAGGGATAAGAGTATTAGAGGAGGTACATATTAACAAAGTACATTTATGTGTATATATGGAAATATGATGAACCCTCTTCAATTTCTACAATTGTATATAATTATTAAAAATGCTAGGAGTAATACATATCTACTTTTTTGAAAATATTAAAACTAAAAAGACAATAGTTAAATTCTATGACCCCATTTCAATAGCTAAAACATAATCTGTCATAATAGTCTGATATACATTCTTCCACTCCATTCTCTGCCTCTTAGAAATACATAGCAAGACTGGCACATATAAGCATATGCATATTTGAAAATTACCAGTGTTATATTTAATATATAAAGCAATTATTTACGCATGAATTTTTATATTCACCCATAAATAAAATATTTTCTTTAGTCTAGGAAGTTTTCTTGTAGCCATTTGCACTAAAACTACCATATTGGCTAAAACTGGAAGACACATTTAGGATTTTGGAATTCTTCCTTGTTTTTAAGGTATCTTGTTTTAACTGAAATACCCAAAGGGAAAATAACTTTTGGTGATCTACCAAATACATAGATGCATTTTTTTTTTATGCTGGAATCCAGTCCCCACAACCAGAAATATGCTAATCGCTTTTTCCTTTAGCTACACATTATCCATTGGATAACTTCTGGAGCCAGATGTCAAGCCATCAGGAATAAGGGTGCCTAAGATACACTAATATTCATCCGAATTCCCACCAGATGCTTCCTGAATAAACTTAAATAAGGTAAAAATACTACATAATTGTAATATAAATTCTGCCCAGGACAAATCCTTGAGCTCATTGCTCTACTCTTCCTAAATCAGTTGTTGATTATAAACTACCGATATAAAAATTCTAGCCTGGTACCAGTGGCTCAGGCCTGTAATCCTAGCTACTCAGGAGGCTGAAATCTGAGGATCTCGGTTCAAAGTGAGCCTGGGGGAAAATCCATCAGACTCTTATCTCCAATAAAACATCAAAAGCCGGAGGTGGAGCTGTGGCTCAAATGGTACAGCACTTGCCTTGAGCTTCAGAGCTTGGGACAGTGCCCAGGCCCAGAGTTCAAGCCCCATCACCGGCAAAACAAAAACAAACAAACAAAAAACTGCAGCTGACTCTATTGATGCCATTGATAGGCCTGAAATGGAGATTTCAATCTGATTTTAACAGAAAACTATTTGTTCATGTTTTTCCTCTTGGGGAGGGAGGTCACATAGGATTTTGAAAACTTGACTGGCAGTGAAATGTTAGAAAAAAAGAGAAATATTAGAAAACATTCTTTTGAGTGGGGAAATGGTCTCATAACTGAGGTCTGACTTACATGAGTGACATTGCAGCTCATATGAACACACATTGCAATTCAAGTGCCAGGTCCCCAGAGGAAGGAGATTAGAGTCTCAGGATCAATTTTGGAACTTTGATGTATGAAGAGTACATACAATAGTGTGTATACCAACAGCATTCACCTACTATCTCTACTCTTGTTGGCTGAATGACCAGTTCCTGCTGTTACTGTGGTAGAAATTGCTGCTTGGGGTTCCTGTGGAGATGAGCTATAATTTACTCAGTAGAGTGGTTTTACAAAATTTATTGGCACTGCCAAAATGGCAGTGAGTTCTCTTTATTAAAAATTCACTGACTAGTTGGCACATATAGCCTTTTCAGTTCCACTATGAAGTCGTATTATTTAATTATATGTGCAGTTAGCTTTTCTTTCTTACCTTCAGTGACAATCATTTCTCCTTTGTACTTAAAGCAATACTGCTTCCTTATTTCAATTTTTGACCTCTGAGCACATGGGCAGAATCTCAGCCAGAACAGCAGATTGCCATGGGATGCTTTTCAGAGGCAGTAAAAAAGATTACTGCTCAAACTGATCCTTTTAGGATTAGCTGGAAAGAATATTCCCAGCACATTCACAGAAGCATAGGAGCAAGAGAGGAAAAGATCTGGGGAACCTTAGAATTCACTATTTGTATCTATTGAAATGCAAGATAGCAAGAACAGAGATAGACCTTGTAATCCTTTGAAAATTATGTTAATGAAACTTGAATGGTCTCCTAATTTTTTTAATTAATTGGAAGGTTATGCGAACCCTTTATAAATTTTGAATAGGAGAGTATCATGAGCAACTTTTTTATTTGATGGATGGGTCAGAGGACAGATGTGGGAAGAGAAATAAGTGACTGTAAGTTTCATGCTTTTAAAATACAGCCTTTCAAGATACAAAGATCATTATAAAGTCAAGTGAATGCAAGTTTGAAATCTTCTGCCACAAAATGAGAAATTTAGCAGTGGTAAAATGCATGCTCATTAGACAAAGAGCTAGCAAAATTCTCATTTCTTGTTTTCTTTAGTTTTGAAGCTCTTGTTTTACATGTAAAGAGCTCACTATTTCCCAATACTTTATTGTACATTTTCTTAATGAATGCTTGTTCCCGCATGAATTATATATCATATCTTACAATGTGGCTTGCATCAGCTCCTTTTCCATCCAGTCCAGAAGATAATCTTTCAGCACTAATACAATCTGTAACTCTATGCAGAACCAAACTTCATGTTTCTCATTATTTAAGCATGAAAGGGTACAATCTGTGTAATTAAATAAAGAAAAGCATTTTCTTTGTTGTTCTTGTTACAGCCAAAAGAACCTGAGAGAAATCAGGATTTTTAGCAAAACAGCAATTCAAAATCTTTGTTGCTGTGAACACTGACCCAATGCTTTTTAATGTAGAAACAGCCTCTGAGGACATTTTCTATCAAAGCAGATCAGTGACTATATTTCTCAGTATAGATCACAGTATCGTCTAACTCTTCAGTATTATTTGAACAGATAGTTGTACAATTTTCCCAAGAGCAGATATTCAAAACCAGAATCAAATCATGGTTTGGTGATGACATTTCATTATTCAGACAAAAGGTGATTTGAAGATGAGATTAAGATATAGAGCATATTAATTTGGTGTTTCATCACAAGGTTATAATATAATGCTATATTTTAATACCTCTCATAATGAGAAATTGTCACAAAGTTCAATCTCAGTGTTACTTGTATATAGAGAGTAAGTTAATTAAAATATCAAAAACGAGTATTCACATTAGGTTAGAAATGAGTTTACAGAACTTTTCTCTGTTTATGAAACTACTATAATATATGTCTTCAAGTTTTCTTTGTTTTTCTTTTATTCAAAATAGTTTATTCATTTTCAACTCTAGTACACACTATGCTAGAAAATGCTTATACGATGTTAAGGAAATCAAGTATAGTTTTCATGAATCTTTTACTTTAGGAAATTACTAACAAAATTATTAGACTCTTACTTCTATTATAACTACCAATAAAAATAACTACTACGGCTGGGAAGGTGGCTCAGTGGTAGAGTACTTTCCTTGCATACCCTGGGTTCGATTCCTCAGCACCACATAAACATGCCCTGGATTCGATTCCTCAGCACCACATAAGAAGAAAAAGGACAGAAGTGGGGCTGTGGCTCAAGTAGTAGAGTGCTAGCCTCAAGCTGGAGAGCTGAGGGACAGTGCCCAGAGTTGAGGCCCCACAACCGACCAAAACAAAAAAATAACTACTAGTACAATGTGAACCATGGAATTTCATTAGAGAGTTATTTTCATTGAGGTAACAGATATGGCTATTTGGTACAAATTGGAAAGAAAGACTGCAGGCTGATCCAGGAAAGGTTGATGAAGGAATGTTACTTGGCCTCAGGCCCACTAGGCCTGAGTTCATTGAAGGGCATAGATATGTGAAAGCAATGGAGTTAATGGAAACTTTTTATACAGTCAGCCTATAGCACAAGGCAAGTGATTGATCATACTATGCATGCCCTTGTGGATCATATTAAGAAGTTTTGTATTGTTTTCTGAAGATGGACCACTGATTAACTTTCGGCACACAGTTATCCCGTCCTTTTTTGTGGCATTAAAATGAAACACTCTAATGGGGGAAATGGACTGAAGGATACAGAATAGAAGCTAGTAGATGATTTTGGTTACTGAGACTGATGTGTTACAGTAGAGACTCAGGGGAAGACAAATTTAAAAGGTGTGAAGGAAATGGCTTTATCTTACCTCTTAATAGGATTCCATTTCAACATGAGATTTCAAAGAGACAAATCCCACCCACACCACAACAGTAGCCAGACAGAGATCCACACTGCCATCTGAGCTCCCATTCTACCAGCCCCAGCTCTCTTCTCTGGACTTGACTACATTCTTGTCATTACATTTCAAGGCCCCAGTATAATCTGCTTCTTCCTCAACTCTGATGAGTCACTCAGCCCCAATCATTTTCTTAGACTTGGTGTCCCTTCACTTCATCTTCTTCATTGTCTCTGATCATGGAGCCTGTTGCTCACTCTGCCTTATTATACACAACCATATATTCAGCCTTGGCCGCCTAGTTTCCATTGGTTCAAGTGTCATATGTAGTATGGATATCATCCCCCAAAGTGGGCAAAGAACTGATGCATTGGTTTTCTTTTAAGCCAAATGAAGGAGAAAAAGATAGGCAATGAAAATATACATTTTGTTTTTGATCAATGCACTATTTTATTTTATTTTACAATGTAGTCTCTAGAGGTCAAGCTTAAAGCCCAGTTTATGGTAATGATGACATGGGGCCAGTGGAGACTTAGGGAGAGCTATTGGGATCACTGTTCACTGTGTCTCTCTTTGTCTTACAGTTCAGCAACATTTCTCCTCTCCACAGAGTCAGTTCTCCTTGTAACAACTTGAAAGGAATATAAGGATATCAGAAAAATATATTCCATCTGATACAGAGAATTAAAAAAAAATGTTTGCTGAAAGAGCATTACTGCTGGAGTGCTCACCTACCATGTTGTGTTTGCAGCTTTTTGTAAGTTGAGTATGGAAAGTTTAGTGAGTCTCTGTTGTATTTTTAAAATTGTATTAAGGATAAAAAATAACTCTTGGTGACATGTACATGTGTGCATATAAAAGTCCTTCAAATGACAAGTCTCTGTTCTTTATCCAGAGCTAGAAATAACCTCCCCCCCTCCCCCCCCCCGCCACAAAACTATTTATTTTCAAAGAGATTAAAAATCCTATTAATTTTTTAGAAAATATACTCAGTTCTTTTAATTAGACTGTAATATTTGACTGTGCAAGAACAAGGACACAGCTGATTGAGATGGGAGCAGGGGTGAAAAATAGGCATCATGAGATTCATATTTCATACAGTCCATAGTGTGTGCTGGGAAGCTCATACTCAGAAGGATTCAAAGGTACCACAACTGTACGTTTTCCTTGCTCACAAAAAGAGGTCGTTCATAATTTTGAAACATTTCATTTTTTTTTTGTCCAGTCGTGGGGCCTGAACTCTGGGCCTGGGCGCTGTCCCTCAGCTCTTCAGCTCAAGGCTAGTGCTCTACCACTTGAGCCACAGCGCCACTTCCGGCTTTTTTTTTCTGATTATGTGGTGCTGAGGAATTGAACCCAGGGCCTCAAGCATGCAAGGCAAGCGCTCTACCACTGAGCCACCTTCCTAGCCCTCATATTCTTTACTTATGTTTCTGCATTTGTAGAGTAACTTCTAAGTGGTGGATTCTGAAAGCTCTTATTTGCCCTGGTGGCCAACATTGGACTAGATCTTGTAACAAGGTCACTTTTCTGGTGACAGCTAGTCTGTTCCCATTCTTCTCTGACCCTCTGACTTGGAAGATCTGTACAGCACATTTTCAAACCTCTTCCCCAGTTCAGTCAGGTAACATGTATCATTATTTGTCTTTTGCATTCAACTCAATGTAAAATTACTACCAGTGATTTTATATTCTACCAAATAACATTTTTATGTTACCAGCCTAATCAGAAAACCCCAATTCAATCAAATTTTCTCAGTGCTGAGCTGCAAAATGTCCTCTTATTCCATTTTTTAATCTCTACCTTGAGAGAAATATGCAGAAAGGCTCTATAGGTAGCAGTTAATCTCAGAGTGATTTTTTTTCCATCGAAAATTAGTTTCCAAAAATTAGTTCTAAATTTTAGAAAGTCACCTCAGGAAATAAAAATGCAGTGGTCTTTATACATAGTTTTTTTAATGTTTATTTTTTTTAATAAAGAAAGGCTCTTTTCCCTTTGGAAAGAAAGGACAGTGGCAAGTGCTGAGCACTTGTTATATGTTATGTCATGGGCTGGACATTTTCACTGACCTTACTACGTAAATGAATCTCATTGGAATTCCATAGGCCATCCATAACTGCTATGAGATAGTTACTGTGCTCCACTTTTACATGTAAGAACACAGACTCAATGAAGTTCAGAGACTTTCTTAAGATCACAGAGTCTTCCAGTGGTAGAGGTGTTGTTTTGGATCTGTCTGATTACAGCCTATTCTCTTTCTGTCTCTTTATCTCTTGGACATGTTGCTTTCATGTTACTAGTTAAACTTTACAGTTTAACTAAATGTCAGCTCTCCTGACTTCTTTTGTTTCCTGCTTGAGACATCATTCTTTTTATTGTTCAATTGCTACCTGCCATCAGTTGAACAATGGGTGCAGATTAAGACCAGGTGCACCAACCACAAACATTCACCTGTGCTGTGATCCTTGGTGATTTTGTTTTGTTTTGTTGTTTTTGGGTTTTTTTTAGCACAAGAAATAACTCAAACCCATGCTCATTACACTGCAAAATAATTCTCTGCATCTCAACTGCTTAAAAACATGTGAAATAACTCAGAAGGGAGTCACTGAAATTAGAGGAGAAAATCTATTCGTACCAAATTTATTATTTTTAAAAATACTTTTTAAGTAAAGATGAGTGTTACTGTCAGATGGTGGCATAATACTAGCTGCCTGGGAGGGTAAGCATGGGAGAATCATGTTTCAAGGCCAGCCTGGGTAGAAAAAATTATGCAACTCCTCCTCAATTCATAGCTGATGCTATGCCTGCCATCCTAGTTACCTGGAAGGCCGAGATGGGGAGGATTAGGGTTTTAGCCATCCAACTTAGAAAAGTCCATAAAGTTCTCTTTATACAGAGAGAAGCTAGATCTGTGCATTTGAGATCCCAGCAACGGTTAGAAACCTAAAGTAGATCAATGGTCAGTTTGTGTCACAAGAGGAGGAAGAGACACTTCTCAAACAGGAGAGCTGAAAGTATGGCATAATGGAAGAATAAGTTTCCTTGCTAGTGTGAGGCTAGCCCTAAGTTCAGACTCCAGTACTCCTGAAAAAACAAACAGAAAATGATGATTGTTTTCTACGTTGTCTAGGCTTACCTTGAAGTCTTAGGTTCAAGCAATCCTCTTGCCTCAGTCTGCCAGAGTACCTTGGAGCATTACTGAAAAGTTTGTTTAAACAGCTAGGGAAGACTTTATTAAACCAGAAAGACGCAGAAACCCAAGTTCTTGTTTCTAGAAGAAAGTTTAGAGGTCATCACCAAAGAAGAGAAATAAATTCGACCTTAACATGTTGCCTATTGAGATCTGGTGGTGGTTACCTAGATTGCTCAGTTGAGGACTGTGAGGTTTTTATCTGGGTTTAGGTGAATAGGTAAAGCGAATGGTTTGGGATATTTGCCATGGCTGGATGAGAATCAAATGGAATCATGTTTTGTAGAAATGTAAGTTTTTCAATTTATTTCAACTCCTTTCAATTTCAAGATGCTTAAGTTGATATCAGGAGAAAATGACTTATTGAATATTCAATAACCCTTTGGAGGCATGTCAGAACTAGAACCCAATCATTCTGCTTTACAACATGGTGATGTCTTTACTATACTGTCCTTTTTTACGTCTGACTGATTCTTAGTTTGGTATTACTTCTTTGCTGACCAGTTTAAGATCAAGGAGCTACTCAGATATCTTGAAGTTTTCTTATGTATTTAGAGTAGCCATCAAAGCTTGCTTCACTAGCTTATCTTTGTAATATAAGAATAAATTAAGAATAGTCACATGTTTTCAGGGTTTGAGACACAGAATCGAATCTAGTCATGGATTTTACATGTATGCATTTGCAAAGTAACATTGGCCAGTATTACCTAGTGTGGAACTTCACTGCTTTTGAGGGCTTCTAGGGATTAGACTCGAGTTTTACACAATCTACCATGTTATTTTGTTGTCATCCCAGGCCTCAACTATAATGGTTTCATTTAGTCATACAATTTGAGTGGATCTCTGCTTCATAACTTACTGTAGCTTTTCCACTTCTTTTTGTAGTAATCATATATTTCCTGTCTCTGAAGCTATGCCAGGGCATATCTGTAATTATGACAATACTCTCCTTTTAACCAATTCAAGTATGGTTCTTTTTTTCTTCTATGAAATTTCCTGTAATAAATCCAAAGGTAAGCAGATTACAAGCTATACCTCAGTCAGCATATAAAGAGGTGCTTTTTCTACCATTTCTTCATAGTGAAAAATGAATATATTGAACTAGAGTTATATCATGCTTAATTTTCATGCAATTGTTTATGCAGTTTGAGCTGAATTTAGCTATTTTGAGCTGTCAGGCTCACAAACAGTGTACTATTGTCTCTAAAAAAGATCTTTTCTACAAGCAATTTTTTTTTCCTTTGGCTCAGAAAATGCTCCGCTAAATGTATTATTTAGGTGTTGATGAATTAAGGGCTCACCCTACTATAGTTCAAACCAATCTCTTTCCCAATACATGTCAGAAATTATGGCTTACATGTTTTTCTTCCATGGTTTCATTGTCTATTTTTGTTCCTTTAAATAGCATACATAGTTGATTGACAATTGTGTGATTTAAGCCTTGTTTAGTTTCATCTTCTTTCTTTAGAATCTAAGACGAACACTATTTTCTTAGTTTCTTAGGGCTGCTGTAAAACAAAACCTATCATAAATTCTCTAACTGAAAAGAACATCGATGGATTAATATATAATTGTGAAGGTTAAAAACCTTAGTGGTTGTCAACCAGGCCAAAATAAACATGTCTGATAGCATCACTCTTATGAAGATCCTAGGGCAAAAATCTGTTTTCTTGACTTTTTCCAGCTATAACTTACCATATACTTTTACTTTTGGCTCCTCTTTATATTGGAAGATGATGATACCTAATGTACTTGCTTTTATAATACAAACTCTCTGATTCTAACAATGTACATATGAGGTCACATGTCTGTTTTCCAACACTGAATAAAGGTGATCAAGTATATCTGGATTCAGAATACTCATAAATTTTCAAGGCTCCACTTACTCTAGGCATATATGGACACAACTGCCTTGACTATACATTTAATTATTTTAAGTTGAGTGAAAATTCTTTCAACTGAAACACATATATCACTTGTCTTAGCATTGCCATTAAGTAATATTCAGAACCTGGCACAAACACCTTCCAGTGACATTGGTAAAATCATTTTCCACCTATTAGCTTTACATATGTCATTGTGCCAATGAACCCATTAAGTATGATTAGTATCTTTGGTAATAAAAGTTGGAATTGCTTGTCAGTAAGCCTTGAATGAACAACAATTGGAAGAAAACATTATGAATATATTATATCACAGAGAGAAATTTCATTTCACCTTATCTTTAAATGGTATATAATTTTTTCTGACTTATTGAGTATTTGATTTTCTAAATACATCATGAAAGTGATAATTTCTGAGGATGCAATGTGATTCAGTTTGTCCTACTTAATGACTCCGTGATGGGGTAAATACATCTCTTTGTTTTTGTTGTTGTTCTTTTTAGTCTCTTCTATATAACAGAGGAATTAAGATCTAGGAATTATTCTATATATGCCAAAGGCTACCCATTGTAGCAGCACTAAGTCAAGCATTAATTTGGTGATTGTTGCATTAATGGACTCATTCATTCAGAATTTAGATGAGAGAGAAACAGAAAAAATACCATAATTTTTAATACCTTTTTCTTTTTTCTTAAGCTTATATTCCTCTATATAGAAAACACAAGAATTTTTTTGGGTGGTGTTTGTGATGAGCGAAATCACCTGTAAGTTGTCAAAGCACTATGTGTTTGTCCATTCACTAAGTATCCATAAAAAGAAGAAGAAAAATTACCTTGAACCCATTAGTTGTGCTAATTTTCTCACCATAATTATATTTGCTCAAGTAGATATCATAATAAATCTATTTCACTTAGTAAACCACGGTAATCATTGACTTAGCTTTTAACAAACGAAGAGCATTTTCCCCAAACATATTAGTGTACTAGTAGACCAAACAAATGTTCACCATATATTTCTGAAGGAAAAGGGACATTCTGCTAGTTATCTAAACATGAGTTGAGAGAGCTCACACAGTATCTACTTTCTACCGTAGTGGCTACTTTCAGAAATTATTTGTTCTCTGACTCTGGAGGAATAAACAGAGGATTGATTTTATCCAGGCAAAGTTATTTTAGGAGGTCTGCAGGCTCTCAAGGCAGATCTTGGTACTGCTGGCCAGGTTTTTACTTTGACTATGTGCAAGCTATTACAGAAATTATATGGTTAGAAATAAATATTGTCTCAGTCTATGTCTTGACATCAATCTCTGCAAGGAAGATTGAACTGAGGAAGGTCAGAAATTCATTATATTAGTTCTTTTTCCAAATTGAATGCAATCAGCTTAATCCCATCAGCCTACATTATAGATCTTCTCTAGCACTATTGGATCCTACAAGGTCAGTAAAGCAGAAAGGCAATATTCTAGGTGTTTTTAATAATGATATTATTTTTATTATTATTGTGGAATACATGTGCTTCAAAGCTCTAAGACTATTCACACATAAAAACAATCAAAACTTTATCGAAGGATGCAGATAAATTCAAATGGTAAATAGCCAATTAAGGTGCAATTTTTGTATTATGTTAGAGTTGTTTTATATATAATGATACCTTCAAGACAATATAAAATATATTTTCCCCAGTACAAAAATGGGCAAGAATTTGTGAGGTAACTTAACGAACAACGAGACTGATCTAGGAAGGAGGTAAGGAGGGATGAAGAAGGTCTAGTCTGAACACAGTATATTGCATGCATACGTGGGCATGTCAAAATTAAACCTCTTTGTACAATTAACTGATGTTAACACAAATGTAGACAAAACAAAAAGGTATATGTCCAATAAATGTAAGAAAGCACTCTCATTTTACTGGTTTAATGGAATTGATTATAAACATTACTTAGCACATTGTTGGCATTGTTTTTGATCTGAATATCAATAAAAATGTCATTCAGTTACTGTGTGATAGGCATGGTGGAGTACTAACACCTATCAGTACAGACTAGTGAAGGCTTTGTTCCTGGTGTCTGGGAAGTATCCTTTGATAGGATATGCTATCTGCTCTTAAGTATTGCAACAATTCCTTCAGAAAGCAAGCAAACAACAGTTCCAGGTACACTCAAATCAGCCATAAAGAAATTGTGGTTTCCAAGCACTAAAGTCGAAGTCATAACCTCAAATGATGATAGAGGTCAAGCAGCTTGTCTTCTGTGGTTCCAAAGAAGTGCTACCTTGTAAGAAATGATCCAGTATTGCCAGATCTATTGAAGCAGAAGAAAAGCAAGTCAGTATAATACACGAGAGCACCTAATTTTTACCTTCTAGAACCATCTGAAGCCATAAAAGTAAAGGCATCTGCCTATGGCTTGTAGACTATAAATTCATCTGGCAGTTGAGAATTTAGCGTATAGAACTTGTTTGTAGCCTATATTCTAAGCTAAGAAGATAGTCTGAACAACACTTGGGAAGAACTCAAGATAAAAGTAGCTCCAGCTGGAAAGATGGGTGCTTCGGGGCTGAGAAAATACATCGCTTAATGAGGTTGCTTGATGTCAGAGCAGGTTTACCGACCTGAGAAGCTGTTCCTCATGGAGTCTTGGTATTGGATGGAGGAAGTAGAAACATAGCTCTGTGCTTTGGAGATTAGTGCAGGCCTAGCGCCACCATCGGGTCCCTGACACTTGTTACTAGGATGGAGATCTCAAAAAACAAAAGAAGGGATGGTAGGAGAAAAACAAAGGAGGAGGTAACAATGCTTGAGAGGAAATGTACTCATTGCCTTACTCATGTAACTGTAACCCCTCTGTACAGTATTTTTACAATAAAAAGCATATATACATATATATACACACACACACACACACACACACACACACACACACACACACACACACACACACACACACACATACACACAAGCTGTAGCAGCAGTTCCTAAGGAATCTTGGAAAGCCATGCTTCAACAGTGTTGTAGAGGAACAAGAAAGTCATACTGCTTATCCAGAGTAGGCTTATCGCCCAAGAACATCTCCTTTGTTTATCCTAAATTATGACTTACAAAATTCGGATTTGCTTTTATTTCAAAAAGAATTAAATAGCATTCTGTATCATCTGTAAGAACTCAAGAAATCTACATGAAAGCAATATATTATTAGATGTGAAATTTAAAGATGAAAAATGAATAAAACAGTATTTTGTATCTCTTAAGTGACGTGACCCTGAGAATCATGATTGACAATATTGCTATGTCAGTCACATTGGCATGGCCCACTAAGAAGATAGGCAAATGGCACTTGAGAATACACACAGTTAAAGAGAAGTAGGGTGATCTCATGAGTGTGATTCCAGAGAATCTACATGTAAGACAGGAGTTGGTGACAGAAATCATTTGACCTGAGCACAGTGACTCTTAAAAGAGATTTTTCTCACAGGGACAATCTCTGTGACCTTTAGGTCAGTGTGTCCTCAGAATCAGCATCATGACATTTAGAGTGAGGACTAAAATCCTCCCCACTGGCCTGTCACAAGCTTACACTTTGGCAAAAAGACAACACGTTTGACATGGTCAGTCTCGCTGTAGAGGTTTGCTGCAGGGACCATCTTCTCTTGAAACAGCCTGTACCATATGTTCTGCTTTTTATTAATGCTTCTGTTAGTTAGTTTAAAACACTCAAAATTTCAGAGCCAAAGCATAGCATTGTTAGTTATATATGAATTCTGAGACATTTATAGCCAATTTCTATGCTGAATTTCTGAATAAAGTTGCAAGGTATAAAAATATAGCTTTTATAGAATTCTAGAATAATTTAAGCTTGATTATGAGCATACGTATGATTATTCTCAAATTCAGCGAATGTGCTCCCAGTTTATAGAGTGAAATTTGTCAGGTTTCATAGGATTGAAAAAAAGTCACACATCTGGATGAATGATATATACTTGTGACGGAATCATTCTTCTATTCAATCCCTAGAGTGAAGAGCATGATTTGTTCTATCAGGAAATTTGTGGTAGTTACATTTGTATTTCTTTATATTAAATGCAACTGTGGATTGATTCCCAAGCATATCTTACCGAGTTCTTTCACATCTTGTTTTGTTTTATCTTGGTTATTTAAATTGTCTGATTTAGAGTACATCTGAAAAAAAAAAGTTTGAAAGGAGAAAATTTTATATTAACACCATTTTGAGTGACTATGAAGCAGCTTCCATGTCCAATGTTGGCAAATTAGGCATTGAAGTACATTTACTACCTTCACTTTTCTTTTTTTTTGCAACCATTTTATTAGTGCATATTAACTGGATATAGTAGTGGGATACATACACACATACATATATACCTACAGGTAAAATTTATCTATGTATATATAATAGAGATTTTATATGTAAATATATAAATGTATAATAAAACATGTATATTATATTATTCAGTGATGGATTTTCTTTTTCCTTTGTTTTTTTCTTCTGGTTTGATCAAAATACAAAATGGTAAAGAACATGTCAAGATCTGCTTGGACATCAATGCACCGTTGTTTTTGATATCTGTGTTGGGGTGTGCATGGGTTTATAAATGTGTGTATTATATGGCTGTATCTCTTATGATCCAATGATGGTTTTCTTTATCCGCTAGGGAGTTTGCATTTTACTACATTTTTATTAGCATAAGTCAGTTGTACAAAGGAGTTTCTTTTTATCATGTTCATTTCTACAAACCCACCTTGATCAGATCACTGTCACACTCTTTCATTTTCTCTCCCCTCTTCCATTTCCACCAAGGTACATAAAATATTTTGAACACACTTTCCCTCTTTCACCCTCTGCATTAGCCCTCCCCACTGCCACTAATAACCGCATCCAAGGTAGTACTTCTTTTACATACCTGTCCTTCAGGTTATAAGTATGTGTTAATTGTCCAATAAGGGTTCATCATGATGTTTCACACATGCATATAGACACTTAGAAAGAGTCCTTGGTTACTCCTTACTCCTGTCCTCTATTATTTAACACCTTTCTGTTTCTGTTTTTGCAATGGTCACTCACAGACACAAAGTATTTCAGTATTTTTCATTATCTAATATATTCTTTTACAATGAAGGACTTTCTTAATGATAACCAATGGGAGCAGCAGAGATCTATCAGTTGCTAGACAAAATAAAGACTACTACTACTTGGAGCATCATCAGTGATTTTCATCCATTAACATGTTGACTGTACAGGACCATGAAAATAAAAATGAACTAATTGGAATAAATGATATTTGGTCAGCTGGCAATATGCAAGTGGAAGCTATAATTTGAAGCAACTTCTAGGAAATCTTTATCGCTAAAAATATTAACATACATACATTGAAAAAAATCTTTTGGAGTGATTAGGACACGTGGGATATTAGCTCAATGTAGGGAGAACTCATTTTTCTTGAGAATCACTATGTTCTAGTCACTCTGGTTACTAAAACACAAACTTTACTCAATTTATTCCTAATAATGAGATAAGGCCTCCATCTTACAAGTGAGGAGACTGAAGAGTTAACATTAAGGTGACCATAGTTTCATGATTGCATTTGGAGTTCACCTCTCAATAATTAGAATTTATTGGTCATATTTAATTTTTCCAAATAATTTAGTGATTGCTTATGCTTGATTTTTGTTTTTATAGAATTTTTATTGTAAAGGTGATGCATAGATTATTTTCAACACAGTGTCTAGTGAGTATCACTGAAGAATTAGTTCATCCTTTGTTCCACCATTTCTGTGCTTCCCCTTCCTGTCTCCAATCTAGATAACTTACATACAAGATAAAAAGTACAGAAATCAGGGGCTGGGGGTTTAGCCCAGCGGAAGGGCAGCCGCCCGGCATGCGCAAGGCCCTGGGTTCGGTCCTCAGCCCTGGAAAAAAAAAGTACAGAAATCAAAAACAGTGAAAAAAGGGAAAAATAGGGGGGAGAAACCCACAAAAATAAAATATAAAACCTCGAGTGTGCTTAGTGCCGATGGTTTATGTCTATAATCCTAGCTACTCAGGAAGCTGAGATTTGAGGATCATGATTCAAACCCAGCCTGGGCAGGAAAGTCTGTGAGACTCTTATTTCGAATTAACCACCAGAAAATCGGAAGTGGTGCTATGGCTCAAGTGGTAGAGCACTCACCTTGAGCTAAGAGCTGAGGAACAGCACCAGGCTCAGAGTTCAAGCCCCATGACCGACAAAGACAAAAACAAACAAAAAATCCCCTCGTTTCCATTTCTTGAAATTCATTTTAATAATCATCACCTCATATGATCATATGCACATAGTTATTGAGTCCTTGTAATCCTCTCCTAAGAAAATTCTCCATTGATCTCATTATGTGAATGGTTAGAGTCCTGTTTAGTTGACGATGTCCAAGTGTAATTTTCGTAGTTTGCTGCCGCCACCACCACCTGCACCACTGCTGGTATGTTGTGCCTTCTGGCTTCTTATTCAATCAGTTTATAATCTTCTTTTTTGTTGTATATCTCTATATAATTATAGTGTACTTGGTGTGACTCTCTAGACATGGAGTGCCTGATTGTACCCTAAAATTCTGCTTCTTTTGAGAGAGCTTAGGTTGTTGCCCATTCTCTGTCATTTTCCTCTAGACCCTTGATATTTAAACTTCAGTAAATTCACTAGAAGAGGATTGTAAATGATACAAGTATAGTAATAGTTGCCAACGGATGAACACAATATATTCCAGATACCATGCAACACTTTTTTTAAGAGTCCCTGTGATTTTTTCCTTCCTGCCTTCCCCACAAACATTTTGCAAACATCTCTATCAACATGTAATTATCATACCATAAAATTCACCTATTAGAATGTATGCCCAAAGAATGGAAGAAATATGAATCTTCAAGAATTGATGAATGAATATACTGTAATAATCATATTATTTAGCCATCAAAAGAAACACAGAATTAATTCATGCTACATAACGCATTTTTTACAGTACTGTCTTCCTATTGCTAAGTAGATGCTGTACCACTGAGCCATTCTAAAATGCTTTTTTAAAAATTCTTGGGTTTTTGTTTTTGTTTTTTGAGATAGTTTCTCATTTTATGCTAGTGCTGGCCTGGACTGTGATCCACATATATGGGCTTCCTCTCTGATATTAGAGGCATGCACCATTGTTCCCAGCCTTTGTGCTGGGAACAATGGTGCATGCCTCCATGTTCCATCATTAATAAAGATGGATTCTTTTTTTATGAGGCTGGCCTTGAAACATAATTCATCCTGTGATCTCCTAAATAGCTAGAATTGCAGGCTTGACCCATCACATTGTCCAACATTTTTTTTTTTTTTTTGGTCCGGTTGTGGGGCCTGAACTCTGGGCCTGGGCGCTGTCCCTCAGCTCTTCAGCTCAAGGCTAGCGCTCTACCACTTGAGCCACAGCACCACTTCCGGCTTTTTTCTTTTTGCTTATGTGGCACTGAGGAATCGAACCCAGGGCCTCAGGCATGCAAGGCAAGCGCTGTACCACTGAGCCACCTTCCCAGCCCTTGTCCAACATTTTTATACAAGTTTTTGTGTGGATTTATATTTTCATTTATATTGGGTATATACTTGGGAATGGAATTGCTATGTCATGGGATAACTCCATTTTTAACTCTTTGAAGATATACCAAATGCTTTCCTTTCTACCAGTCTATGAGAGTTATGCTTTCTGTACATCTTTGTCAATATTAGTGATTGTATGACTTTTTGATATTTTCTGCTGTATTGGTTATTAGGGTCTGTCTTTTTGGTTTTGACTTGCTTTTTGCTGATAACTGATGATGTCATGCATCTTTTAATGTATGTGTTTGACATTGGTATTACTTAGAAAGATGTTCATCTTAATTGGGTTCTCTCTGTGTTATACTTGAACTGTAAGTAAACTTTATTCTAGATACAAATTCTTTATCAAGTATAGAGCTTGTATGTAGTTTCTCCCATTCTGTGGACTGCTGTGCTATACTCCTTGTATCATTCAACAATCTTTCAAGGAATTTAACATTTCCTGGCCTCTCTTTTATATAAGTGGGAAAACAGACTCAAAATTTCGAAGTATTGGTTCTGATTCAAAATACTAATGTGAGACATTTCCAGAACTTGAGCTTAGATCTCCACTAGGGCTTCTAATGCTTCCTCTCTCCTATCCTGATGCTCACACTGTGAGCATTGATGAATGCAACAGAGCCTTAAGACTACATTGCCTTGCTTGTGCTTCATTCCCAGACATTCTGGTATGTAAACATTGAAAAAAAAAACAAAACAGTTTGGCAAAACTCTTCAAATTTAGTCTCTGGGGACAGTGTGGATCCCAGAAGGAAGATATAGCCACAGAGCCCCTGAGGCAAGTTGAATTGATGCATTTATAAGCATGGGGAAGTGTTCTTTTAAAAGACTATGACAAAGAGGAACCTTTTAATGTGAACCAGATGCAGCCATGATTTTGATTAAATGTTTGCTGGTATCCATAAGGAGGTGGGAACATCTGTCCCCTGATGAGCTCCCTGGAGTGTTAGCAGGTGAATTTGTGTAGGAAACACAGCTCCAAATGCTTCTTCCTGAGGAGAAAAGTTAGAAGGGAAACAAAATCTCACTTTTCTTTCATTTTTTTTCTCTGACATTTAAGAGACCTGAGTGGTATTCTCCTATGAGGTAAGACTGTTTCCCTCAACTTCTCTGCTTTCTTTGCTCTGTCTTTGCAGGTGCACTGTATTGTTGAGGCATGCATCTGGACCACACATCCATGAACATATTTGGTTGTGTAAGCAGAGTGTTCAGGTCCCCAGGCCTATGACTGCCACCCGTTGTTAATTGTTTTTATAAACCTCTCCACACCTCAGCACATACATTCCTATTCTTTCAAAACAGTCATATGAGGTGTCCTCTGAGTTTGGATTTGCAAACTGGCTCATCATGCAGGACATGTGATATTTAGAGGAATTTTTCTGTTAGTGTTTGTGGAGTTTTCTGGACTTTATGTCAAACAATTGAGCTATCATCAAGCTTTCCTTACTTCCCAGACTGCCAAACAATTCAAAAAAGAATAATTCTAAGTATTCTTATACAGTCTTGTACACTGGACTGGATGGGACTGGGAGCTGCTTGATTACCTTCTGTTGACAATGTCCGCATTATTTCACTTAATCTTATCACTATTACTTGTCACCATAGTACATATTATCCATTTTAATCTGGTCTCTTATCCACATATGGCTCTACCCATAAAAATTATACCAACCTGAAAGAGATCCTGTCCTTTAGTTTTTAGGGAATATTAATTGTACCAAGATTTTCCACCATGTCTTTTTACATGTGCAATTAGTAGTAGCAGTATCAGAATAATCCCCTCTCTTCCTCATTGTAATTGGCTTTTGTAATTTTATGGCTTACATTATAGGCTCTGTCTCACTAATAAGGTTCAATATCTCTTATTATGTCCTTTATGTATCTTTGAAAAATTGTCTAGTCAAGACTATGCTAGCTACCTTTCCTTTTCTGTGTCAAAATATCAGAGAAAATATACTTCTATGGAGAAAACACTTGGTTTATGGTTGCCGAGGATTCAGTCTATGGTGAATTAGTTTCATTGTTTCTGAGCTTGTGGTAAGGCACAGTCATCATGAAAGGGAAAAAATGGACGAGCAGAGCTTCTCACCTCGTGGTGCTGCTGACACAGACAAAATGCTCTATTGCTTCCAATTAGGTCTTCTTTCCTAAAGATTCCATCACTTCCCCAAGCTTCTAGCTCTATTAACTGGGAATCCAGCTTTGGATACATAAGTTTTCAGGGGAAATTTATCATAACAGATCTTATACTTGTCAAGATGTACTGTACACAGAAATAGATATGTTAAATGATACCCCTTTGTACAACTGAAGATAAAAGAATCACAGATACAGCTAATTGGCATTTGGTGGCATGTGTATTGATTTGGAAAACTTAAAACCTCTGAATCTTTTGCATCAAACTAAACAGGCTTGCTGAGCCCTAGTGGCTAATACCTGTAATCCTAGCTACTCAGGAGTCTGAGATCTGAGTATCACAGTTGAAAGCCAGCCCAGGCAGAAATGTCCATGACAGAGACGCTTATCACCAATAAACTTCCAAAATATTCTAAGTGAAGCTGTGCCTCAAATGGTAAAATAGTAGCCTTGAGCAAAAATAAGTTCTGAGGCAGTGCCTAGACCCTGAGTTCAAGCTCCAGGACTAACACAGAGAAACAGACAGACACATACAGACACACAGACACATAGACACACCGACACATACACACCCTCCTAAATACACTTACTAGAATCAAATGGAATCATGTGACACCAACACAATAATGACTCTTTCCTAGTTATAACTGGTTAGGTATTAACCAGGTGATTTCCCCTTTCTTATAGAAAGCTTAAAAGATAATCAATGAGCATATCTAGATGGAGAAAGAACATTTATGTAAAATGCTGATGCCTTATCAGTTAAAAATGTATTTCACTAGAAATTTTATAAAATTCTTCTGCTGGAACTTCCTATTACACAAAATACTACAAAAGAATAATAGAGATAAATTTTCTCAAAGGACAAATATGCACATATGGAAAACTCCTTTGTATAATCAATATACTCTTGTAAATTTAAAAACAAAATCTTGTAGTCAGCCTTTTATAAACATCCATGTCACTCTGTGGTATAGCTGCATGATAGATTCAATTATTGCTATAGGATAGACCTATGAATAGGAGGATACTGTCTTTGTATAAAGGACTCTATAAGAAGAAACCTAATAAGTCTGGGAATGTGGCTTAGTGGTAGAGTGATTTCCTCGCATGCATAAAGCCCTGAGTTTGATTCCTCAGTACCACATATACAGACAAAGCTGGAAGTGGAGCTGTGGCTCAAGTGGTAGAGCTCTAGACTTGAGCATAGAGCTGCTCAGGGACAGAGAGAGCCCAGGCCCTGGCAAACAACAACAACAAAAAACCTAGTCTCTCCCAATACATGTAATCTGGAAAAGTCCCAAGTACTTGAGTGAAATTACCATATGAAGATTTCCTTTCTCTAAGCAGAGTAAATAAAACTCCTCCAGTGGAGCCCAGAGCACTTGCCTCTAATCCTAGATACTCAGGAGGCTGAGTTTGTAATAATCCATGGGGCCCAATAATCACTGGAGCCCAATATTCAGCATGGCCCCTTGGTCCCACCTGCTGGAGGGGGTGGGCCATCAAGAAGGGAGCCTCATCGTTCCACAGACATCAGACAGAGCAAGGCTTGAGAGGGTGACATCACTGCCCCATGGGGCTGGGCGTGCTGCCGAAGTGGCGGGGTGTACAGCCAAAATGGGCAGGGTGTGCTACTGGAGGGAGGGGGTGGGGCGTGGACTCTTCCCCTCCCTCACTTGGCAAGGGGGCTTTGTGATGTCTAATTACTCCAGAACTACCATTGGCTGACGGAGTTTACTGCTGGCCAATCAAAGCTGAAGGGCGTGGCTTCCATTGTTCTGAGAGGCTTATAAGGAGAGGTCAGCAGTCCTGAAAGTACTCTAGCCGCAGCAGCTAATGCTGCTTTGAAATGGCTAGACATACCGTCGCCGTCGCACATTCTGAAGAACTTAATACAAGTGCTGGAAATCGTCCGAAAGTTGCTGCAAAAAGAAAGAAGAAACAAAAGTCTAGAAGAAAGACCAAAATTTCCCAAAAGGTCAGATAATCCCACTGGGGTGACTCATTTTCTCCCCTGTCTTTATCCTATCTCATCCAAGAACTTGTCCTTAATCTGCCATAAAACTCTTTTTTTTAACACATCCATTATCATAATGGTATCCTTTTATTTTCTATTTTCTTTTTTTGGAGAAAACACTGTCTTATTGAGCTCATTTTCTTTCCTTAACAGAAAAAAGACAGCAAAATGATGAGAAAAGCAACTGAGGTCCTTCGATCAAGCTTACAAAAGCGTCGGAATGGAAAGAAACCAACAATCCTGGTCTTCTATTACAGACAGGATAAAAAGAAAGAAGTTAAAAAGGAAGTTAAGAAGAAAGGGAAGACAACTAAGAACCGTAGAGCATCTCCACGCAGAAGAAATGCTTAACGGGATCCTAATACACAGAACATGATGTGTTCACAGCCAAAGCTGTGAAAAGTAACTCTGTGTACCAAGGTCATGTATTACACCAATAATTGGGCAATGATCAATAAAACATCAGCAAATAACTTCCAATAAATAGTTGTTGATTTATGTGATAGGTATTTGGTAGTGCGGAAGTAGGGTAGAAGAGTTGGGAAAGTATTTGAGAAGGGTAGATTTCACAGATGAGGGTGGACTTACATATCAAATGTAAATAAGAACAGGAAGAGGGCTGGAAATTTTTCATTAATGTTCAGAGTTATTTTGAGGAATATTTGATAATTCCTGTGCTTAAAAAGAATGATTTAAGCTGGGGCCCGGCAGCTCATGCCTATAATCCTAGCTACCCTGGAGGCTGAGATATGAGGATCACAGTTCAAAGCCAGGCAGAGCAAGAAAGTCCATGAGACACCTATCTTGAATTAACCACCAGAAAACCAGAATTGATGGTGTGGCTCAAGTGCTAGAGCACTAGCCCTGAGCTGAATACCTGAGAGACAGTGCCCAAGTCCAGAATTCAAGACCCACGACTGAAAAACAAAAAAAGATTTGTTCAAGTATTCTTTGTTCTTTCCTTGATCCCTTGTTCATCTTAGGAATTTGCTGAGTTGAACTTTTTTTCTCTCTTTAAAAATCTATCTTTATTCATCATAAGATTTTTATAAAAATAAGATTTGCTGTCATCTGAGATCTGTGTTGGTTAATTTCTTGCTCATTTTTCATTCGGATTCCTTAAAATACCTTCCATAATCCTGGCTTGTTAGCTTATGGCTTAATTTTGCAATTTATCATGGAAGGACTTTATTTTTCTACATCTAAACAAAAAAATCTAAGAGGGTGTTTTTTTCTGATTATATCTGTTTTGGATTCTAAATGATTGTTTATTTGGATGTTTATAGTTTTCCCTAGATTTGGCAAATTTTATGCTATAATTCAATAGACTTTCTATTTATTTACTTCATATGTCCGTTCATCCTGTCTTTAATTCCTAATAGTCTTTATTACTTAGTTTATGATGAGTCTTCCACTGTGTGATTCATTTACTTTCCTGAGGTTTATTATTTTTAATATTTTGGGTTTTATTTAATTAGAAACTTCCAGTTTCCTTGCTAAAATTCTGATCCACTTTGCTGTCTTACTTGTTCAGGCCTTGAATTGACTTCCATAAGTCTCTCTGAGGTTGTTGACTATTTAAAAACAGAGCTTTTCAATTATCAATTACCTGACATTTCAACCCTGTTAGTATTCTCAAGTCATCAAGGAGCTATGGACTTCATGAGGTTTCATGTTCATTTGCTTTTTTTTTTTTGTTGGTCGTGGGGCTTGAACTCTGGGTCTGGGCCCTGTCCCTCAGATCTTCAGCTCAATGCTAGTGCTCTACTACTTGAGCCACATTCCGGTTTTCTGGGTTTATTGGAGATAAGAATCTCAGGGCCAAGCACCGGTGGCTCACGACTGTAATCCTAGCTACTCCGGAGGCTGAGATCTGAGGATCACGGTTCAAAGCCAGCCAGGGCAGAAAAGTCTGGGAGACTATTATTTCCAATAAACCACTCGAAAACTGGAAGTGGCGCTGTGGTTCAAGTGGTAGAGCGCTAGCCTTGAGCTGAAGAGGTGAGGGACAGCGCCCAAGCCCAGAGTTCAAGTCCCACGACCGACAGAAAAAAAAAAAAGAATCTCAAGGACTTTCCTGCCTAGGCTGGCTTTGGACTGCGATCCTCAGATCTCAGCCACCTGAGTAGGTAGGATTACAGGCTTGAGTCACCAGCACCCGGCTTTCATTTGCTTTCTTTTCTTTCTTGATTGTGATGAATAACATTTTTATTCAAAGACCTCTCAATGAATAGCCTTTCCATTCCATAAGGGCTCAATTCTCAGTAGCACTCAGAGAGAAGAAAACAAATTACTGTAACAGCGCGGCCAGTACTTGCCTACCACACAGGATTAATGGCTGTTATACCACACTCCTGCCATGGATTTAAAGCTTACAAGAACCATGAGCTTATTCAGTAGCAAGACCTGCCAGTTGTTATTTTACCAGGACTTCCTGTCCTATTGTGTGGTGATAGCTTTGGGAGAAGGTGTTGGAACTGTAGGCCATTTCCTACTTTCCTTTGCAGAGTTTTATTTGGGCTCTGAATTTCTTAAATGCTTAGGTTTTCTTGACACATTCAGGAATTCTAGAAACCATAGGTACCTCATAATGACTGGTTATATATGGCAGGCAATTAATATATAACAGAAATGGTATCAGTTGCTTGTTTCTAAGATTTAAAAGAAACAAGACTTAAAAGAAACATATTAGTGGAGGCTCGCCCGGGATCCCCTCCAAAGACCCCCAAGACCTCAGACTCCAAAGGTAAAACAGCGCTGTCTTTGTTAATTTGTCTTGTCCTGACATTTGTCTGTTTTACTTTCGTTTTCCTTTGTGAGGACAGCGGGTCCGATTCCTAAAGGGTTGTCGAAGCAGATGCGCTTGCACAACAACCCTGGAGGAACTGGGAGATGTCCCAGATCCTCTTGTGAAGTGGGGGTCCTTGGAACCCCTCCGTGTGAATTGTGGGGCAGGGGTTGTCGGTTCGGTGTTGGCCGGAACTGACCAAGCAGGCCTCCTAAAAGAGGCCCAACTCGCCCATTGTGGGTCCGCTCCTTCTGCTGTGGGGCGTGGGTGTGGAACCCCGCCATGACAGGAGTCAGCGGACCAATTCGGGAGATCACTTTGTAAGCTTTTTTTCCTGTCAGGCCTGTGTGCGTTTTGTTTGTACTGTTTGTTTTTTGGACTATACAACTCACAGGACTGGAAACCATGGGCACCACTCCATCCAGCCCCCTAGACTTACAAATAGAAACTGAGAAAGAGGAAAAGAAGAGGTACTCCCCCCCCCCCCCCCCCCCCCCCCCCCCCGTTTTTCAGGGAGATAACTTGGAAGAAGAAATGTTTCCTCCCCCATACTCCCCTTCCCAGGTTCCTTTTGCAGAACCTGAGAATGATCAAGAGGAGGAGGGAGTTACAGAACCCTTGGCACCTGCCCTTAAAGTTTCTGAGGGGCCAGTCACTGGATGCCACCGTGGGATCAACCCCCCATCTAATGCAGCTGTTTTTCCCTTACGTGCCATAGGTACTGTGGATGCGGATGGTCAACAGCAACTCCGATATTGGCCATTTTCTACCAGTGATCTATACAATTGGCGCACCCAAAATGCCCCCTTTTCTGAGAAATCCCAGGATTTAATTCGTTTGCTTGAAACTATTCTCTTTACTCATCAACCCACTTGGGATGATTGCAGTCAGGTTTACAGGTCCTTTTTACCACTGAAGAGAGAGACTGTACGGAGAGTTGGCCCGGAAACATATCCCTGGCCCCACAGGAGTGCCCATCATAGATCCTGCCCTGATCGCTGCCTATTTTCCTGAGATCCGACCAACATGGGACTACAATACGGTTGAAGGTAGAGAGCGACTCCTTGTCTACCGCCAGGTTCTGTTGGCAGGTCTCAAGATGGCAGCTCATCAACCTACTAACATGACCAAAGTTTATGATGTTAAACAGGAGGAAGTGAAAGTCCGGCAACATATCTTGAGTGGCTCATGGAAGCTTTTAGTGAATATACACTGTATGATCTTGAAACCCAGGAGTCAGCTCAGATGATTATGTTTGCCTATATAAATCAAGCTGCACCAGACATAAAGTGAAAGTTGCAGGCTCTAGACAGACGGTGAAAAGTCTATTAGGGATCTAGTAGCCATGGCAGAAAAGGTTTACAATAAGAGACAGAAGAACAAAGACAGAAAAGGAAGGACAGAGAACGTGAAATTGAGCATGAAAAGAGGCCAGACTTGTTGGACTCGCCACTATCACATGTTGAGCATACCTGGTTCACAGACGGCAGCAGTCTCATTCGAGATGGAAAAAGGAACGCGGGTGCAGCAGTCACCACGGACATTGAGATAGTGTGGGCAGAAGCACTCCCCCAGGGAATGGCTGCACAAAGAGCAGAACTAGTGGCACTAACAAAAGCCCTACAAATGGGAAAAGGGAAGAGACTAAACATTTACATGGACCGTCAGTATGCTTTTGCCACTGTGCATGTCCATGGAGTCATTTACCAAGAGAGGGGGCTGCTGACAGCTGAGGGAAAGACTATTAAAAACAAACAAGAAATTTTAAGCCTCATCTGGGCCTTATGGGAACCAGCAAATATTGCCATTATGCACTGCCCTGGCCATCAAAAGGGAACTGATTCAAAAACCAAAGGAAATAACTTGGCCAATCAGGCAGCTAAGGAGGTGGCCCTCCAGCCCAGAGCGGAAGTACTGACTCTAGTAGACCCAGGGCCACGAGCTGTGCCTCCTGAGCCTCAGTACTCCCAAGAAGACTTGGAGTGGACAAAGAAAATTCCCATGGCCTATAAACCCCCAGACAGAGAAGGAAACAAAGACTGGTGGAAAACTGGTGAGGGGAAACTTATCTTGCCACAAAGATTGGGCAAGGGGATTCTTAAGAGAATCCATCGGGCCTCTCACATGGGAACCCAAAGAATGCAGGACTTGCTCCAACACTCAGAAGTAAAAATTGGGCAATGAAATCAACTCATTGAGGACATTGTTAAAAATTGTAAAACCTGTCAGCTCACCAACGCCCCCAATCAACTGGCTACAATTGGGAAGTAGACTTCACAGAAATTAAAACTGGAAAATTTGGATATAAATATTTGCTAGTTTTTGTAGACACCTTTTCGGGATGGATTGAAGCCTACCCAACAAAGCATGAGACCGTGAACGTAGTGGCTAAGGAGATCCTGGAAGAAATCCTACCCAGGTATGGCTTCCCATTCACCATTGGGTCGGACAATGGACCAGCCTTCATCTCAAAAGTAAGTCAGGGAATAGCCGCGGCACTGGGGATGGATTGGAAATTGCACTGTGCTTATAGACCCCAGAGTTCAGGGCAGGTAGAAAGAATGAATCGGACTCTAAAAGAGACCTTAATTAAATTGGCCTTGGAGACTGGCACAGACTGGGTATCGCTCCTTCCTTTTGCCCTGTTTAGAGTAAGAAATTCACCCTATCAGCTTGGCTTTACTCCTTTTGAAATAATGTATGGACACCGCCCACCCATTATCCCTAGCCTCCAGACTGAATTGCTTGCTGATTTGGATGATACTGAATTTCTGTGTAAGTTTCACTACAGCTGGTGCATAAGAGTATATGGCCCCAGCTTAGAGCGTTATATGATTCTGTTTCTATTCCTACCCCCCCCCCCCCATTGGTTTAAACCAGGGGACTGGGTGTTTGTTCAAAGGCACAACTTGAGATCTCTGGAACCATGGTGGGACCTTACATGGTGCTACTGGCTACATCTACTGCCCTTAAGGTGGACGGCATTGCTGCTTGGATCCACTGCTCCCATGCCAGACCGGCTGACCACTTTGACCTGGATGACCATGGGAAAACATGGGAAGTTTCCAAGCATCCTACCCAACCACTCCGCGTATGCCTCAAGAAAAGAAAAATGAACTGATTGTTATTAGTATTGTTGTTTAATAGTATGGCTAAGGTCAGAGAGGGACTATACCCGTTCAAGATCGAAAGCTGTTGGAGTTTAGTTTTGGGCCAGAGCCACAAGATTGTGTCTCAGGGCCATAAGTCTAGGGGGGGAATGACAGGTTAAAGTTTTGAGGCAGTGACCACTTGTTGCTCGTTTCTAGCAGAGCAACACGTGGTGCTAAACCACCTGGTTGTGTGCCTTTATAACACCTGCAAATACTTAGCTCGGGGCTCTCCTCCTGGGCTCTGCTGTGTTGGAGTGTAGGACAAGACCCGAGCTGCAGCCCATTTAAATAAAACCTGAACACATCTGTTGAGTCTGACTCTCAGTGGTCTTCTTGGTGGGGGTCCTGCGACCTAGGCATAACACTATATAATGAACCATCACTGAAGCACCTCTTCTCTCCTTTCCAAAGCACTTTTGCAAGGGCCTAAACACCTATCAACACATATTTCTGGGTCGGAGTAATCTCTGACTATAGAACTTCCTTTCAGCATATCAGCTAATTCCATACCTTGGCAATGGTGAATAGTGCCACAATGAACATGGTTTTACTGGTGGCTTTACTGTAGCCTAATTTGTAATTTTGGCTCTTTTTTCCTTCCATTACATATGCACTTGAATGTTTCTTTGCTCAGAAAATTTTCTTGCATTTTTTGATGCATGCAGATTCTTATTTTTATTGCTTGCTCATCAGAACTCATTCCAAACTTCCTGGTCCTTTGGAAGATTTCTATTCTTTTAAGTTTTTTCCATAGGTGTCTATCTTTCCATGGCATCATGCTTTATAATAAAATAAACAGAACCATTTACTGCCTTCTTTACATCCTAGATAAATCACTGAAACATGGCTAGATATTGCTCCTTACTCTTTAAAAGAATTGTTTTGCCTTTCCTGCCTAGGCCATAATAAGTAAAGAATGTTACACATTTTTAAAGTTAAGATTAAATGTTGTCTTTCCTCCGAAGGCCTCCCCATGACCAATCCTAGTAGAGGTAACAACTACTATCAACCTACTAATACATATAATAGAGCCATTCCCAGAGGATTATATTTCCATTTACATACTTGATCCCTTCAGTACATCTTATACAACAACAAGAAGCATATTTTAGCCTTATACAACATCAAGAAGCATATTTTAGTTATCTTTGTAATCCTAGCCTCTTAATACCTAATACATCATAATGTCTTTTCAGTGCTTGATAGATAAATAGATTAAAAATTACATCAATTTTAGTCTTACCAAATAATTTCCTTAACCTACTATATAAGGATTTTTGGAAGTGTTAAAACATGAAATCATTTAAAAATGTTGTTGTAGAAACTAGTATATGTCTAGGACAAGCAGAAAAGTTCAAAAGCTATGTACATGTGACCATATAAGATGATGCTAAGCGAAATGAACCCCAAGATAGGGACAGAAGAAGTTGTATCTTCCTTGTTGTTTTTAATGTATTTATAATGTACTGTGTGATTTTTTTTGTTTCTTTTGTATGTTCTTTCCACATGGTATAACCCCTGTTTTCATTATATTTGATTCCGTGCCCTGCATCTTGTATAGACATTTTTCTAATTTGGGGAGGGGAAGGGAAATAACAAAATGCTGAAATAAGTATACAGGTTGACCCATTGTAACAAGGAGATGTACAAGATACTATGTTGAAAATGAACTTTACAACTTTGGGGAGGTGGGGGAGGAGTTGGGGAGGTGGGAAGGAAGGATGGTAGGGGAAAAACAAAGGAGGGGATAACAATGCTTGATAGGAAATGTACTCATTATACATATAACTGTAACTCCTCTGTACAGTATCTTTACAATAAGAGTATATATTAAGGGGCTGGGAAGGTGGCTCAGTGGTAGAGTGCTCGCCATGCATGCCTGAGGCCCTGGGTTCGATTCCTCAGCACCACATAAGCAAAAAGAAAAAAGCCAGAAGTGGTGCTGTGGCTCAAGTGGTAGAGCACTAGCCTTGAGCTGAAGAGCTGAGGGACAGCGCCCAGGCCCAGAGTAAAGGCCCCACGACCAGACCAAAAAAAAAAAAAAAAGAGTATATATTAAATAAAAAAAGAAATTTGGTAGTTTAAGGAAAAATGTAAAAAGTATCTAAAACACTAAGAAGCTAACACACTTTGTATTATTGTCACAGTTTTGGAATTTGTTCATATATAGCTTTATAACCATATAACTACGCAGACACACATATAACATGTATGACAAAATGTATGATAGGATGTGACCTGGTCTGACATGAAAAAGCCTTTACTTAAATGTGATTTATTCGTTTCTTCTAAAGTATTTTTATTATAATTAAGTAGTTATATAAAGGAGTTGTTATTCAAAAAAGCAATGCATCTTGATCAATGTCACTCACCCCTTTCAACTTTCTCATTCATCCCTCCCAACTCACCCCATCCCTCACTGTTTCTTTATTTTATAGGATATGCACTGACTTTTTGACCAAATTCTCCCCACTTCTTTTGTTTTCCCTCCTTCTCTCTCCTTGATCCCTCCTTTACCATTTCAAGTACCCATTTCCTGATGTTCATTGTGTTGATCTTCGATTTAGCCTTTCTAAGGAATTATGCTGTTTCAATTCTCCCTCTGAATCTACTATATTTCATTGAATACATTTAAGTTTTTTTTAACTTTAATTTTTATTTTTTGTGAACATACTGTACAGAGGGGTTACAATTACATGGGCAAGATAATGAGTACATTTCTTATCAAGCATTGCATTGCAGCCTCCTCCTTTGTTTACCCTTCACATCCCTTCCCAGCCTACCCCCCCCACCCTACCCCCCCCCCCCCCCACCAAAGTTGTAAAGTTCGTTTTCCACATGACAACTTGTACTTCTCATTGTTGCAACAGGTCCACCTGTATCCTTAAACGACTTGTTTTTCCCCATCTCCTCCACAAATTATAGCCACATAAAATATAGTGAAAGCAGGGGTTATACTGTGGGGGAGGGACATACAAAGCAACAAAGAAATAAACTTATAAATGCGTTAGAAACAAATGCATGAAAGAAAAAAAAACATTTAAATACACAGCTAAGGGTTCATGTTCCTAACATCACATTATCTGATCTTTTCTGCTTAACTCATACATATACTAGATATTGCAAATAAGGGAAACCATCGGACCTATGTTTCTTTGGGCTTGGCTTACTACACTTAATATAATTTTTTCCAAGCCTTTCCATTTCCTAACAAATGGGGCAATGTCATTCTTTCTGATGGAGGCATAGAATTCCATTGTGTATATATACCACATTTTCTTGATCCATTCATCTACTGAGGGGCATCTGTGTTGGTTCCATATTTTAGCTATGGTAAATAATGCTGCAATAAACATAGTTGTGCTGGTAGCTTTAGTGTGGTCTTGTTTGTAAACATTTGGGTAAATGTCCAAAAATGGGATTGCTGGGTCGTAGGGGAGCTCTATGTGAAGTCTTTCGAGGAACCTCCATACTACTTTCCAAAGTGGTTGAACGAGTTTACACTCCCACCAACAATGAAGTAAGGTTCCCTTCTGTCCACATCTCTTCCAGCATCTCTTGTTGTTAGAATTTCTGATTTTTGCCATTCTAACTGGGGTGAGGTGGTATCTCAATGTTGTTTTGATTTGCATTTCTTTTAGGCTAGGGAGGTTGAGCATTTCTTCATGTGTCTATTGGCCATCCTTCTTTCTTCCTCAGAGAAGATTCTCTTTAAGTCTTTAGCCCACTTATTTATTGGGCAATTGTTTCTTTGAGGATTTATTGTTGGGGGATTTAATTTTTTGAGTTCCAGGTATATTTTAGATATGAGACCCTTGTCCATTGTATGGCTAGTGAAGATCTTCTCCCAATCCGTGGGCTTTCTATTGATCTTGCTAGCTACGTCCTTTGACATGCAGAAGCTCTGCAACTTCATGCAATCCCATTTGTCCAACCTTTCTTTGATTTGTTGTGTTTCCAGGTCTCTATTCAGAAAATTTCGGCCTGCGCCAAGGCGACCTAGGGTTTCTCCTATTCCATCCTGTAATGTTTTCAGAGTGTCTGCTTTGACTCCGAGGTATTTGATCCATTTGGAGTTGATTCTGGTGCAGGGTGATATATAAGGATCTAGCTTTAGTTTTCTACAAGTAGTTAACCAATTTTGCCAGTACCATTTACTGAAGAGGCTGTCTTTCTTCCATTCTATTTTTTTAGCTCCCTTATCGCAGATTAGATGGCTATAGGTACGTAGGTTCATTTTTGGGTTTTCAATTCTATTCCATTAGTCCTGAGGTCTGTTCTTGTGCCAGTACCAAGCTGTTTTGATTACTATGGCTTTATAGTAGAATTTGAAATTTGGTATTGATATTCTTCCAGCAGTGTTCTTTCCGTTGAGGAGCGTTTTTGCTATTCGGGGTCTTTTATTGTTCCATATGAATATTTGGATTGCCTTTTCTATTTCCTTGAAGAATGAGGTTGGAATTTTGATAGGTATCGCATTGAATTTGTAGATAGCCTTGGGAAGTATTGCCATTTTCACGATGTTAATCTTTCCAATCCAGGAGCATGGGAGGTTTTGCCATTTTTTAAGTTCTGTGTTGATTTCCTTTTTCAAGATTTTAAAGTTTTCATCATAGAGGCCCTTCACTTCTTTGGTTAAGTTAATTCCTAGGTATTTTATTTTTTGTGGGGCTATTACAAATGGAATTGCTTTCCTAATTTCAGCCACACTTTTCTCATTGTTGGCATACAGAAAAGCCATTGATTTTGGGGGGTTAATTTTATACCCTGCTACTTTGCCAAAGTTTTGAATCAGCTTGAGTAATTTGAGAGTGGAGTCTATGGGATTCTTTAAATACAAGATCATGTCATCTGCAAAGAGGGAGAGTTTTATTTCTTCTTTCCCTATTTGGATCCCCTTTATGTTTGCATCCTGTCTTATTGCTGTAGCTATTCATTCTAATACTAGATTGAAAAGAAGTGGAGAGAGTGGACATCCTTGTCTTGTTCCTGAGTTAAGAGGAAATGGCTTTAGTTTTTCACCATTAAGTATAATGCTGGCTGTAGGTTTGTCATATACAGCCTTTATTGTATTGAGGAATGTTCCATGGATTCCTAATTTTTCCAAAACCTTCATCATAAAGGGGTGTTGGATCTTGTTGAATGCTTTTTCTGCATCTATTGAGATAACCGTGTGGTTCTTACTCTTGCTCCTGTTGATGTGATGAATAATATTAATTGATTTGCATATATTGAACCAGCTTTGCATCCCTGAAATGAATCCTGTTTGATCGTGGTGTATGATTTTTTGGATGGATTGTTGGAGTCGATTGGCCAAAATTTTGTTGAGAAGTTTTGCATCAATGTTCATCAAAGAAATGGGTCTATAGTTCTCTTTCTTTGATGAGTCCCTGCCTGGTTTTGGGATGAGGGTTATGATGGCTTCATAGAATGGGTTTGGTAGTGAACTTTCTCTTTCAATTTCATTGAAGAGTTGGAGGAGTATTGGTGTGAGCTCAGCTTTGAAAGCCATGTAGAATTCCACTGTAAAACCATCTGGTCCTGGACTTTTCTTAGCTGGGAAGTCTCTTATTGCTGTTTCTATTTCAATGCTTGATATGGGCCTGTTAAGATGATTTAACTCATCTTGGTTTAGTTTTGGCATGTCAATATTTGCTAGGAAGAGGTCCATTTCTGTCAAGTTCTCAAACTTATTAGTATAAAGTTTTGAGAAGTATTCCCTTATAATGCTCTGAATCTTGGTTGTTTCCGTGGTGATGTTTCCATTCTCATCTCTGAGTTTATTTATTTGGGTGTGTTCTCTTCTTTTTCTGATAAGATTTGCTAAGGGTCTGTCAATTTTGTTAAGTTTTTCGAAGAACCAACTCTTTGTTTTGTTGATTCTTTCTATAGTTTCTTTGGATTCTAATTCATTTAATTCTGATTTAATTTTAATTATTTCTTTCCGTCTACTGGATTGGGGTTTATCTTGCTGCTCTTTTTCAAGGAGGTTTAGATGTGTCATTAAATTGTTGGTTTCAGATCTCTCTAATTTGTTGATGTAGGAGCTCAGAGCTATAAACTTGCCTCTGAGTACTGCCTTTGCTGTGTCCCAGAGAAGCTGGTAATTTGTGTGCTCATTTTTGTTGAATAGCATGAACATTTGAATTTCCTTTCTAATCTCTTCCATGACACATTCGTGATTGAGCAGTGTGTTGTTCAGCCTCCATGTGTTGCCGGACTTTCTTTGGTGGCTTTTGGTGTTGAGTTCTAATTTTATTCCCTTGTGGTCAGAGAGAATGCAAGGTATAACTTCAATATTTCTGAATTTGGACAAGTTTGCTTTGTGGCCTAAAATGTGGTCTATTTTAGAAAATGTTCCATGTGCTGCTGAGAAAAACGTGTATTCTGATGCTGCTGGGTGAAATGTTCGTTAGATGTCTGTTAAATCTAGTTGATCTATGCAGCTGTTTAGATCTGCGGTTTCTCTGTTGAGTTTTTGTCGAGTTGATCTATCTAGTGGGGAGAGTGGTGTGTTAAAATCCCCAACTATTAATGTCTTTGGATCTATGTGGGATTTGAGGAAATGTAGTGTTTCTAGGATAAATTTGGGTGCTCCATTGTTTGGTGAATAGATATTTAGAATTGTAATATCCTCCTGAAGGAGAGATCCCTTAATTAGTATGTAGTGACCTTCTTTATCTCTTCTCATGAATTTTAATTTGAAGTCTATTTTATCTGATATTAGGATTGCAACTCCCGCCTGTTTATGGGGGCCGTTTGCTTGGTAGATTTTGTTCCAGCCTTTAACATTGAAAATGTGTTTGTTTTTATGGGCAAGATGTGACTCCTGAAGGCAGCAGATAGAAGGATCTTCTTTTTTAATCCAACTAGACAGTCTAGGTCACTTAATTGGAGAGTTAAATCCATTAATGTTGATAGATAGGACTGAGAGGTATTTGGGAGTTCCTGCCATGTTATCCACCATCTTGGGGTCTGTGAAAATTGGGTTCTTCCTATGGTTCTTGGATTCTCAGTTTGGGTGCAGTTTCTTGACCTTTATTGTTGGTTTTCTATGTGTAGGACATCTTCAAGAATCTTTTGTAGGGCTGGTTTGGTGGAGATATATTGTTTCAGTTTTTCTTTTCTATGGAAGGTTTTTATTTGGCCTTCAGTTATGCAGGAGAGTTTAGCTGGGTACAGTATTCTTGGTTGATAGTTGTTTGATTTTAGGGCATGGCATACATCATTCCAGGCTCTTCTTGCTTTGATTGTCTCTGCTGAGAAATCTGAGGTGATTCTAATTGGTTTCCCTTTATAGGTGATTACCTTTTTCTCCTTGACAGCTTTAAGGATCTTTTCCTTGGTCTGAGTTGATCCTGTGTGGATTATAATGAGACAGTGGGATGTCCTATTCTGATCTGGTCTATTTGGAGTTCTAAAAGCTTCTTGTATCTGAATAGGCCTATCTTTTTGCATGTTTGGGAAGTTCTCTGCTAGGATCCTGTTAAACAAATTTCCTAGACCATTAACTTCTGTTTCTAGGTGCTCCTCTACACCCATTATCTTTAGGTTAGGCCTTTTGATGGTGTCTTCCAAGTGTTGGATAGATCTATCATATTTCTTGGACTTGTCTTGGATGGTTGTATGTATGTAGGCTGTCTTCCATCCTGGAGGTTCGATCTTCTGCATGGTCTAACATGCTGTCAAGACTTTCTACTTTGTTTTTTATTTCTTTTCCTTCTAATTGGTCAGCTTTGATGGCTTCAAATTCTTTGTTGAAGCTTTGTTTTAGTATCTTATATGAACTTCTTTACTTCCTTAATTTGGTGTTCAGTGTTTATTCTCAAATCAGTTAGTTGATTGGTTATGGTTTCCTTGGACTCCCATTCCTTCTGTTGGGTTCCATTCAGCATTCCCTTTGTGGACTTCCTTCGCTCTTTGTTAATGGATCCCATGAATGCCTTTAGTGATCTTTGTGTATTCTCATCCTGCTCTCTCAATTCCTGTTTTACTCTTTGCTTAGCTTTCTCCTGCTCCCGTTCATGCCATTCCTGTAGTTCTCTTTGAGTGTTCTCAGCCTGTTCACGCCATTCCTGCCTTTCTCTTTGAGTATTCTCAAGCTGCTCACGCAAATCCTGTATCAGTTTTTGAGTAGCTTCCTCACGCTCATGATATCCCTTTATAAACTTTTGGATTGCATCCTCTCTGTCCCTATCATGCTCATACAGAGTCCTTTGTATGTTTTCAATCTTTTCATTTATCATGTTTGCCAGCAGTGTTTGTAGAGCTATTCGGGAACTCTCCTCTGGATTATTCATTATCTGTTCTGTCCCCTGATTATCAGGAGTGGGAGTTGAGATTCCCGGACTTGCCATTTTTCTTGTGGTTTTCCGGCTTACTCTGCCCATTTGGGATGAAATTAACACCAGTTTTGTGCTAGAACACTATCTTAAGGCAAGCATCAACCAAAGTCTGAATTTGCACAGTCAATAGTCAGCAGATACAATCTAGTTCAACAGATACATCTATTCAACATCAAACAACTATATATTAATGGGTTATGAACCTCAAGGAAGAATTTGGAAAACCAGAAATTATTAGGGTTAGGGAGAGATGTGGGTAAAAAATAGGAATAGGGTGATGTGGGAAGGCACTGGGAGAGTTAACTAAGTCCTAATCTCAATTCAAAACCTCTGAGACTTAAATTCCTTAAATTCTCAGAGGTTTTGAGTTAAGTAATAAATTTGTGGATTAAGTGTGTACACAATAGGGGATAGGGTCTAATAATCAACCACGGGTTTATCTGATTATGTGCAGGACAAGTCACATAAAGAAGAACGAAAGAGAAGAAAAGGTACCAAAAAAGAAGAAGAAGAAGAAAAAAAAAGTTCTTTGATTTTTTTGGGAGGGGTGGGAAAAATCCTGTATCTCCCTTGTGTCCATAACCAGCCTCTTGTTGGAGTCTCTGGTCTGCTTGTGGTCCTGTGGCTCGGTTGGTTTCTTAAGTCAGTTTGTTCGAACAGGCAGAAAAATGCTCTGATTTACCCAGGATTTTGCGATCCTCCTCCCAGGCTAGTTCAATGGGAGGCAGAGCTGCTTTGAGTATCACAAAAGATGGAGATGGCTTTTTCCTCAAGTTTGGAGATGCTGTGATGATGCTAGGTTCTGGGTAGAGTTGAGGCCTTTCAACAAACAGTAGCTTTTCCTGGGAGCTAGTTTGTGAGAAACTCACAGAGCCCAGCCTGGAGCCATTCTCAGAGTTTCTGTTTACTGAATTTCAATTGATTGTCAAGGCTGCTAAAGGGAGGGGCAGCCTCTGGCTCTGATTACCCAGTGAAGAAAGCCACTCCTAGGGCTGTCCTCTGAGCTGGGTGACTTTTCCCTGGGTGTAGCTGAGTCTGGCAGATTAAGTACTTGTGACCTGCTAAATGACTCTAGTTTTATTCCAAGGCCTGAGTTGGAGCTAGCAGCTCTGCTGAGCTTTGTCGGTATCCAAGATGGAGATCTCTGGTACTGGGGGGGGGGAGGGTGGCCTTCCCTCCTCTGCTCCCTGAGAAGGAGTGAGGATGTCAGGCTTCTACTCATGCCAAGTCCTGTTTCCTGGGTTGTCTCTGGTCTGTGAACTGCAGGATGAAGATGTCTGCTCCTTGTCGGTTCTTGCTGGTGTTGAGTAGAATCCGCTCGCCCCCTGCGTCTGGCTCCTTTGTCCCTGACTCTCTGTGATTCAGGTATGAATACATTTTTGATAACTTGCATAACATCCAAAGTATTTACTTATATATTTATTAGCTTCTTCTAGCTTCCACATTTGAGAGAAAACATGTAATCTTTGTCTATCTGGGCCTGACTAACTCAAACATAATTTTTTCAAGTCCTATCATTTCTTTGCAAATGATGCAATGTCATCCTTACTAATGGAAGAGTGTATACTAATGTATACACATTGTCTTGATCTCTTTGTGCATTGAGGGACATCTCAGCTGATTCCATACTCTGGCAATGGTGAATAGTGCCACAATGAACATGGTTTTGCTGGTGGCTTTACTGTATCTTAATTTGTAATCTTTTGGATGAGTGCGCAAGAGTAGAATTACTGGATCATAACATAGTTCTATGTTAAGATTTTGGAGGAAAATTCTTATTGCTTTCAAGAGTGATTCAACAAGTTTGTATTCCCACCAACAGTATTCTAGTGTTTCTTTTTGCCTACAACTTCACCAACATCTGCTATTTTTATTCTTGATGTTGGCCATTCTAAATTGTATCATTTCTTCTGTTTATTGGATAACCAAGAGGTATTAAATGTGTTATGTTTATATAATAGTGAAACATATATGTGTATATATATTCATATGTAATCATATATAAGTAGTATTTTAATCAGTGCAACTTGCACATTGCTTTTATTATGCATAAGCTTCAATAAATTTCACATCATCTAACAGTGACTTAATTCAGTTTTAAAGTAGTTATGTAAAATGTGATGGTTTGAATCAAAGGCAACATATTGAAACATTACCCAGTTCAGCTTGATTGAAGTTTTCTTTGATCATCTCCACCCCATGTATTAGTCATCTTGAGGGTATGTAACACATAATATGTACTATTTTTCTAGGGTTCATGTTAACATAATACCACAGAATGTGTGTTCTAAAAATATAAATGTATCACACAGTTGGTGGCTAGAAACTCAGTGCCATCAGGCCTCATTGTTAGTTCTAGGGATTGCTCTTTTCTTAGCTTATAGATAGTATTCTTCTTGCTATGTATTTGTATGAAAAATAGAAAAAAAGGTCTCTGTGTTTCTTGTAATAAGGGCATTAGTGTTAGTATATTAGGATCTCATTTATCCTTAATTACTTCTTCAGAAACCATATCTAAAATGAAACCACATAGAAATCAGGACTTTGAGACACAGCCACAATTTTTATTTTAAATGTGATGCAAACGCACGCACTAAGAAAATAAAATTTTAGACAAAATCTATAAAGAGGTAATTTGTGGAAGAAGTATGTCAGTTTGGGAAATACAAATACTTTTCTTATCCACCTCTGTGAATAGAGAAAGAAATTTTATGTAAAACTATATTAATGATAAGCCACTCTAATAAGTACTCTATCTGCATTTTTCATGTGATTTTCAAAAGTGTCCATATATCTTTCTATCTATCTGTCTGTCTATCTATCTATCTATCTATCTATCTATCTATCTATCTATCTATCTATCTATCTATAGCTTTCTTCAGGCTATAGATGTAGAATTTGAGAATCACTAGGTAAGGTAAGATTTGCTCAAGGTCGGTCGTGTAGGTTAAGAATGGTAAGACTAAAACTGAACCTTAATGTAGATTACTCATTTCTGCAGTTTCCCATTAGTGACAGCAACAGAAAATACTCTCACTAGGTAATAAGCATATGACATAAATTAATGCATTTAATTCTACAATAGCCTTCTAACACTCTTACAAGGTGATAGGCATATGACATGAATTAATGCATTTAATTCTACAGGAACCTTATAATGTGCATACAATATGACTTCTCCATTTTGCACATGAGCAAAGAGACAGTGATAAATAAGTAAAAGTTACCAGACTAACGTTCAAAACCTAAAGGTGCTAGAGTATAAATTTGCCTTTGACTTGTTAAAGATTTCCTTCATGTAGATCTACTGATAGAGGTGTTAGTTTGCTTCTTCACACAATGGGATGTGTTATCTTTGAGGAAAAAATGGTCCTCATTGACAGGATTAAAAATGAACAATCCTCCTGTGGGGAAATATCAGAGAAATTACATGTTTTTCCTTTATCCTGAATAAAGCAGGGACAAAGTGAAATTTCATCATTTTTATTTCGACTCTAATGCATAGTCAATGACCTCCCTGCAACTTTCTGTATTTAGCCAGTGATAGTAAATAGTGTGTCAGCTATTGAGCAACATTCATAAATTGTTCTATATCACAAGCAACAAGTACTCCTCAGCTACATATGACTTAGAAGTGACAAAAATTTTAAAAAGGAAAAGCCTGTAATCTTTTTTGTTCTTTAATCAGTCATGAATAATGTTAATTTGAGACCTTTTGGAAGGAGAGGCCTAGTTTTTGTCAAACAGCAATCACAACAAGCATTACCCTTTTGCAGCTTGACAGAAAAGTTAAAAATTTTTGTCATGTCCCAGTTTTTCAGTATTTGATAAAGGTTAATAAAACAAGGTTTTAGAAAGCAGTGCGTCTACATTTCTCATGCTCTTAAAGGACAATTCTCATTAACTTGCACATTCCAAACTGGAACTTGTCCTTATTTTTTACCTTGTGTGGGCCAAGAAACCATGGCTAGAGTTCTCAGTTCTGACAACTAATAAGAGACAAGATGCCCTTCAAAAAATCTTGAGCTAGTGGCAGTAAATAGAAAGAGGGAAGAAGAGAGTCGCAAAGGAAGAGAACATCTGCTTCAGCAATCATAAACATTACATTAGAATGGGCTATGGATTGCTTACTAGAACTACTAACATAGCTAAGCAGTAATTTATTTTTTAAGTCATTTTCCACAAATGGCAAGAAATTTCCCCACAGATGAGTAAATTCTTTAGCAATCTCTATATGCTTCATTGTCTCACTCTTCAATAATTTAAATGTGGATAATAGTGTTGTTTAAGGAAGTAATTTTTTGAATTACTATGATAATACTTAGCATGGCAAGTATAATTGTCCAATGTACATATACCCATAGCTTACAGACAATGAAAATTTGAATTCATTGCAATCAGTTTTTTTCAATAATTATAATTTTCTAGCTTAATTTAGTTCAACCTCAATTTTTCCAACTTTATAATGTTTCTATAGTGTGTTTACATTTTTGAGAATTGAAATATATTTCCTATAAATGCTAAGCAATTTGCATGGTACTTAAAAATTCCATTTTATTCTATTCTATGATATTATTTGTGCAAGTATAGTAATTATTTAATTATCATTAGTGTAGTATTCTTTTTTTGTTGTTGTTGGTCGTAGGGCCTGAACTCTGGGCCTGGCTGCTGTCCCTCAGCTCTTCAGCTCAAGGCTAGTGCTCTAGTGCTTGAGCCACAGTGCCACTTCTGGCTTTTTCTTCTTATATGGTGCTGAGGAATCAAACCCAGTGCCTCATGCATGCAAGGCAAGCACTCTACTACTGAGCCACCTTCCCAGCCCCTCAGTGTCCTTTTAAATGAAACTTTTTAAAGCACTCATCCCAGTAATGTGTACAAGTAAAAGCATGCCTGTCTGGCTGGCTGATTTATACTTGAATTGACTACAGTGTTATTGTACACAGATATTTAATAATATGCCACAGGACAGTAGCCTAAATGGCATTCTGATTGCCATTTTTATCAGAAATTTAAATAAAGAATGCAAGGATTTGCTTATGAAAATAATGGATAATATAAAGTTCTAAGGGAGAGCAGAATCTGGATATATTAACGATCTGAGAAAATGCATAGAATATAGCCAATTGAAATTTAATAAAATTGATGTGAATCTTCATAGTTATAATAAAAAATGAATGCATAGATCCATATCACTTGCAGCAGTTGTAAAAGAAATCTGATTTAATGTCAATTGTAAACTCAGTGTGAGTCACAATATAATTTGTGCCATTTTCCCAGGGAATAAATGCTGTCTTTGGCTACATATATATATATATATATATATATATATATATACACATATATATATATATATATATATATATATGTATATATAGTATCCAAATTGAGACAGACAGTAACCAAACTTTGCTGAACAGCAATTAACAATCTACTAACCTTGAGGAATGGAAATGTTTAAGAAGAATAACAAAATGAAACTAGAGTAGAATGATTTTCTGAAATGGTACAAAGAAATGAGTGTCTTAACCTACAGACAGAAGACTTAATAATATATGGGATTGTTCATTAGTGAAAGAGTGATGTTATGAGAGATATAAAGACAAACCAATACAGAATGGGTAACATTAAGTGAGATATTATCCAACTTAGGTTTTCAGTGATGGCATTCAAAAGAGATGAGATTTCAGTGACGTACTCTAAGGTGAATAAGTGGGATAAAACTTTTATGGAAACAAAACTTGCAGATTTATCCAAAAAATAAAATGTAAGAAATGGAATTAAAGGCTTGTTCTTTGTTGATGTTTATGTTTTCTTTACTTTTTGTCTTGTTTATCTGTCTTTGGGAGGGTAAGGGGGCACAGAAATGGAGGGACAAAGAGTGAACAAATGCAGCCAGTGTACTTACTAGACACAGTATTGAAAATCAAATCTATAATTTGTGGGTGGAGATGGGTGGAATATGGGGAAGAACAAGGGAAGGGTGACATTGTCCAAAAAGAAATGTCCTCATTACCTCACTTATGTAACTGAAACCCCTCTGTATATCACCTTTGCAATAAAAATTTAAAAATGTAGGACAATAGGTTTGATGCTTAGGGAGAAGGAAGAGTTTATATACACATATAAAACAATATGTATACATATACATATATAGATAAAGATATATATACATAGAGAGAGAGATAGGTAAGTAGATAGGTAGATGATAGATATGGCATGAACTGAGCCACATGATTCTGGGACATGGGGGTGCGTGGGCGGGTGAGCTATCTACATTATGTGGGCATGTAATGGAAGCAGGTCCTTCACTCAGAGAGTATGGTGGTTTTGTCTACATCAGGAAAACTGCTGACGTCTGTTCAATATCCACAGGATTTGACTGTTGTAAGTTGAGATAAGGGCTAGAAGGAAGAGCAAGTACAAGAATAAAAGACAGACTGTGGTGGGATTTCTAAAAGAAAAGAAAAACTTTAGGACATCTTTTTAAAATGACAGTTTCCACAACCACAAGTGGAAAGAGGGAGATAAACCTCCAGGTGTTTCAAAACACTATCTCTTCAGCTTCAAAACTATAAAATAAACAGTTGAAAATATATTTCACTGATGTAGTTATCAATCTGCTTGTTTATAGTTTACCCTTGGAAACTAATGCATACTGTTCAGGAATGTGGTCTCATACTGCCTTAACCCAGACATCATAGTTATCAGAGTAATATCCAATAGTCTGTGCATTTTCTTTTTACAGAAGAGCTGAGGCTCATAAAATACAGGCAAAGACACTAAGAAGAATACGTCATGACATTTTACTGGTTCATTGATGGTAAATTCCATCTCAAGTTGATAAGCAAATTGTGAATCATAATACTAAAATCTAAAGTATAAGATAAGGTGTGTTTTGCTTCATGCATAGGTGAATCTTAGTTGTTTCATAAAGAGGAAAAATAATAGTGAGCAGGGGCAAACTATGGAGATTCTACCTTGTAGTTTCTAACAAATATTTCACTTGATGGAAATCAGGAAGATTAAGAGGACAATAGAAACCTATAAAAATACCTTCTCTTGAACAATATCCTGGCATACTTAACTGTCAAGACCACCTGATTTTAGAAGAAATTGATACTGAATATTGGGAAATACACATATTTCTAAAACTGATGAAGGGAAAAGCACTTGCTTTATTTTACTTGTCAAAAATGAGATGCTCAAGTTTAATAGCAATTTGACAATTATCTTTTGGTAAAATTAACTTTTTTCAAAATTCTAGCAAATATTGACCATTGAAGTTGCACTTACCTAAAATGCATGCTTGTCCAATTCATCATTTCAGTAATGAAAGTGTGTGTCTGGCCATACATGGATGTGTAATGAGAACAATTTTAAACTGCCTAGGGATTTCCTATAGAAGTTTAATTGTCCCACATGACTTATCAAAGTTTATCATGTAAACCTAGATTTGGGATCATTTGAAGCATTCAATATGCACTTGAGGAAGTGGCGCTGTGGCTCAAGCGGTAGAGCGCTTGCTTGGAGCTGAAGAGCATAGGGACAGCGCCCAGGCCCAGAGTTCAAACCCCACGACCGACAAAAAAAATGCACGTGAAAGTATCTAGCAAAATCATAGGAACCCTTCATGATATCCTTCAAATACACACTATGAACTTTTAGGGGCTTTCATTTCCCTGCCACTTTACATTGCTACTGTGGTGAATTCAGTCTAGTATATTTCCTAGGTTAATACATAGCAGTTATTCAGAACAGCAATTTTGCTGTGCTGATGTGACTGTTTTTATCAACATCATAAAGGTTTCTTGGTTATACTGTATTCCCAGTTTTTAATGTCAGAGGAGATTTCCATATTCATTTCCTCTGCTTCTCGTTTCCTTTATAGCCTTATTCATTTGCAGTGTGATCTTTTGAGTTTAAGTGTAGATCCAGTATGCAGAAATAAAATTCCTGGGAGCTTTTTCAGTGGGATCATTAAAACAATAATTCTCTTTATCAGATAGTATATGCAACGTGGAGGGAGGAGTTCTATCACAGATTGTATGTGCAATGTGGAGGTAGGAGTTCTGTGACATCCATATTCAGGAAAGAATGTTCTCATCTGGGGGACACAGCTTGCACCAGGACTCTATAAGTCAAGCTTGTCCTTGGCCTAGGTAGATAGACTTGGGCACAATAGACACGGAAAGTCAATTTTACTATGAATGCATTCTTCCTGAATGAATGCACAAATGTACTTTTCAATAGAGGAGTGTGCCAATGGTCAAAGATAAACTTCTTTCTAGCTTAGATATAGGCTTGCATTTGGGCCAAATATTCTTTAGAATAATATTTAGTAACATGTATAACATTTTAATACATATGATTGTATTCTTGAAAACGATGATGTGAACTAAAGCTTTGTAAATCTTAGACTCTTATTTTCACAATTACCTTGAAATATACTTGTCCTTGCTTGTGGATTCACATACTTAAGAATAAGTTAGCCATAATGAAAAGTGGAAAGGGAAGGCAACAACTATATGCACAAAAGCATATCTTCTTCTTGAGGCCAGGCCATAGGGAAATAGCGGAACTTTTCCAACCTGCTATAGGTTTTGATATACTCAGATTTATATTGTGGGCAATAGTAGAAAAACTCCTCCAGTTATTCCTGGTCCTTGAGGGCATTTGAAGTTAATGGTGTTGCTGAGAAAAAGCAGCACCAGTGACTGGGGCCCTTGACAGGCAGTAGATGTGCAAATATCTTACATTCCATATGAAGGATCTTGGTGTTAAAGTTCCTTTGTAACCTTGTCAGGGACCTGTGGTGAGAGGGTTTTGTCCAGTGGCTCATCCAAACCAGCTACTGTCAGCTTTATTTCCTCTGCTACTATGCAATATTTTCTGTTACTGGCTGCTGCCTGTCCCTTGCCACTCAGGTTAGTTCTCCTAGGCTGGCCAGCTATGATCATGCAAAGATTGCTTTCACCTTAGGCTGCTCACCTCCCCATTACTACTGAAGGACTTCCAGATTCCCACGACTCTTACCTTTTATCTTACTATCAATGCTGCTTCTCCTAATTTCCTTCTTATTGCCAACTGATCAAAGTTAGGAAAACCACTACAAAGAAAGCCTTTGTTGGAAACTTATGGTGTTACACTAGGTGGGGCAATGCAGGAAAGTGCCTCTCAGATACACAAAGTGAATTGAGCATCCTGGTTCTATAGCCACAAAAAGGAGGGCGTAAGGATGTCTGCACCAGTCATGACACTACTCTCATGTTGCACGTCATAATGCAGTTAGTTCCTTATGTAAATAAAAGCCTATGTTCAACCAATCATGGGTGGTATGTTTAGCCAAAAAGTCCTGATTCTGTTCTGAATTAAGTTGCAGTTTTGGTACCAAAATTCCAGTGCAAACCATCTATTTGGACAGTGCTTATGGGAGCTGGACTGGTGCTTTTAGTGTTAACACAAAACCAATCTTCCTGCTGGGTTGGCAGTCTTTGCTCTAGGTAGTGAAAGTCTTGCAGAATATTTTAGCAGCTGTCAATTACAGAATTAATTGTTAGTGTCTCTCAACACTTCACCATAATTAAAGGGGAAAATCAACTTTTACAAGATTTTTTTTACAAAGATGTATATCAGCAGCAGTAGAGCTTTAATAGTATTTAAAGTACTCTAGCAATACTTAATTTCTGCCTAGTGCTCCAAAGAGTTGCAGGTCCCCATTGTATGTTTTAAGAACGCTTTTCAAGGATGTAACTATCTTCTTAATGCTGACCTCAAAGCTAGGATATCATCCCAAAGACCTCAGTTTCTATTCATAACCCATCACAGTTAATTTGTATGGAGTTAGCTAAGCATCTTTTTCGCTCTTCTTCACCTCTTAATGTAATGAAGTTTTATAAGATGGCCAATTTCCTCCTTGTATATCCCAAGCTTCAAGGTTAACTTAAGTGAAATGTTATTCAAATGTATGAATACATAAAATAAAGCATAAATTATGCTGCTTTTCCTAAGTAGCTGAGAGCCCTGCATCATTTTTGTAACACTTATTATATTAATCACTTCATTTTAAATTATAATTTTTGATGTTTTTAGTATGTACCTCTTACTAGAATTATATATTTGAAAACCAAAGGTGAACTAAGCAAATATTATATCTGCCTCAAGAGAACTTACATTTCAATGAAAAAAAGATAGACATACAGACTATGTTAAAAATAGATAGGAAAAAATACTTAGCAGGGATACTTAGCTCATGGAGATCATTTTAAGACTGGTTTTGAGTTAGTATCTTATTTCAAACGTTTTATACAGGATTGTGTCATAAAAATTATTCTGGATATTACAAGAAGAATACAATGGATAGAGTGAAGAAGGATGTATGTTTTAGGTATCTGAGTAAGGAATGAAGTGGTGGCTTAGAATACTGGCTACAGAAATGTTAAGTGGATAACTGAAGACATATTTGTAGACATACCTGGTAAAGAAATATTGTAATTAGATGCTTGGTTCTGTTTATAACTTTCTAGACTGGGTTCCATTCAAGAGCAAATCTATCTTATTCATCTCTGTACTTTTCCAGTTGAGTGTACTTGATGACAATATATTTTTTCAGTACTATGGGTATCTGGTGCATGGAAGGCATTCACTAAATCTTCAAACAAATGCCTTTTGCTATAGTATAATTCCTCTTTTTTGCCTTTAAATTAATGTTTTTCCTCCTTTAAGAAAGGTTTGTTTGTTTTGGTATACAACATTGCGGTGAATATGATCACTTTATCTTTCTTTTTTCCTTCAAGATCTTGTAAACTTTAAGAGCATACGTTCAGTATTTCTTTTTCTGGTAGAAGAAACACAATTTTTTTATTTCCTCATATGGCAGTTCTTCCTTTATACTGATCATTTCTTTTGCCTCTCTCTGGATTTTCTTTAGCTCTTTTATGTCTTGTTTGAGATGTGAGAACATGGTACTCCTGGTGTGAACTCACCACAATCCTGTATGTCAGCTGAATGCTGGATTTTGTGTTTTCTCCAATATTTTATCTAATAAAATGGAATAATTCCTAGACAATGTTTTTCTAGAAAATGGGGCCCAAATCCACAACTCTTCTCAGAGTAAAAATATAATAACTCATAGCTTCACATAAAGCAGTGTGAATTTTTTCCTTGCCCTTGTCCATGGTGAAACTTATCTATCATTTTCTTCTCTTTTATATGGCTTCATGTAATTTTCTTGCATTTTGTCCCTGGCAGTTTGAGATCTCTGTACCTGCAGAAGAGCTTAGTGTCAATTACTTGTTTCCTTAAAAATCACTTATAAAAACTGTCAGATTAGGCTGACCCCTTGGAGATTTCTCCATTTATAGTTTCTATCCAGAGCAATTTTCCTTTACTCTTTGTTTCTTGACAAAAATAGTGCACTCAACTTATGGTAACTTCAGTTAAGGATTATAGAAAGGTATTTTCAAAATGAAGATTATATATCTGTTCGTTCTATTTTCTTCACAATATTAATTATCTGAGAACTTAATCTGATAAACTGAATATAATTATTCTTGCAGAAAAATGCATTGCCTTTTCGTATGTTGTGATATCATAAGTGACATATTTATGCATATCTATCCTTGGAAATCTTACCTGATAAGCATATAAAACTTAGATTCCCCACTAAAACTCTTCTTGTAGATGCCTTCTTTCAGCATTTCTAATGACTTTTTATTTATGGGCAATAAATCTATAATCTCAAACTTTTATACTTCCAACATTGTGCATGATGTCATAGGGATTGAATTCAGAGCCCCATACTCTCTTTTCTTATCTTTCTTTTTTCTCTTGAAGCTTTTTTCTCAAGTTAACTGGGGAAAAAGAGTCTCTTAGATTTATCTGTTTGGGACTGACTTTGAACGCCAGTACACAGATATTAATCTCCTGAGTAGCTAGAATTACAGGCTTGAGCCACTGTAACCTGTATAGCAATTTGTGATTTTCTTACATATTTAAAATCTTTGGTACCACCACATTTTCTCTTCTTTGATATTTTCATGATTATTAACATACACTTAATGAATATTTTTTATTTATTTATTTTGTCGGTTGTGGGGCTTGAACTCTGGCCCTAGGCCTCAGCTTTGCAGCTCAAGGTGAACACTCTACCATTTGAGCCACAGAGCCATTCATGTATTTTTGACACTGGCAAAATGTAACACAGTTACGAAATGTGATATGTTGAGAAACCAGCAGTGAATGCAGCAAGTCAAATCCTTCCCTTCTTGGAGTCTAAAATTCTTTTAACGATTGAGATCAGTGAATAATGTGTTGTGTGGCTTTAAATACTATGAAGAAAAAAATAGAGTCAAAAGGACAGAAAATAAAAGAGATACCACTTAACATGGGATGCACTTAGAAAATATCTTCCTGAAAATATAGTACTTGAGTACGAGCTTTATGATGTGTGAGAATGAATGATATGTACAAGTTCTAGGATTATCTGCAGGAAGGGAGGTCCAGTTAAAGGGAAGAATAAGATAGGTACATGTTCAACCAGTTCAACAAATAAAATTCCAGTACTATAGCAATACAGTTACACAAAAGAGGTATGGAATTAAGGTAATCATGTCAGAAACAGATCATGTAAAGACTTAAAAAGTGGAGAATTTTAGACTCTATCCTTGGTAACAAAAAACAAAGTGATTTGATGCATTTGAACATAGTTGACCATAACATCACTTACCACTTAAGTTCAGTATGTATAACATAGACTATTCTGGAGGATGGTAGAAGACAAATTGGGAGGCTTTTATGGTGGGTAATTCATATTATAATTCCGATCATTTGTATCTGATTGGTGATGGAAATAATCAGGTTCTGAATGCATTTTGAAGCTATGCCTGGATAGGTTGATGGACTGACTGTGCAGTGTGACAAAGAGGGAAGTTAGAAAAAAAGAGTCCACATTTTTAGCCTAAGCACTCTTGATCATTTAACAAAATGAGAAATACTGAACAAAGCAAAACCTGGGATAGGCAAGAGTTAGGTAGAGAGCAGACTTGGAGCATATTAGGTTACAGTAGCTTACCAAAGATTCAAATAGAGATTTCAGTCAGAATACTTGATATGCTCGGTGGCATTTATGAGAGTGTCCTGGGCTACAATTTTACATTTGGGATTGGAGAGCTGTCAAAATGCAAATTTCATTTAAAGTTAGGGGATTTGTTGAAGCTGCCTCAGGAGTATGGAATGACTATACTCAGAAGAGAGAACAGGTGTCTGGAATGTGTCCTAGACACTCAATTATTTTATGTTATTTAAAAGAATTCAGCAACAATTTTAGAATAAGTAGTCAGTGAGATTAGAAGGTAACCGACAAACTAGTGGCCCAAATGACAAATGATAGCAGTGTTTCAAGAAAGAGGGTTTCAATCAGTTATGTCAAACACAACTGGCAGTTGAGTATGATGAGGAATGAGACTTTATTATTGGATTTGGCAAGATAAATTTTGGTCTCCTCAAAAAGAATTGCTTCAGTGTTATTATGGAAACCAAAGCTCAACTGAAGTATACTCAAAGGATAATTAGAGACAAAAAAATAAAAAAGCACTTTGAAAATGTTTTTCTCTAAAAAGGAAATAGATAAGAGGGAATTATAGAGTCAAAAATTAGGGAAAAGGATTGTAATTGAATGCAATGGAGTAATATTAAGGAGGGTAATTGTGGGTACAGGAGTGTTAGTTCCAGTGTGAATAAAAAATGCTATTTTCAGAGCAGTAGAAGCATGGATAAAAACAAGAAGTGGCATATAAACTTTATATATTGTAAAGAATAACTTGCAATGTAATAATCAAATTTAAGAAATGAATATATAACATGTATCACTGAGATGAGATGAACAGAGAGATTTTGGCTTTCTAAAGCATTACACTATTTGATATGATGCTTGAATCTACATGTTTCAGTTAATATTTGCATACACTCTCATACCACACTGCATTTACTTATGTGCTTGTAAGCTAAATCTAGGTTTCAAATATAGGGAAAAGCATGTCTCTCTGGGCCTGACTTACTTCACTTAACACAATTTTTCCATGTCTTTCCATTTATTTTCAAATGGTATGATATCACTCTTTCTGATGGATGAGTAAAATTCTTTTGTATATGTATACCACATTTCTCTCTTTTTTTTTGCCAGCTCTGGGGCTTGATCTCAGGACCTTGACACTGTCTCTGAGCTTCTTTTGTTCAAGGCTAACACTCTATCACTTGAAGTGCAGACCACTTCCAGCTTTTTCTGTTTATGTGGTACTGAGGAATTGAACCCAGGGTTTCATGCATGCAAGGCAAGCACTCTACCACTAAGCCACACTCCTAGCCCCACATTTTCTTGAACCATTCATTCACTGAGGGTCATGGGGGCTAATTACATATTTGGCTATGCTGGTAGCTTTACTGTATCTTGGTGTGTCTTTTCTCTAAGATGTGAAGCATGGACTATCTTCGGATAGGAGATCCAGTTCACCACAAACTAACACTCCAACTATCACTTCAGAAACAGTGGGACAAAGGGTGAAACAATTCATCAAAGATACTCACTAGACACTATGTTGGACATAAGCTATACAACTTGGGGTGGGAAAGGGAGTCAAGGAAAGGAAAAACTGGGAGAAAACGAGGAAAGAGTTGACATTGTTCAAAAAGAAATGTATTCATTATCTGACTTATGTAACTCTAACCCCTCTGTACATTACCTCTACAGTAAAATTTAAATTTTAAAAAAGAAGAAAGATCAATGCTACAGGCTAAGATGAGGTAAAATCTGATTCTTTCCATCTAAAAAAAGAAATAAAGAGCACTATCAATGTTAAAGTCAGATAAAGTTTCAAAATTTCATAGCCTTTGTTCAAGGTATAGATTTAAATTTTAAATTAGTCCATCTATTCATTCTGCAAACACAACACATATTAAAGGAATTTAAAGATTAATGGAAGAAGAAATCAGAGACTAAAATAATCATGTGAAAAAACATTACACAGTAACTAAAATATGAAGCAATTGGAATGATTGCAAGTGTGTGAGAATGAGAATTAGGAAAGGTTTTCCTGGAAAACTTTTAAAAAATTTTTATTGTAAAGACACTGTACAGAGGGGTTATAGTTACATGAATAATGTAATGAGTACATTTCCCATTGAGTATTGTTACCCCCTTCTTTGTTTTTCCCCTACCATTCCGTCCCTTCCCCCCAACTCCACTCTTCACCCTCCCCCCAAGCTATAAAGTTCATTTTTTTTTTTTTTGTCGGTCGTGGGGCTTGAACTCTGGGCTAAGGCGCTGTCCCTGTGCTCTTCAGATCAAGGAGAGCACTCTACCACTTGAGTGACAGCACCACTTCCGGTTTTCTAGTGGTGTTATTGGAGATAAGAGTTTTACGGACTTTCCTTCCCCGGGCTGGCTTTGAACCGTGATCCTCAGGTCTCAGCCTCCTGAGTATCTAGGATTACAGGCATGAGCCACCGGCGCCTGGCTAAAGTAATTTTTTTTTAATTTATTTTATTTTTTTGTGAACATACTGTACAGAGGGGTTACAATTACATGGGCAGGATAATGCGTACATTTCTTATCAAGCATTACAGCCTCCTCCTTTGTTTACCCTTCACATCCCTTCCCAGCCTCCCCCGCCCCATCCTCCCTCTTCCCCCCCCAACGTTGTAAAGCTCGTTTTCGACATGACAACTTGTACTTCTCATTGTTGCAACAGGTCCACCTGTATCCTTAAATGACTTGTTTTTCCCCATCTCCTCCACAAGTTATACCAACATCAAATATAGTGAAAGCAGGGGTTATACTGTGGCTAAAGTCATTGTTAACATAATGTCTTTTACATCTCATTGTTACAAGGGGTCAGCCTGTATCCATATTTCAGCATTTCGTTATTTTCCTTCCCCTGTCCAAATTAGAAAAAAAGATGCAGTACACCAGAATCAAATACTGTGAAAACAGGGGTTATACCATGGGGGAAGAACACCCAAAAGAAACAAAAAAGTCACATAGTGCATTAAAAACTATAGCAACCAAGAAAAAGCCTCTTGTGTCCCTATCTTTGGGTTCATTTCACTTAGCATCATCTTCTATGGTCATATGTACATAGCTTTTGAATTTTTCTGCTTGTCTAGTAAGATTATCCTAGATGTATGCTAGTTATTGCAAATAATGGAAAACATGGGTCCCATGATTCTTTGGGCCTGGCTTACTTCACTTAATTTAATTTTTTTCCAAGTCTTTCCATTTCTTAAAAAATGGGACGATGTCATTCTTTCTGATGGAGGCATAGAATTCCAGTGTGTGTGTGTGTGTGTGTGTGTGTGTGTGTGTGTGTGTGTGTGTGTGTATGTGTGTGTGTGTATCACATTTTCTTGATCCATTCATCTACTGAGGGGCATCTGGGTTGGTTCCATATCTTAGCTATGGTAAATAATGCTGTGATAAACATACTTGTGCTGGTAGCTTTAGTATGGTCTTGTTTCTGATCATTTGGGTAAGTGTCCCAAAGTGGGATTGCTGGGTCATAGGGGAGCTCTGTGTGAAGTCTTTTGAGGAACCTCCATACTGCCTTCCAAAGTGGCTGAACAAGTTTACACTCCTACCAACAATACAGTAGGGTTCCCTTCTCTCCACATCCCCTCCAGCATCTGTTGTTATTAGAGTTCTTGATTATAGCCATTCTAACTGAGGTGAGGTGGAATCTCAATGTTGTTTTAATTTGCATTTCCTTTATGGTTAGAAAAGTTGAGCATTTCTTCATGTGTCTATTGATCACTCTTATTTTCTCTTCAGAGGAGTCTCTCTTTAAGTCTTTAGCCCACTTATTAATTGAACGTTTGTGGGAAACTTATTTTTAACCTGATGAAATAATACAGTTTTCTTCTAACCATAACACATAAATTATTGAAGTAGGTTATTGCTCCTATTTTGACTCAGTTCTCAATTGATAAGGACTCAATAACTCCAAATTTATTGATCTCTCTTTTTTTAATCATCTATGTAAATGTCATATTTTTAAAATATTTTCTTGTAGTCTTTTACTTTTGCCATTTATGTTAAGTAGAACCAATTGATAGGGAGATTCCAGGTAGGATTATATCCATACATAAAATGTCACAGATATAAATACAGACCTATATATTGATGTAGAGATATAAGTGTAGATGTGTGTTTATATGCATGTAAGTATATATGTTAATATTTTAAGTTAATTAGTTAATACTATTTCCACTCCACTGATTTGATCACTTCATGGGATTCTTGGGTTCTTTCTAACTTTTGTCATTTTCTCAGCCATAGGGCTGTGCACTTAAGTTTTTGGCAACTTCTCTGAGACACATCTCTTTCTTTATCCTCTCTTAGTATGTAAGGATAGAACATTCACAGTGATCCTCTACAAATTTAATGACTTCCTCCACTAAAGGTTTTGGACCCAAACATTAAACAATTCAATTAGCTTTAGCTCTTATGTAAATATTATCGAGAAGAAAAAATCCACTTTGATGGCAAGAAATCAATAGAAGGAAAACACAAGGATCAAGTATTTTCATTAGCATGTTAACACACTTTATAGTTTTTAAAAGGCATTATCACACTTTTGTTTGTTATTGTTTTGTTTGCTATTATCACTGTACTGATAATGAAATGCACACTTAGAGATGGAAATACATAGCCTGAAGTCAATCCCCCCAACAAAATCAGTTTCTATTTCTGAATATAATAACAAGGTAGCTCTCTCAAGTTTTTGGCTTGCCCGATCCTGGTTTCTCTTTGCTCTTCCCTGGGAGCCTGATTATTTGCAGTTGAACAAGGCTCCTGCAATTTCGATTTGCTTTCTCCAGCTGTTCCTGCTGTTTAAGAGCTAGAGAAGCAAAGCTCAGTTTAAATCCTGCTACTTTAGCCATGGAAACCTTTATCATTTTAACTGGAGCCTTAAATATAGTCAAGCCCCATTCCTTTCTCAGTGGAGGAAGTGCTGGAGCAAGAATCTCATGTGGTTCAAGTGGCTTAACAGAGGATAGTTTACACTCCCCGAAGGATGTGCCTATGGTGTCCTAGTGGGAAAACCTTTCTGGCCAACAAGTATATGCTGTATCAGTGCGTCTTAAACACTCCTCTGCTTGCTGCAGCCATGGTTGCTTTAAAGATTCCTCTGCAAAGAGTTTTCCATAGAATTTATAAAGCCAAGTAATTCTTCCTGGATTTTTAACTGTTATCATTAGGCAGTTTTCCATTATGATTATTCATTTATTGGTAGTACTAGGGCTTGATCTAAACATCTTGCATAGGTGCTTTACAGCTTGAGCCATACCTCAGTCCTTTGGCTTTTAGTATCAAATAATATAAGTCAAGACTTGCTTGGACTATGATCCATCTGTGTACATAGGGTGAGAGATAAATTCCACTACACACCAGCTTTTATTTAATTGAGATGTGGCCTTGTGGAATTTTGGACAAGACTTATTTTAAACCCTGATTATACTGATTTCTTCTTTCAGTAACTAGGACTATAGAGGTGTGTCACCGTGCCTGGACTCTTTTATGACCATTTTCAAGAGAATGGTGCAAAAACGGCGAAACTGATTTTCAATAGCACAGAAGCTGTTTTCTTCACAATTCCTAATGTGTACAATACCTGTGACAGAAGACATGGCTCTTCCTCAGATCTGTCCCAGTCAACATAAGCAAAGAGGAATCTGACCTCATCTGGAATTTACCTCTTGAAATTTATCTTTTCTACTTCATCTTTTAATGGATTTTCCGGTTCTCAAGCCAACCTCAAAAGAAACTCTTAATTGCTCAGGAGCTCTTGACAAGTGTTTACTCAAGTTCATCGTGGATCCAGATATAAGACAATAATTTTTACACTTAATCTCTGCTCTTTGCCTTTGGGTAAAGTCACTATTAGAAAACATCTTGCTTTAGCACTATCCTTTATATTTTAATTCCCACTTACCACTTTACCACCTATAAACAGCCCCTCAACACACACACACACACACACACACACACACACACACACACACACACACACACACACACACGTACATGTGCACACATGCAGAATCATTTACAAAGTAATATTAAGGTCTCTGATGCTATTATTTTTAACTGCTCAATAATAGGATTTTTGGAATATGTCTGTATATAAATCCTGGTTCCAAGGCTCGTGGTCAGGATGATCATGAACAAGTGACTCATCTCTCTGGAATTTAGTCTTCTCATCTGGAAAACAAGAAAATGAACAACAGTCACCTTACCATTAGCATCAGGATGAAATTGATGGAAAGTATTTTGATTTTTATAATATTGGACCTCAAGCTAAGCCCTTGTACATGCTAGACAAATGTTTTGCCTTTGAGCCTTCACTTTAAAGCATTTTGAGTACAAAATGCTTAGAATAATATCTGAGAAGTAATAAGAGTCTGATAAATTCAGGTTTGGCTATTACTATCCCATTGTTCAATGGAACCAATGTAGCTAACCTCACAGGACTATCATGAAAGATAGTAAGAATACTGCTTACTAAATGCCTATTCTGTGTTATGCAAAGGAACTAAAATAAATAAGCATTTAGTAAACAGTACTCTTTATTCCCAGTAAATCATGTCCCCATTCTGTGCCTTTCCTTCACTTGAAGACGAATTTATCTCATAAACTTCTGCTTTTGTTTTTAAACTACTTTACTGAAATTTTAAAACTAACTTTAAAGGGCTGATTTTGAATATAACATGAAAAATAGAAGAAAAATTTCAAATAGCAGCTGTGCTTTCAGGCAAAAACCAATAAAGAAACGAAATCATTAGACTTAGGACTAGAGTCACATTTTTAGGACATTGTTTTAACTCCACAGTGAAACAGGCATTGTAATAGCCCTTACTTTCTTGCATTTAGACACCTGAAAGCTTTCAGAGAAACTGAAAATCTAGCTGTTCTGCTTGAAGTCATTCTTCTTAATTGCATGAGGTCAAGTGTAAGGCATAATCACGACACTTTCATTCAATTGGTGCCACTTTTCATTTTGGCCTTCTTCATTGTCTCATGTAATTCCTAGTCCATTAAGCTCTGGGAAATGTCATCTTTTGTACTGTATTTCAAATGTTTGAACTCGCTCTAGGTCCACCTTGCATAATGGTCATGTAGACTCAGTTATCCTCCAGAGACAGGAAGCCTACAATATCCAGAAAGTAGGCTAGATCACCTAGAGATATGTGCCTCTGTGAGAAACTTGCCTTTAATAAAACAACACTAGCTCTATGTATGATTTTCTATTCTCCTTACCACTTCAGACTTCAGAGAGTTAGTACTCTTCTTCTGTTTCAGTGACAGCCAATCTACTATGGGAAGGAAGTTCTCAAAGCAATTGCATATTTTATTTTTCTCATCCAGCTAGAATCCTAAGTTAGTACAAGATGATTAAAATATTGAGGCAATCCTCCAGATAATGTAGACCCAATGATGTGATCATCTTTTGCTGTCTAATGAGTATATAGATTTATATAGAGGAGTTTGAAAATATATATCTCCATCTTCCTCTAGTGCCTTGAAAATTATACATGCTTACATGCTCAGTAAATCATAGCTGTACCTATTATTATGAACAATAGCAATGTTTATCAAATTTGTATCTGTAAATCAGAAATACTAGAACTTGACTAGTTTTTCCATTGGTGTTAAACAGATAATTAAAAGCAAAATAATAAGCACATAGTGTGTTGCGTATGTTGAAAAATCGGTGGTATAATTGTTTTCATTTGAAAAAGTAGAAATCATGTCTCAAATTTAATTAAGGAGGAGATTTATTGGCTGAAATAACTGAGTAAGGAATGTATGTTTACTCTGGTGTGTTTATGGATATCAAATGATGTCTTCAGGATCTTTCTGACCACTTAACCCAATTCTTCTGTGATGACTCCATTATTGGGTGACTGAAAGTTAGTTTCCAGCTGTTTTTAACCTACGTAACCTGCATTTTTCATCCTCTAGTAAAGAGAAAAATGTTTATCCAATATTGCCAGTTTAATGTCCCAAAATTCGTTTGATTCTATCAGTTCAGGTTATGATCTTTGTATTTTTCACTCTGCTCAGACGAATAGCAAGTGGTTCTGAGTGACATCTTGTCATAATAATTTGTATGCATAAATTTCCTCTCAAAGAAGACAGTTCTTTCTGTGGCTCTACATAATTATGTTCTTCTACTGTAGTCCATTAGCCACAGTTCACCTTCATTCAGTGAATCTCTATTTTCCAGCTGGATAACACAGTAAAGAGCATTTATCACAAAAGAATTGAGAAAAACTGTTTATTAACTTATTAACTATATCACATTATTAATTATAATTAAATATGCATGTAGGAACTTCTTCACAAGTATTGGAAAGATAAAATAATAATCTACAAATTCTGGAGGATGTCAGACTCATGTGTTAGTTGATATTCGTGTCAAACATCTGTAGTTCTAGCACCTGGACAACTGAGGCAGGATGAGTTAGTTAGAACCCAGCCTTTGAAACGAGTTTGGGTAACTTAGCAAAGCCCTGTCTTAAAAATCAAACAAACAAAATATAGGATTTCATAGGGTGACAATAGGACGACAGCTAGACAGATCTTTTTAATATGTGGCTGAGCATGAGCTATGAAATAGCAGACTCATCATGAAGTGTTCAGAAAGCGAAGATGATTTTAATCCTTACCATGTTGAGACTGAACAGAGACAAAATCTGAATAAGACTGAACAGAGACAAAATCTGAATAATGTGTTAGACATTTGATACCAACTCCATAAATCTTTTTAATTAAAGAATAAACACTGGTTTCCCTACATAAATATCGATGTATGGAAAAAGAATTGTCCTAAGGTCATGGAAAATTCAATTTGCATATTTATGAGTATTTCTTTTTTGCCCAAGACATTATTAGTTTTTAAATCTGCCTGCTAATTCCACTAGATAAATGAAAACTAATTTTATCTACAAAATCCTGGAGGTACTATTTCCCATTAGATTGCATGGCAGAGTCTGTTTTTGTGATTTAAGTGGGTTTTGTGATTAAAGTAGGTTTCCAAGCAATGCTCATTGATTCATTCTACTCATCAATTGACTCCTAGGTGTCGATTGTATGCCAGCAGCATGAGAGAAAAATAACATGTCTAATATATATTCCAGTTGGTGATGCAGACATTTTAATAATTTAAAAATGCAATGTAATCAATGAAGCACTAGAGGTATGCAGGAAATACTTATTGTTATCAGAAGGAAGCACTTTCCAGTGCAGGGTGCAAATGTATCATTGGTTGGAAAGGTTTCACTGGGAGGGTGGCATCTAAACTTGACTTCTAAGCATAGGGAGAAATGTGCATAAAAGAAGAGCGGCATGAATAAAACGTTGCCTTGAGTATGTCTTATCACTATACCTAGTGAAATAGGGCAATGGGGTCCGATCAGTGCCATCTTGGGCACATGGTGGATGGGAGAGGCTGGCACCTTGTCTTCATAGTGGGGAAAGGTGAAGTCCCAAACTCCCACATGATGGATGTGTCTGAATCCCTTAAGACAGGGGCAGGGACTTGGATGATAGGTTACTAAACCTGTCAGTCCAGTGCTTAGGATTGGGAGTTTCCTGTGACCTTGCCACCTGACCTGATCCTATATAGTCCCAGACCAGCTAAGGTGCCATTATATCACGCCATGGGCCTCCATGTGCGTGTCCTGTCTCCTGCCTCCTGGCTCTTCTCCGGTCACCATGGCATCCCATTGGAGGTGAATTGGTTTGTGGGTATTGATGTTGTTCGTTCTTTCCTCTCCAGCTCTCAGTTTACTAACAGTGTTAAGTGTATTGCTGACTGCTGGTCTTTGAGACAGGAGTCCACCATGCAGTCTCTGACCTTTTAGTAAAGACTCTAAGATAGGACCCTTCAAAATGTGTTTTTTCTGTTTTCTCATCTTACAACACTGGTATCTGTAGCTTCATAGGACAAAACAGGAAGTGATGAAGCCAGAAGTTGTAGGAAAATGATAAAAATCAGGATTAAGACATAATTACTAGACATAATTATCATGCATACTTATAAGGATTCATAATGGAAGGCTGTTTGTAATGTTCTGTTGAACCTTGTTTTAGGAAAATTAATGAGCCCTAGTGCAAAACAAAATTCAACAAAAACAAATAAATGATATGTTCCTTTAGGAACTCACCTAGTACAACATAATATATAATTCTATTTATAATAAAGCATCATAAATATTTGCTCAGAAGTAGTTCCATTGTTTGAATCAAGGATGATTTGATTTGGGGCGCCAAGTATGTAAACTTGATGCAGATTCAGTAAGGAGCTGCAATACATTCCTGGACATGTCTGATATTTGCAGAGAAACGTCAGATGGTACAGCTTGTGTTCTCAGAATATACCAGAGTCTCACTTTGGCAGTGACCTTGGGATCCTTGTTATAAGGTCATCGGACAGGTGGAAAAAAACAGCAACAAAAAGACGTGTGAGTAAATCCTCTTAGATTAAATCCTAGAGACGATCTTATTCTGAATTCTATGTCAGGACAGTGTATTAACAAATGTCAGGTTTATATTCAAATTATGATGACCTTGTGCTTTTCATTTAGAAAGTTTACAGAGATTAGTATTATAAAAGTAGTTTGGAGGCTTGCATTTCTGAAGCTATTGCAAAGATGAACAGAATAGCATATAAATCTTTTGGTTTTTCTTATTGACCTTGCAGTTTTAACTTCTTAAGTGTTTACTTCCACCACAGACATTGCCTTTTCCTTTTAAGCTTTTATAGCTGATGGCAAAAATTCTGCTAATCACAAACAAAACTGTAAAGACATTCAAAATGAAAGGTACACAGTGACTTTCAAAACCATCATTTGAAACAAAACACAGGTAAATTTTTTTAAAGCATAGATATCAGTGTAGGACTCTGAATTCAATTTTTAGCTATTTTCTTTGCCTAAAGTTTATGGAGTATGTCTCTACTCTCCTATTAGCTTGAGGTTAACCTATGGAAAAAAAGAAACTATTAAAACTTAAGGGCCACTAGACTTTAGATCTACTTTCTTAGTTTGTGTAAAATGAAACTAACTGAACTTCATTATTTCTGCTTAAATCAGAAGGCAGTCCAGAAATCTAATATCTTCTATTTTATACAACACGGAAAAAATTTCTCTTTCTATAGTGATGTCATAGAATATATTTTTGGTCTCTTTTTTGACATGCAAATCTACCCTATGTATTACAAGTGAGAACTCATTAAAATGAACTGGAATTCAACTGTGTTATCTCCCAAGAACATGGAAAACAGCATGAGCATTTCCATTTGCTAACTTCGTGAAATCACCGATCCCATCCCTATTCACACAAGCCTTCCATGGATTTCAGGTTTTTTTCTAGTTCTACCAGACAAAAACTCTACCTATCTATCACTATACTTTTTACTTAAATTGAAAAATGTGGTCACATGACCTCATAAAAAACAAACTGCTGGGTGCCAGTGGCCCACGCCTGTAATTCTAGCTACTCAGGAGGCTGAGATCTGAGGATCGTGGTTCAAAGCCAGCCCAGACAGGAAAGTCCATGGGATTCTTATCTCCAATAAACCACTCAAAAAACTGGATGTGGCGTTGTGGCTCAAGTATTAGAGCACTAGCCTTGAGCTGAAGACCTGAGGGACAGCGTCCAGGCTCAGAGCTCAAGCCCCCCAACCAACAACAACAACAAAAGAACATATAAACCTGTAATTGCTAATCTGTGGAGAAAATATGATTTTGTATAGCTCTATAATTGTTATATAGCAAGTAATTTTCGGAGCATTGTTCCTTATATAGTGACTAATTGGCTGAATAAGACAGAAGGGGCTGGTGTTTAAAAAAAGTGAACTATATTATGTTTTACACATTAGAAAAATTAGTTACTTCTATAAGGAGATTCTCAGGGTATCTTGGTTCAGTTGATACTCTGCTAATGTGCACATAATAATGGGCGTTTTGGCAAAGCTCATTATAGTTTGTTTTCTCTACTTTCCTTATTCTATTTGTTATTACCTTCAAGTCTTGGAAATTAGGATGGTTATTATGCACTTGCTGAATTTTTACAAAAGCATTTGATTGAATATCTGTCATAGATCAGACTCATTTTGGGGCACTGAAATGCATACTCACAATTTTAGAACTTTAAGACACAAATGAAATAGTAAACCAAATATGTGAAATGTTTAGATAGTAGTATTATAGTAAACCAAATATGTGAAATGTTTAGATAGTAGTATTTCTAGAACAGAAGCTAGAAAGATATTGGAGGAAGAAACATATCAGTCTTTTGGTTAGGAAATTCTTCAATAAGAAAAATGACAAAAGGCTGAAACAAGGGTACACATTGACCCATTGTAACAATGAAATGTACAAGACACTATGTTGAAACTGAACTTTATACCTGGGGGGTAGGGAGGGAGGAGTGGGGGAGGTGAAGAGGGAAGGGATAGTAGGGGAAAAACAAAGGAGGGGGTAACAATGCTCCATAGGAAAGGGACTCATTACCTTACTCACGTAACTGTAATCCCTATGTACAGTGCCTTTACAATAAAAAATACCTTATAAAAGAAAATGATACTTGATTTAATCAAATAAAGATATAGAGCACATTGTAAGGAAATAAGAAGTATATACAATGAGGTGTTCATCGATTATTCCCTGAATAAGGTATTATAATTAAATATTTATCATTTAAAACTATTCTTTATGACCATCTACATAACTATTCTTGAACTCATGATCCTCTGCCTCCCCAGTGTTTTAATTATAGACATGTACCACTACCACTGAAGAGTAAATTATTTTCATATTTATGGCTCATACATATATTTACTTTTAAATGGTATTTTCAAGATTTTTTGATACAGAAACTCATACTGTAATGCAGTTGTATCCCATACACATTGTTTAACCCAGAGTGACCTCACATTCATGGTCTTTTTTCCTAAATCTATCAAGTGCTTAGGATTATAATTGTGTTCCACTAGGCCTAGCCAAACATCTTATATTTCCTTCCTTGCTGGGGATGGAAACAAGTATCTCATTCATGGTAGGCAAGTGCTATGCCACAAAGCCATACCTCCAATCCCTCCAGTTATTCATTAAGGGTAATCATGCTAATAAACAAATTTGTACATTGATGATTTTTTTTTTTAATTTAATTTTATTTTATTTGAGAACATACTGTACAGAGGGGTTACAATTACATGGGCAGGATAATGCATACATTTCTTACCAAGCATTGCAGCCTCCTCCTTTGTTTACCCTTCACCTCCCTTCCCAGCCTCCCCCCTCCCTCCCACCCAATCATACCCCCCCTCCCCCCCCCGACATTGTAAAGCTGGTTTTGACATGACATTTTGTACTTCTCATTGTTGCAACAGGTCCACCTGAATCCTTAAACGACTTGTTTGTCCCCATCTCCTCCACATGTTATACTGACATCAAATATAGTGAAAGCGGGGGTTACACTGTGGGGGAGGGACATACAAAGCAACAAAGAGATAATATTATAAATGCGTTAGAAACACATGCATGAAAGAAACAAAAACATTAAAATACATATTTGAGGTTTCGTTTTCCTAACATCACATTATTTGACTTTTTCCGCTTGACTCATACCTATACTAGATATTGCAAATAAGGGAAACCATGGGACCTATGTTTCTTTGGGCCTGGCTTACTTCACTTAATATAATTTTTTCCAAGCCTTTCCATTTCCTAACAAATGGGGCAATGTCATTCTTTCTGATGGAGGCATAGAATTCCATTGTGTATATATACCACATCTTCTTGATCCATTCATCTACTGAGGGGCATCTGGGTTGGTTCCATGTCTTAGCTATGGTAAATAATGCTGCAATAAACATAGTTGTGCTGGTAGCTTTAGTGTGGCCTTGTTTGTGATCATTTGGGTAAATGCCCAAAAGTGGGATTGCTGGGTCATTGGGGAGCTCTATGTGGAGTCTTTTGAGGAACCTCCATACTGCTTTCCAAAGTGGTTGAACAAGTTTACATTCCCACCAACAATGAAGTAAGGTTCCTTTCTGTCCACATCCCCTCCAGCATCTGTTGTTGTTAGAGTTCTTGATTTTTGCTGTTCTAACTGGAGTGAGGTGATATCTCAATGTTGTTTTGATTTGCATTTCTTTTATGGCTAGGGATGTTGAACATTTCTTCATGTGTCTATTGGCCATCCTTCTTTCTTCTTCAGAGAAGCTTCTCTTTAAGTCTTTCGCCCACTTACTTATTGGGCAGTTGTTTCTTTGAGGATTTGTTGTTGGGTGGTTTAATTTTTTGAGTTCCAAGTATATTTTAGATATGAGACCCTTGTCCGTTGTATGGCTAGTAAAGATCTTCTCCCAGTCCGTGGGCTTTCTATTGATCTTGCTAGCTATGTCATTTGCCCTGCAGAAGCTCTGCAACCTTATACAATCCCATTTGTCCAGCCTTTCTTTGATTTGTTGTGTTTCCGGGTCTTTATTCAGAAAATTTCGGCCTGTGCCAAGGAGACCCAGGGTTTCTCCTATTCCATCCTGTAATGTTTTCAGAGTGTCTGCTTTGAGTTCAAGGTCTTTGATCCATTTGGAGTTGATTCTGGTGCAGGGTGATATATAAGGATCTAGCTTTAGTTTTCTACATGTAGTTAACCAGTTCTGCCAGCACCATTTACTGAAGAGGCTGTCTGTCTTCCATTCTATTGTTTTAGCTCCCTTATCGAAGATTAGATGGCTATAGGTCTGTAGGTTCATTTCTGGGTTTTCAATTCTATTCCATTGGTCCTGAGGTCTGTTCTTATGCCAATACCAAGCTGTTTTGATTACAATGGCTTTATAGTAGAGTTTGAAATTTGGTACTGATATTCCTCCAGCAGTGTTCTTTCCGTTGAGGAGCGTTTTTGCTATTCGGGGTCTTTTATTGTTCCATATGAATTTTTGGATTGCCTCTTCTATTTCCTTGAAGAATGAGGGTGGAATTTTGATAGGTATTGCGTTGAATTTGTAGATAGCCTTGGGGAGTATTGCCATTTTCACGATGTTAATCTTTCCAATCCAGGAGCATGGGAGGTTTTGCCATTTTTTAAGTTCTGTGTTGATTTCCTTTTTCAAGATTTTAAAGTTTTCATCATAGAGGTCCTTCACTTCTTTAGTTAAGTTAATTCCTAGGTATTTTATTTTTTGTGGGGCTATTACAAATGGAGTTGCTTTCCTAATTTCAGCCACACTTTTCTCATTGTTGGCATACAGAAAAGCCATTGATTTTTGGGGGTTAATTTTATAACCTGCTACTTTGCCAAAGTTTTGAATCAGCTTGAGTAATTTGGGAGTGGAGTCTATGGGATTCTTTAAATACAAGATCATGTCATCTGCAAAGAGGGAGAGTTTTATTTCTTCTTTCCCTATTTGGATCCCCTTTATGTCTGCATCTTGTCTTATTGCTGTAGCTAGGCATTCTAATACTAGATTGAAGAGAAGTGGAGAGAGTGGGCATCCTTGTCTTGTTCCTGAGTTAAGAGGAAATGGCTTTAGTTTTTCACCATTGAGTATAATGCTGGCTGTAGGTTTGTCATATACAGCCTTTATTGTATTGAGGAATGTTCCATGGATTCCTAATTTTTTCAAAACCTTCATCATAAAGGGGTGTTGGATCTTGTCGAATGCTTTTTCTGCGTCTATTGAGATAACCATGTGGTTCTTATTCTTGCTCCTGTTGATGTGATGAATAATATTAATTGATTTGCGTATATTGAACCAGCTTTGCATCCCTGAAATGAATCCTGTTTGATCGTGGTGTATGATTTTTTGGATGAATTGTTGAAGTCGGTTGGCCAAAATTTTGTTGAGAAGTTTTGCATCAATGTTCATCAAAGAAATGGGTCTATAGTTCTCTTTCTTTGATGAGTCCCTGCCTGGTTTTGGGATGAGGGTTATGATGGCTTCATAGAATGTGTTCGGTAGTGAGCTTTCTCTTTCAATTTCATTGAAGAGTTGGAGGAGAATTGGTGTGAGCTCTGCTTTGAAGGCCTTGTAAAATTCCGCTGTAAAACCATCTGGTCCTGGACTTTGCTTAGCTGGGAGGTCTCTGTCCTGTGATGGCACACTTGGTGTGATTCTCTGGCTTGGGACTGTTCACTGGAACTCTGAAACTGTTTTCTATGCAAGAGCTTGTTCAGATTCCAGCTTCTCCTCCGCCATCTTCCCGGAACTCACATTGATGATTTTAACTTCTTGTTGCAGGTATTGCAAACATTCTATTTACTTATGTGCAAATTCATTTTAGTGTTTTATTTTTCCTATAGAAATTATATTTTATATTTAGCCTATTAACATTTTCATGCTTTTTACTTCATTAAATGCTCATAAACCATCTTGCTACCTAAAGATAATCATTGCTTAGGTTGTCCACAATGATTTGCATTTAATTCTTCGTTTAAGGATTTAATATACTTGACACAGTTTGTACTTATTTGAGTGATTTAGGAAACCATTTACTTTTTTTCCAAAATAGCTATATAGTTGCCATATTTTCTTTTTTTTTCTATTTTTGTGTTACCCAGTGCTTTTCCTTAGATTTCTCACTAAAGGCTGGAACTCTACTGCTTGTGTTACAGTTCCACTTCTAAATTTTTGCCAGAATAATTGAAGATAAGAAGTTTAAAGGACTTCCTTCCTAGGCTGGTTTTGACCTGCAGTCTTCAGATCTCAACATCTTGACTAGCTAGGATTACCAAGATGATCCATTTGCACCAGAACTGGCAGCATTTCTTGTATTATATTTTTGTGCCAGTCCTGGGGATTTAGCTCAGGGTTTGGTTATTGTACCTTAGTTTTTCTGCTCAAGGCTAACACTCTATCATGTGAACAACAGCACACTTCTGCCATTTGCTGCTCCCCACTGCACATAAAAGTTTCATGGACTTTCTTGCCCAGACTGATTTCCTCAGATCTCAGCCTGCTAAGTATCTAGGATTACCAGGGCTCAGCTATATTCATTGTATTTTGCAGTATGCCAGAATTATTTTGGCTTTAGAATCCTTATAGGCTCTTTTCTAGTTGGAAGCATGACTACAGTGTGACTATTGCATTGGACTATATAATGGTCAACAACACTTAAGAATTATTTCTTAAATGGGTGTTCCCTGGCAAAACTGTGATTGTTTAGTTTTCTCCTTCATTTCTTCCAAGCCACCTGATTTGTGACAGAAATTTACATGATATGTTAATAGATTTGTAGGAATAAAACTATAGGTTGGACATCTGTGCCAAGTAATCACATAAGTACTTCCTGTTTATTATATCCAAAATAAAAACTTTCTCAGTAAACTTGTTCCTCATATTTCCACACTAAGGGAATGAGGGTATTATCTATGTACTTACCATGCCTGGAATTTTGTATTATTCTTCTCTTCTTAACTTTCATTTATTTATTTTTCTTTGTATTAGCTTATATTAGTTGCACAGGCAGGGGATTGTTAGGATGTCATCAGTATCCTTCTACAAACATCTACAGTATATTTCACTCAGTCTCACCACCTCTTTCATTCTTCCTGCCCCCATTCCTCCCTTCTCAAAACAATTTTAATGGGTTTCATTGTTTTACTTTCATAGTTGTAAATATCCTACTTCAACTCATTTTGTTTTTGGCCTTTTTATAGGACCTGTTATTTATATGTTTATCAATGTTGAACAGCTATTACATCCCTGAGATGAAACCAATTAGGTCACATAATCTGACATTTTTAATATTTTCTTGAATTCTTCTTTGCAAGATATATATTGAGAATTTTGCATCAATGTTCATCAATGAGATCGGTCTGTACTATTTTTTGTTCTATCTCTGTTTTCAGCTGTTAATTCATCTGGCTCTACATTTTTGGTTGGAAGATTATTGCTGACTTAATCTAGTTATTTGTTATAGATTGGTTTCATGATTTATAACTCTTGTTTATGTTTTGTAGGGTCAACTACATCAAAGTTTATCCATTTCTTCTTGATTTTACAGCTTATTTAAATATAAGTTTTAAAAATATTCACTCAGGGGGGGCTGGGAAGGTGGCTCAGTGGTAGAGTGTTTGCCTTGCATGCATGAGGCCCTGGGTTCGATTCCTCAGCACCACATAAACAGAGAAAGCCAGAAGTGGGGTTGTGGCTCAAGTGGTAAAGTGGTAGCTTGAGCTGAAGAGCTGAGGGACAGCGCCCAGGCCCAGAGTTCAGGCTCCAGGACTGACAAAAACAAACAAACAAATATTCCCTCATAATCAACTTTAAATTTCTTTGGTATTTGCTTTGATATATCTTTTTCATTTCTAACTTTATTGACTTGAATCTTTTCTCTCCTCCTTTTGGTCAAATTACCTGGAGGCTTTTTAATCTTACTTAGTTTTACAAATAAATAATTTTTAATTTCATTTATTTCATGTATAGATATTATAGTATTCAATTTATTTATATCTGCCCTAATTTTTAATATTTCTGTCGACCAGTTTTGGGTTTAGTTTATTCCGATATTTATTTCAAAACGTTGTATATTTTTGATGTAGGCATTCATGGCTATGAATTTTCCTCCAACATTGCCTTTTCTGAATCCCAAAAATATTTTAGCATGTCTTTTCATTGCCATTGATTTCCAGGATGTTTTAAATTTCTTCTTTCATTTTTTAGTGACCCATATGTCATTCAACACTATCTTGTTTTGTCTTCATTATTTAAGTATTTTTTGTAGTATCTTTTGCTGTTGAGCTCTAGCTTAATTATATTCTGACAGAATACAATTTTGTTTTATATGCTCAGAAGTGCTATATGTCCTAGGATATGATCTCTTTTATGGAATGGACAATGGCTGCTGATAAGAATGAGTATTATGTAGTTTATGGATGAAATACTCTATTTGTTAATACTATTTATTCTATGGGAGCATTCAATTGTGTTTCTTTGTTGACTTTTTTTTTTTAATAAGAGTAGGGTATTGAAGTCTCTCACTATTATTGTATTGTCTATTAGCACTTATAAGTCCAGAAATGTTTATATAATAAACTTTATTCTGCCATTATTTGGTGTATGTGTGTTGACAATTGTAATTTCCTCTTCATGGATCATTCTCTTTATAAAATACAGAATTACTGTCTTTTTCTGTTCAGAATGATTTTAGGTTGATATGGGTATATCTACTCCTGTCTGCATTTGGAGTCAATTTTCTTGGGAGGGTTTTTCTGTCATTTTACTCTAAGCTGTGTTTATTTTTGCATTGAGATCTGTTTCTTGCAGACAACAGATGATTTCATTCTATATGCACTTTGGAGAATTTAAGGTTATTATAGAAATATATGCCATATTTTCCATTATTTTATTGTGTTTGAGCTATCACAACTTGGTGGCACATGCTACATTTTGGGGCACCACAATAGTGTTGAGACCTACAGCCAACAACCATTTGGCTCTTACCTCTTGCTTGGGGTTATTCCTAATCCTCCATCTACCAGTATAACAACCCACCTGCTTCCTGTAGCCACTGGCTTATTGATTGCTGCCTACTGTCCCACAACTTAAGCTTATGGAGTCTTCTGGTTGGTCTCCCTTTCCTTCCAATACCTCCTAAACTGACTTATACCCAAGTTTTATTGCAAAGTGTCCTGTGTATTATTAAACTGTGATTGCTTTTGTTCCTGGGCTCATAGATCTTCTCATGGTGATGACTCTGTCATTCTCTGGAATGCAGTGGCATGGAAAGTCTTAGTTCCTGCAGTCCAGACACTCACAAGCAGATTAGTTCCCATCTCTCGAGTCCCTGGGTTGGCAGTAAGCTTTGTGGATTGTGTAAACTTTTCCTGCAGCTAAATTTGCTGATACTTTTGCATGACCTTCTGATTTAATCTGGTATTGTTGTCTTCATTATTTCTAGCTCCTTGATGGTTGACCTGGATGCCAGTTCCAATTTCCTTGCCACATACCTTTTGCTTTCCTTATTTCTCTATAATTTCAGGGTCCCCAGAAACTTCTTGAAATGTCACACTTATTCCCTTTCTGTCCTCTTGAGAATGTGTGCAATGTTGTTTTGCTGCATTTTTTTTCATTCATGGAGAAAAAATAATGAAAGTTTCCAATCCCCCATCTTGCCCCACATCCAACCTAGCATTATTTTTTTAATTTTTCTTTTAATCCTCTTTCACATGTTCAATAAGCTACCAAGTTATACTGCTGCAACATCTCTGACATTCCTCAAGTTATTCCTATCTCATATTCTTTTTGCTGCTGACAAGTGTAGCCTTCATGTTTTTCTTTCTGGAACTACAGTAAGTCTTTTGAATGTTCCCCTGGGCCTCTTGTTTTACTCCATCCAAAATACTGTGCAGTAAACCCGGAAATATTTTCGCCAATATTATCCTGCTATGTTCTCCTGAAAATTCCTTCAAGGAATTATCATGATAGGTACAGAAAAAAATTTGAAAAGCAATTTTTTAAAAGTTAGCCTTCACATAAGGTTCAGTTTTTAAAACATATTTGCATTCCTTTGTATTCTCAAGTGGGCCATGCTTTTCAACACTACCACTATTTACACATTCTATTGATCCATTTGCTTTGAATAGTCTTTCCCTCTTGGCCAATTTGAACTATTAATTATGCAATTAAGGCAACTGTCTCATCCAGAAAAAACTCACTTTGACTTACCTAGGGAAAAATGCAAAGCTATTTGCTCTTAATTCCTATAGAACTTTATACGTATATATAGAACAGTATTTATCCCATGGTTTCCTATAAATTTATACATGTATTTCTCTTGATTAAGACTAAATTTGTCATCTATCCCTATATTCTTAATGTATAGTACAGACCCTGGGCAAAATTAGATGCAGAAAAGAATCTATAAAATTTTTTCAATAAACTATAGCTTCAAATATAATTTCTTTGCTTTCTTTTGCTCTCATATAAAAGTATGCATCTTCCAAACATGCCGTGTTTAAGCACAGGGCCTCTGGATTCAAAGTGCTTTCTCAATCAATTATGTTACTATAACTATTTAGGACATATTTTATGCAGCTGGTAATTGGTAATATTGTAATTTTTTTCTATTAAGTTTTTTATTGTGAAAATACTGTACAAAGGGGTTATAATTATGAACAAGGTAATGAGTACATTTCTTATCAAGCATTGGTGCCTCCTCCTTTGTTTCCCCTTCCCATCTTCCCCCCTTTTCACTTCCCCCCTCCCTACCTCCAGGCCAAAGTTGTAAAGTTCGTTTTTTGATAAAACTTTTTGTACATTTCATTGTTGCAATGGGTCCACCTGTATCCCTATTTAAACAGTTTGTTTTTCCCTTCTCCTCCACAAATTAAACCAACATCAAATACAGTGAAAACAGGGTTATAACATGGGGGAGGAACAGTACAAAGCAACAAAGAAATCATCTTATAAATTTGTTAGAAACAATAGCAAGAAAGAAAAAAACATTTGATCCTTATCTTAGGGTTCTTTTCACCTAACATCAACTTATCTGACTGTTTCTGTTTGTCTCAGACATATACCAGTTATTACAAATAAAGGAAACCATGGGACCTATGTTTCTTTGGGCCTAGCTTACTTCAATTAATATAATTTTTTTCAAGCCTTTCCATTTCCTAACAAATGGGGCGATACCATTCTTTCTGATGGAGGCACGGAATTCCATTGTGTATATATACAATACTTTTTTGATCCATTCATCTACTGAGGGGCGTCTGGGTTGGTTCCATATCTTAGCTATGGTAAATAATACTGAGATAAACATGGTTGTTCTGGTAGCTTTGGTATGACCTTGTTTGTGATCGTTTGGGTAAATGCCCAAAAGTGGGATTGCTGGGGAACTCTATGTGGAGTCTTTTCAGGAACCTCCATACTGCTTTCCAAAGTGGTTGATCAAGTTTACATTCCCACCAACTATTCAATAGGGTTCCCTTCTGGCCATTTTACATATTATTTTCAAATATGAAGCAGCATAATAATCATTCATGCGCAGTTCGCTGTATTTCCAAAAATAACGTCTCACATTATTACTCTACTTAACATGATTATGTACCCTCCTATATACAACCCATGCTCCAACTATACTAACTCATTTTTTCCTAATATTTCTATTAATTCACATTATTGGCTATGTTCAAGGCACAATTAAGTGATTTATGGGCATTGTTTAGGCATTTAACGGATATTTTGAGAACATAATTTGAACCATATATTGTTCTAGACATTATGAGTATAGTAATAACATTTTTTTTTAAAAACTCTATTTTTACCCTCATGTTTATCACATTTTAGAGATGTGAAGTAGGCAGCAAGTAAAATATGCTAAATATATATTGTCCAAGAGAAATTACATAAGACAGAGGAAATGTTACATAAAGTGTGAATTAAGGGAGTTTGGAAAAAAAAAAAACAGTGTTTATTGGAAAAATGAAGATAGGTAGCAAAATTGGTGGATATTTAAGGGAAAGCAATCCATAAATAATGAATAGATGCAAATCTGGAAGAAAAAAATCTGCCTGACTTACTCAAAAAGCAAGATGGGCATATTGGGTAGAGGAATAAGACACAGGTTACGATCACCGAGATAGCAAGATCGGTGGGAGTGCACTTCATGGGAGGGCAGGGATGGTAAGTGGAAACAAAGGAGGAGACAACAATGCTTGATAAGAAATGTACTCATTACCTTGCTCATGTAACTGTAACCTCTCTATACGGTATTTTCACAATAAAAAACGTATTAATAAAAAAAACATTGCTTGTGATTTAAATGAGCTGGAAAGCTTTGCTTATTTTCAATGGAGTGACACAAAATTTTAACAGATGATTCAGGAAGGTATATAAAGAGCAAACTCTTGATTGTAATAATATAAGCAGATAAGATGTCAGGATTTGATTTCAGTAAAAGTTGAGATGATGGTGAATAATGAAAAGTGGTCTGATTCTTTGTTTTCTTTAGGAGCACTGGGATTTTAACTTTTGTGCTTGCTAGGCAAATGCTGTAAAATTTGAGCTAACAAATCATTAGACCAATCCTAAAACTGTTTGAGAGTTTTCACAATTTGCTAATGGAGTCATATATAAGTGATTGGTTAAAAATAAATAACATATAACTTATATACTCAATATTGTTAAAATTTTTTACATTATGTTTTTTTTGTCGTGGGGGCTGAACTCTGGGCCTGGGTGCTGTCCCTCAGCTCTTCAGCTCAAGAGTAGCGTCTTACTACTTGAACCACAGCACCACTTCTAGCTTTTCTTTCTGCTTATGTGGTGCTGAGGAATTGAACCCAGGGCCTCATGTATGTGAGGCAAGCACTCTACCACTGAGACACTTTCCCAGCCCTGATTTTTATAATTATTAAGTAATATAGCTATAAGAAAATATGAGGAAACAGGACTTCAAAATATTTACTAATTGAGGTACAGAGACGATGAATTATATAACTTGCCCATCCAATGTAGCTAATAAGTGTTAGACCCAGGATTCAAACAGTTTTACAGAGTCCTTTTTTTAGGAGCTAAGCAATAGTTGGATGCTTCAGGAGGACACTGGAATCATGATCTGTGATCTATAAAAGAGTGATTGTGTTTTGTATTTTGTGTGTTATTTTGTCAGTCTGAGTGACCTAAGGCAGGCGAGAAAGCAGTAATGAAACTGAGAAGTACAGAAAGTACCTGTTGGCACATCCCATTCCTCCTCTGCACAATGTTTAGAGTTCAAAGCTCCATTAGTGCTGCTCATCTACACTTAGCATGTTCCTATTTTACTCAAAAAAGGATAATACAATTTGTCAACTGAAATAAACTTAATGTAGAAATTTTTTATGTGATGGAATACTACTTTAAGAAATGATTTTATGTGGGGCTTTTAATGTGGGGCTATGCTAACTGGGAAGCCTGGGAGGATAAAAGGAAGAAGCCAGTCAACTTATTTCTGTTCACAAGCACCTACTCCTTTACTCATATAGGCTCAGAGATATTTAAGCCCTCAAGCATTCTCAAATTGTGGCAAAGACTCTGCCTCAGTGGCAGACTGAGCAAGCTCTATCTGAAGTGAACACACATATGGATTCAGAGAGGGGTATGGTACCCCGAATGGGGAGGAACAAAAGAAACACTTCTGTATACCCAGCTGTGCCAAATACATCACTGAAGGGCAATAAGTTTTAGCCTGATAGTGGTATTGCTTACTTTACCATGAGGGGTATTTTTCAACGTCTGGAGCCATCTTTTATTCTTCTGTGAGAAGGGTAATATTGACATTAGTGGATGAAAGCTATGTATTTTGTGAAGTACCCTATAGTGTACATTTGCATCCCCTTGAAACAAAGAATTTTCAGACAGATTAAAATGTCGATAGTGACACAGATGAAAACCTTGGAGGAAACTGAAATCTTGTTAGGCTTAACTTAGAATGGGGTATAGATGTAGGTTAGATCACTTCAAGGCACACTATATACACAGAAATGTGAGAAGGAATAGTTGATTGTATTTTCCTGAGAGTAGAAAAATGATTGGCCAAATAACTCAATAATATCCCCCCTTCCCTGAGAATTACTCCAAGGAAAGTGAGTGACAATACTTGTTACCTGGACAGTAATAGACATGTCGCTATACAGAAAACAATTGTAATATGTAATAATAAGCATATTGTAAAAGAAATGTACATATCACCCAATGTGGAAGAAATAGCTATATTGCAAAGCTCATAGAACTCATAAATGTTATAGACCATGATAGACAATTTGCTCCATGAAAGTTAGAATGTGTTTGTGACTTTAACTAAGCATCACTATCCCATAATACTGTGAAATTTGGGAAATTATGTAACCACTTAATCACAGTAAAAAATTTGGAAAAAAAAGTCTCCAGGTCTACAGCCATATTTTCAAGCTGTCTAAGCTTTTCCTTTCTGGAAAGAGACAACAAATAGCACCTGCCTTAAAGTTTCTCTTTTACCTCTGTCTTTCTCTTTCTGCCCCTGAGAAAATTAAATTCATGTTAGCAATGCCAGGTGTTCAGTTACACGACTGTGAAAGTCTCTCATTATTTACTTAGTCTCATGGTTTCTGGAAACCAAGGGGTCAATGATGTACTTCTGATGCTGGAAAATTGAGAGGGCAGAATGTGACAGGCTGCAGGTTCCAGATGAACCTGGGAGCTGAAATGAAGATGATCTATTGATTACTGTCCATCAGACCCCTGACGTGACCCGAGAGCATGCAGCCTAACTCTAGAATTAAGTTCATCTGACAGCATGAGAAAATAAATGATAAAATCTTACATTCAAATAATGAATACCTACTGGGAAAGGTATCTCTGTCATCCATGATATACAAGGTGTACTAAAAATGGATGGTTACCAAACAGAGAGAGAGGTACAGATGCATTAAATAATTCACCATAAATAAAACTGAAACTTGAGCACATGTGCACACAAATGTATTTTGGGAGGTTATAATTTTTAGGAAGTCTAATATGTTGAACCCTTTCAGTCATTTATATATCTACATTGGACTGCTTAAGTTCACGGACTCAACACTGGAATGTGCGTTAGCTTTGCTTTTTGTTGCTAAAGACAAGTCACGATGGAGTTGATTTAAGAGTTGCTGGTGAGAAAGAAAAATAACTCAATAGTCATGAAATAGAAGTCCAAGGGATCCACTGAGATTGTTATAGGAGGAATGTGAAATTGCTGGTCCAGATAGGCTTCTAGATTCTGGTAAATCAGGAAGGTGTAACACGGACAGCCTGTGGTATATATTCTTATTGCTCTGATCCAGGTGAGCCAATCAGGTTTGTCATAAATATAGGGGGCTAATTCAAGACAAAGCAAAATAATCTGATTAAAATAATTGATTTTAAGAATTGAGGTTGCTTCTTTTCCTACATCATATAAATGTGTAAGCATTGATCCCTTAAAATACAGTGATACAATTTATCTAAGTAAGACAAATTATGTCTCCTCTTACCCAACAAAAGCAATATTTTTAAAAAAGCAATACATAACTATACCAAAGAAGCTAATAAGCTAAATAACATGTAAAACAATAACAACAAAGTCCCTTTGCAGGTGAACATATTAAACCCTTTGTGTCATTCAGATCATTCTTAATGACTGACTTTGGTATGTTTGCCTTAGCCTAATTGATGGTAGTTTTTGTTAGTAATGACACATTACTTAAGAGCATAAGCACAGTAGGTATTGAGGTGAGCAAGATCAAACACAAATCTTCACAGTCAATAGTTGGTGAGGAACACAAGTCAAATATAGCTTAAGTTATTTTTCACATGGTTTAACTAAGTGAATAACATGTACAAAAGGTCAAGGCTACAAATCAGTGGTCTGGGCATCCAGATTTCTCCCTGTTTCTCACAAAAATGGACCTGAGAATATTGCATTTAGTAGAATTATAGTGATTTCTCATTGTTTATAGGCTACCAAACACAGGTACTTTGTCTTTCATACTGCAGAAGCTTTGGGCTTGCTGACAAGGGAGAAACACTTCAATATTCATAGATCTATACTGTTATCATATAGCAAAATCCTTAATGAGAACATTATTTCCTGCTGTGCTAGAAGGGCTATTCAGTGTTTCAGTGCAACTGTCCTGGCCATGGAATATGGTAGTGAAAAAGGCATAAGAGCCCACAGATATTTTCTGAACAACTCAACACTAGTGAGCCTTTATGGAGTATTTACTGCCAGCCAGAAACCACGTGTAGTAGTTTAACTGTATTAACACATTTGACAAGCCCTCTTCCCAAAGGCCATCTTTCTCACTGTAAGGGACTGACTTCAATCTGGATGTGTGCCAAGAAAATGTTCACAATTAATAACGCTGCCTCTACAACATGAAATTGTCTTCAAGTTTGAGCAGTTTATTAAGATGAAAAACACCACACGATTAAACTAGAGCTCTTAGACTAGTAGTACCAATGAGCTACCTGCCTAACACCCATCATTTTTCTACTTCCCTATGAAGATATAGTCATTTAAGGGGTTACACTTTAGAATTATTATTTTAAAAAAAGAAGTAATAAGAGATGTACAACAGATATTTGCCAAGTATATTGGTGCAATTGGTATGTATCATTGTCTTTATCTGGAACATTTTTTTCTCTCTGATCATATTAATTGACAGTTACCTATTTGTTTGCTTTTGCTTGCCCACTATAGACAGAAGGGAGCTGGCCAGTGGCATCAAACGAGTAATAACTAGGGATACTCCTAAACTCTTACAAAGCATAGAATAACAATGGAGATTCTGTTAACTTGCTAATTCTATATATTCCTTTCTTACACATTAAGAATCAATACAGTAAAATTATATTTAGTGAAGTAAGCCAGGCCCAAAGCAACATAGGTCCCATGGTTTCCCTTATTTGCAATATCTAGTATATGTATGAGTCAAGCGGAAAAGGTCAGATAATGTGATGTTAGGAAAATGAACCCTTAAATATGTATTTTAATGTTTTTTTTCTCTCATGCATGTGTTTCTAACGCATTTATAAGATTATTTCTTTGTTGCTTTGTATGTCCGCCCCCCACAGTGTAACCCCCCGCTTTCACTATATTTGATGTCAGTATAACTTGTGGAGGAGATGGGGACAAACAAGTCGTTTAAGGATTCAGGTGGACCTGTTGCAACAATGAGAAGTACAAAATGTCATGTCAAAAACGAGCTTTACAATGTTGGTGTGTGTGGGGGGGGAAGGATTGGGGAGGAAGGGGGGAGCCTGGGAAGGGAGGTGAAGGGTAAACAAAGGAGGAGGCTGCAATGCTTGGTAAGAAATATATGCATTATCCTGCCCATGTAATTGTAACCCCTCTGTACAGTATGTTCTCAAATAAAATAAAATAAAATTAAAAAAAAAAAGAATCAATACAGTAAGAACAAATGTTATACACGAAAACCTTAAAGATGTTTCTGTTTGAAGCACAGTTCATCTATACATTTCAAACTTTAAAAACATTTTCTTTTTTCAGAACTTCAGACAGTTGTACAAGGTTTTATACAATTTAACATACTCAGGGCTTAAAAAAACTAGATTAAACTGGATATTTTGAGAACTGAATAGTGTAGTAGGAACACACTGAGTGTTTAAGTATATGAATATATAGATGTGGTAGAAACAACAAGAATCAATGATTAAATATTATATAACAGGATAGATTTCAGATACTATTTTGGGGTGTTTATTTCATGATTTTTTCCAGTACTGCAGATTGAATCCAGGTCCTCATGTGTGATAGACCACTGCTCTACCACTTGAGCTACACCCCCCCCCCCCCAAATTCCATCTATTTTTTTCAGATAGAGTCTTGTGTTGTTGTTTGGGTCAGTTACAGGCTTCAATCCTCCCCAGTCTTCTTCCTAAAAAGAAAAGATTATAAGACTATACTTCTACACCAGAACTTTGTCTCAGTTTTAATTGATGTTCAACATATGAATCACTTATTCCCCACACATACAATATCCTATTCAATATTTTGACAGTATCAAATCTACATTGAAGTACATCTTAAATGGTCAGAAATAGGGTTTATTTAAAATGTGGAGCTAATTTTTAATGAGACTTCTTGCCTATAAAAATGCTTTACAAATAATAGGAAACATAGGGAAATTCAGATGCATTCTTATAGATGGTAATTAGACAAATTGCCTGATAGATTTATTCAATTAGATTCTTCAATTGACCTGAAAATTTAGTCAAGGCTAACATTTAAAGTAAGATTTAACTCGAGGGGATTTGCTGTAAATTTTCCTCATGTTTTATCTCACCATCTTCATGTTCCAATGAAAACATTATGCTAGAATTTGGGATTGTTTTGTTTTGCTCTTTATTTCAGGTTGTATCCCAGTGATAGTGAAAATGAATCTGATGCACATATATCACCACCAATTTTCACCCCAGTGAGAAGTTCTGAAAGCAAGAGGAAGCTTTGGACACAACAATATATTTCTCCAAAGCAAGTTTATAATGTAGAATTCTAAATTTGTACATTTCTTGATGTTCACATATTTTTCTTTATTTTGTATTATCATTTCTTTCTTTTCAGCCGTGCCTTCAATTTAACTTGTTTGGTAAAACATGCAGAGTACATGGGCAGATGGTGAATTCACCAAAGAGTTTATGCAATTATCTGATTTAATTACCAGTCTAGAGTAACACAAGGAAACAAACCCGTATAACCTGAAACATATTCTGCTTTAGACTATAAAACACCAAAAAATGATCAAAACATTAACTTGAGTAGCCATCCATTTATGTAGAATAATTCTGATTATATTTCAGCTGAACTTTCTTTTTTTTATTGTGACCATACTGTACAGAGGGGTTACAATTACATGGGCAAGATAATGAATACATTTCCTATCAAGCATTGTAGCCTCCTCCTTTGTTTACCCTTCACATCCCTTCTCAGCCTTCCCCCGCCCCCTCAGAAGCCTCCCCCCCCCCCCCCCCCACACACACACCAAAGTTGTAAAGTTCATTTTCGACATGGCAACTTGTACTTCTCATTGCTGCAACGGGTCCACCTGTATCCTTATTTAAACGACTTGTTTTTCCCCTTTCCCTCCACAAATTATACCAACATCAAATACAGTGAAAGCAGGGGTTATGCTGTGGGGGAGGGACATACAAAGCAACAAAGAAATAATCTTATAAATGCGTTAGAAACAAATGCATGAAAGAAAAAAAACTTTTAAATACACATCTTAGGGTTCATTTTCAGCTGAACTTTCTAACTTGCTTGTCCCTGATAGTTTTTTTTTCCTCAAAGGTATTTTTCTCCTAATATTTTCTCATGATTTTATTACCTAGTGATCATTAGTTAAGTTTTTATAATAAATGCTTTTATTTTATAAGCTTCAACAATATGCTCACTTTTGATATGGTCCACTTTTATCATTTTATAAATTACAAGAACTAAATGTAACATGATGAAATATCATAAATACATAGATTTCCATATATTTATATTCTATATGCAATCTTAGGCTCTATATGGAGTCAATTCTGGTTTCAATTCTGGTGGTTGTAGTGAGGTGCAGTTTTTCTCCATTCCTGATTCTCATAATCCAGACTGGGATGGAATTAGAAACATCTTCCCAGCATCTAATAGAAACAGACTCAGAATGTTGTTTATGTTTCTACAATGTACAGGTCATACCTTTCTCTAACAGGTAAAGGGAATTTTCTAGCAAAAATTATCACTGGTACACTTTGGAAAATTCCAGTCTAGTCTAACAGCATGGACATCTGTTCACACATAATTCCAGAAAGATCATGTACAACATGACATATCTTAACATAACCCTAGTCATTATAATAAACATGACTTAGTCTTCCTACCAAAGTGCTAGAATCTTTTCCTAGGGTACAGAATCAATTCTTTAAGAATATCATATAGAATGTTTCTTTAAATTCACAAACAATCTGCTTTTTTCTTGGAATATGATCCAGAAGACTTGCTTAAAAATATACCCTCATACTTACAGTAATCTTTATAGTTGCATCTATGTTTTTTCATTATTACCTTTAAGTAGTTGTACAAAGGAGTTGCCATTTGACAAATCACTGTAGAAATATAATGCATCCTGAACAATGTCACTCTTCTCATCATTCTCTCATGTACCTCCCAAATTTCCACTATTGCTCTGTTTAGGAGTAGGAAGTAAATAGAAGCACTGTTTTTTGAACATATGATAGATTCCTATCTTTTATAAAATGCAACTTCCTGTGTAAATAGACCTTAACAAAAATAGAAAGTCAAAATTGTTTTTGTGCTAGTCCTAGGACTTGAACTCAGGGCCTGTAAGCTGTCCTTGAGCTCTTTTGTTCACCAGCATCTGATTAAAGTCAGTATTGTAAAATAATATACTTAAGCATGTGCCCATGCACACATTCACTTTAAAAAAAAGTAAGGTTGTAGCTTATAGATCTATTGTCTTAACTTTTTCACTTATAGTATATTTTGAACATTTGTGTCTCTTACAATCATATTCATAACGAGAATTCTTTCATACCTTGCAGTTCTTTTTAAACCTAAACTTTGTTGACATTTAGCTAAATGCTCCCTATTAAAAATGCTTCAATGGTCATATTTTTATACACATTTCTACTTGTTTATATTATTTTCATATGAAATATTCTTGAAAACTTGCTTACCAAAACTATTTAATGTTATTTTTTTGAGGCAAATGCTAATTTCCTTTTCCAAAAGGCCAGCACAACTATGTCTATTGCAGCATTATTTACCATAGCTATGATATGGAACCAACCCTGATGCCCCTCAGAAGATTAATGGATCAGGAAAATGTAGTATATCTATCTATCTATTTATAGATAGATACACACACACACACACACACACACACACACACACACACACACACACACACACAGTGCAATTCTATGCCTCCATCAGAAAGAATGACATTGTCCCATTTGTTGGGAAATGGAAAGACTTGGAAAAAATTTTATTAAGTGAAGTAAGCCAGGCATAAAGAAACATAGGTTCCACGGTTTCCCTTATTTACAATAACTATTGTATGTCTGAGACAAGCAGAAATGGTCAGATAAGTTGATGTTAGGCGAAATGAACCCCAATATAAGGACTCAAAAGGCTGGAACACTTTTTATTCTCACTAGTGCACAAATATTACCACATTGCAAGACTTTTCCAACAGCGGGAATCTGCCTCCCTGTATGATCATTATGAATGGTGAATACTTTTGATAACTAGTTAAAATGAACAGCATTGGGATTTTCTTTTATATTGAAAAATTAATTTTTATTTAAAATGGTTGTACATTGGAGTTTAATTCAGCGTATCAACTCCTGATCGCAATGCATTTTTTTTATTGTAGTGTTGATATACAAAAGGGTTACAGTTACATGAATTAGGTAATGAGTGATGAGTACAGCTCTTTTTCAGCATATCTTCTCTTCTATGACTCTGTCGAGTTTTTCCCTCCCATCCACACCCAGAACATATTTAGTTCATTTTCCATATGGCATCGGATGAGCACTACTGCTGCATTTGTTCATTCTTGTTCCACCTTTTACCAGTAACAATGGTAACTAAAAAATGTCCCTTTTTCTTTTCCTTGGAGTTCATGTCATAGAATATTATTTTATATGATCATCTGTACATAGCCACTGAGCCTTTGTCTACCATTCCTAAGCATGTCTTCCTTTGGCCTCAGTATGTGAATGAACAGAGTCCTATATAGTTTAACATGTCCCACTATGTGTGTGTGTGTGTTTATTTTAATCATTCAGTGTATTCACTTGTAGATTTATAGGCACATTCTAGTTACCACAAATGAGGGAAACCATGGAGCATATGTTTCTTTGGCTCTGGCTTACTTCATTTAATATAATTTTTCCCGTCTTTCCATTTCCTTATTAATGATACAATATCATCCTTTCTGATAGATGCATAGATTTCCATTATAGATCTATATTGATATATCTATATCTATATATCACATTTTCTTGATCCAGTTGTCCACCAAGGGATATCTAGATTGATTCCATATCTTGGCCACAGTAAACTATGCTGCAATGAACATGGTTGTAATGGTGGCTTTAGTGTGATCTGATTTGTGGTCCATTGGATTAATGCCCAGAAGTGGGATTGCTGAGTCATAGGGAAGCTCTATGTTCAGTCTTTTAAGGAATCTACATTCTACTTTCCAGAGTTGTTGAACAAGTTTACATTCCCAACATCAGTGTAATACAGTTCTGTTTTGGCCTCATTCCTTCTGGCATTTATTATTGTTAGTTTTCCTGATAATGGCCATTCTAACTGGATTGAGGTGGAACTTCAATGTTGTTTTCATTTGTATTTCTTTTATGGCCAGAGATATCGGACACTGCTTCATGTTCTATTGGCCATTTATTTTTCCTTATCTGAGAGGCCACTCCTTAAGTCTTATTGATTGGGTTGTTGAGTTTTTGAGGGTTTATTTTTTGGGGGTTTAATTTTTTGAGTTCTGAGTATACTTTACATACGAGGCCCTTCTCAGATGTATAGCTAGTGAAGATTTTCTCCCATTCTGTGGCCTTTCTATTTATCTTGCTTTGTATTTTGCCATGCAGGCAGAAGCTCTTCAGCTTGATACAATCCCATTTATCCAGTCTTTCTTTGATTTGTTGTGGTTCTAGATCTTTGTTTATGAAGATTCTCTCCATACCTAGAAGGTCCAGGGTTTCCCCTACCCCTTTGTGTAATATTTTAAAACCCTACCCCTTTGTGTAATATTTTCACAGTATCTGACCTTACATTGAGGTCTATGATCCATTTAGAGTTGATTATGGTGCAAGGTGAGTATCTATGTGAGTATCTACCTTCGTTTTCTGTACATAGTCAATTTTGCCAGAACCATTTGTTGAAGAAGCTGTCTTTCTTGCCACCTGTGTTTTTGGTACCCTTATCAAATATTAGAAGGTTTTATGTTTGTGGATTTATTTCTGTGGTTCTATTCTGTTCCATTGGTCCTCAGGCCTATTCTTTTTTTTTTTTTTTTGTCGGTTGTGGGGCCTGAACTCTGGGTCTGGGCACTGTCCCTCAGCTCTTCAGCTCAAGGTTAGCACTCTGGCACTTGAGCCACAGCGACACTTCTGGGTTTTTCTGCTTTTGTGGTGCTGAGGAATCGAACCCAGGGCCTCACGAGTGCAAGGCAAGCATTCTACCACTGAGCCATCTTCCCAGCCCCCTCAGGGCTATTCTTGTGTCAAGGCCAAACTGTTTTTTTAAATATTATTACTATGGCTTTGTGATAATTCTTGAAGTTTAGTCTTGATATTCCCCCAGTGTTGTTCTTCCTGTTAAGGATTATTTCTGCTATTCTGGGTCTTTTATTATTCCATATGAATTTTGGGATTGATTTATCCATTTTTTCAAAAAAAATTGTTGGGATTTTGATGGCATTGCATTGAATTTGTATATTGCTCTGGGCAGAATTGCCATTTTTACTATGCTAATTTTCCCCAACCAGGAGCATTTTTCAGAGTTTTAAAGTTTTCAGAATAAAGGTCCTTCACATCTTTGGTTGAGTTAATTCCTAGTTTTTGAGGCTATTATAATTGAGTTGCTTTCCTGATTTCAGCACCACTCTTCTCATTGTTGGCATACAGGAAGGCTACTGAATTTTGTGGGTTGATTTTATACCCCTCTAATTTGCCAAAGTTTCAAATCAACTCAAGTAGCTTAGATAAGGAATCTATAGGGTTCTTTAAATACAGGATAATGTAGTATGCAAACAGAGATAGTTTTATATCTTCTTTCCTTATTTGGATACCCTTTATGTGTTTCTCTTGTGCTATTGCTATTACTAGGAATTCCAGCACTATATTGACAAGAGTGGAAAGTGTGGACATTTTTGTCTCATTCTTGATTTTAGAAGGAATGGTTTTATCTTTTCACCATTAAGTATAATATTGGCAGGTTTGTTATACACAGCATTTGCTATATAAAGGAACACTCCATGGATTCCTAGCTTCTACAGAGATTTTATCATAAGAGGGTGTTCAATCTTGTCACATGCTTTTTCTGCATCTTTTGAGATGATCATGTGATTCTTATCCTTCCTTCTGTTGATGTGATGGATTACATTATTTGACTTGGTTATATTGAACTAGCTTTGCAACCCTGGAATGAATCCTGTTTGATTGTAATGTTTGATATTTTTTGGATAGTTGTTGAATTTGGTTGGCCAGAATTTTATCGAGCGTTTTTTTTCAGAGATGATTTTGTAGTTCTCTTTCTTTGATGAGTCACTATTTAGATTGTGGATGAGCATTGTGTTGTCTTCATAGAATGAGTTTGGTAGTGATCTTTCCCTTTCTATTTCATTGAAGAGTTTGAGGAGTATGGAAGTGATTTCTCCTTTGAAAGTCTTATAGAATTCAGCTGTGAATCGATCTGGTCTTGAGCTTTTCTTGGCTGAAGGGTCTTTTATTGCCATTTCAATTTCATTACTTGTTATGGGTCTATTTAGTTGAGTTAAATCTTCTTGGTTTAGTTTGATGATGAGAATGTTCTCTAGGAATGCTTCTATTTCTTCCAGATTCTCAAATTTATTTGCATAAAGGTTGGCGAAGTATTCCATAACAATATTTTGAATTTTTTATTGTATTTTCTTTTTTGTTAGTCAAATTTGCTAGTGGTGTGTCAATTTTGTTAATTTTTTCAAAGGATTAGTTTTTGGTTTTGTTGATTCTATGGATTTTCTTTATTTTCCAATTCATTTATTGCTCATTTAATTTTTATTATTTGTTTCTGTCTATAGATTTGGAGTTTGGCTTGTTCCAGATTTTCCATAAGATTGAGGTGCATCATTAAAATATTGATTTTAGTTTTCTCCAATTTATTTTTAATTTTTTGATTGGTCGTGGGACTTGAACTCTGGACCTAGGTGCTGTCCCTCAGCTCTTCAGCTCAAGGCTAGCACTCTACCATGTGAGGCACAGTGACACTTCTGATTTTCTGGTGGTTTGTTGGAAATAAAAGTCTCACGGACTTTCCTTCCCCAGGCTGGCTTTGAACCACGATCCTCAGATCTCTGCCTCCTGAGTAGCTAGGATTACAGGAGTGAGCCGCCAGTGCCCAGCCTCCAATTTTTTTCTTTTTTTTTTTAATTTTTTAAAATGTGAAAATACTGTACAGAGGGTTACAATTATATGGCAACTCTAATTTCTTGATGTACATTTTCCTCTGAGTACTGTATTTTCTGTGTCCCAGAGAAGCTGGTATTTTGTGTTTTTATTTGTCTTAAATTCCACAAATGAATTTCCCCTCTAATCTCTTTGATAACCCACTGAGCATTCAACAATATATTGTTCAGTCTCCATGAGTTAGAGAGTTTCCTGTGATAGCTTTGGCTATTGAGCTCTAATTTTATTCAATTTTGTTCTGATAGGATGCAGTATATAATTTCAATTTTTTAAAAATTAGTACAGATTTGTTTTGTGAGCTAACATGTGGCCTATTTTGGAGAATGTGTTATAGGCTACTGAGAAGAATGTATACTCTGATGCTGTTGGATGAAAGAGTTTCTAGATGTCTGTTAAGGCCAGGTCTGAGGTTTCTTTGATGAATTTTTGCCTACATAATCTATCCAGAGATGATAATGATATGTTGATGCTACCAATGACCAATTTGATCTATGTGTACTTTCAAGTCAAGTATTTATGCTTTTGATAAAGTTGGGTGCTCCAGCATTTGGTGTGTAGAAATTTAGAATTGTCATATCCTCCTTGAGTATAGTTCACTTTATTAATTTATAATGACCTGATTTTAATTTGAAGTCTATTTTATCTGGTATTAGGGTTGCTTCTCTGAGCTGTTTAATGGGGTCATTTGTTTGGCAGATTTTATTCATAACTTTCCCTTTGAGTATGTGTCTATTTTTGTTCATAAGATGAGTCTCTTGTAGACAACAGATGGATGAGTCATGCCTTTTGAATCAAGTAGTTAGTCTATGTCCTTTAATTGGACACTTAAGTCCATTGATGTTGAGGGTTAGGACTGAGGGGTGTCTGGTAATGCGTGCCATGTTATCTTCCTTTTTAGGGGTTGTGCCTTTTCTTTTCTTATTGTATTTATCTGGTTCTCTGGCAAAGGAGCATTTCCTCTGCCAACATTGGAGTCTTACTGATTTTCTGTATGAATGACACTTTTAAGTATTTTTTTGGAGTCCTGATTTGGTGGATATAAATTTTCAAATTTTCTTCATTATGAAATGTTTCGATTTTTCCTTTTGTTATGAAGGAGATTTTTGCTAGACGCAGTAATCTGGGTTTGTAATATTTTGATTTTAGGATTTGGAATACATCATTCCAGGCTCTTCTTGCTTTATCATCGCAGCTGATAAGTCTGTCATTATTTGGACAAGTTTTCCTTTATGTGTAATTGATCTTTTCTCTCTTATAGCTTTTAGGATCCTTTCCTTGGTCTCTATTGGTCCTGTGCAAATTTTAATGTGGCAGTAGGATGTTCTGTTCTAATTTGGTCTGTTGGAATGTCCTAAAAGTTTTTGTATCTGAATGGGCCTTTTGTTTTGGATATTTGGGAAGTTTTCTGCTAGGATTTGTAAAATATGTTTTTTATCCCCTTGACTATCTCCTCTTCTCCTTACTGGATACTTATTAGCATAAAATTTGTTCTTTGGATTGAGTCTTGTAATTCCTGTCGGCTTCTTTCTTACTTCTTGGATTTGTTCTGTATTATATCCTCCTCATTTTATTTGATCTTCTCTGGCTTCCAGATCTGAGATTCATTCTTCTGCTTCAGCTATTCAGTAACAGAGGCTTTCAACTTTATTGTTTAATTCTCTGTTTTCTGTTTGGTCATTTCTGAGGGCTTCTACCTCTATTTTGAGGTCTTGTTTTAGGATTTCCTAGGACCTCTTTACATCACAGATTTGTTTGTATGTTTTTAACTGGGTGGCTAATTTTTCATTGGACTCTTTTGCCATCACTTGGACTTCATTTAGCTTCATGTTCATACTCTCCATAAATTCTTCCATTATTCTTTGGTTAGTCTCTTCATGCTCACGAATTGTCTGGTGTATGATTTCAAAGTTTTCATTAATTACATTTTTCAGCAATGAATTTACTTCATCTTGTGCAGTGTCTTCTAGATCCCTATTTGGTGCTCTGTTGTCCGGTTGTTTTCTGTGATGGTTGTATTTCCTTGGATTTGCATTATTTCTAGAATTTTTATGATATGCTTTGTCCATATGAGGAGTCTTGGATTTAGCTTTTAGGAATCTGTGATTTTCTAAATAGGCTGTTTCTTTTTATCTTGGTTGACTAGACAGCCTGTGTTCTGTCCTTTTTTTGAGATTTACTTATCTGGTTTCAGGGCTTGTAGTAATCATTGAGTGGAGCCAGAGAGTTCAGTTGTGTTGTGGAATTGTACTGTTAAAATTTGAATATCAGATGAAAGTATTCAGGTTATGAGGAAAGGTTAGAATGGGGAGAGGTAGTTTTCAGTGGTATATGTGATTGAGACAGGTATAAGTTTTAGGGTAATTAGAGGAGAAAAGAAAGAGAAGAAGATAGACAATGGGTGTGGTGGAGGACATAAATGAGGGAGAAGGAGGAGAAGGAGAAGAAAATAATAAGAGGAAAAGAAAAAGAAATAAACCCTTTGTATTCTATATTGAAGGAGTCTAATAAAGAGAAATAAGGTTAAGCTCCCTGAGTCCTAATGCTGCCTTCTCTAAAAGCCTAAGGTAAATTGCTGTCTCTTGTCAAATTACAGCTCTACTTTTGAAGAGAGAAAGGTTTTATAAGGAACAACAGGATATTATGTCTGTGTATATTAAAGAAAACAGATTATAAATTGTGTAAATACTAATCTCAAATCTTGATATCAGTAGATCCAAAACATTTACCTTGGAGATTTGAGATTTTTGTTCTCTAAAAACTGAAGAAGACAAAGAGAAGAGGAGGGTCAGAGACAAAAGCTCTCTGCTCAGTGTGTTAGAGATCAGGACTGTTCCATACTGTCATGTCTATGGGAATGGCGCTAGTTAGGACGCATTTAGAGGAAGATCCTCAGTTCCAAGTTGTAATTTGAAGTTGCTGCTGGGGCTATATGCAACTGCTCCCATCAGTGACCTTGGGCTGGGGGATGTAATGGTTTTCAGTCTTCTTTCCTTTGTGAGGGCAGGTCCTGGTGTTGTTTTCCCAGGTGTCTCTCAGGCTGAATGCCTCTCTTAGACATGCTGCTGTCCACTGGTGGGAGATGTAGTTTGCTGGCTCAGGGGCACGGCTATGTCCAAGGTGTCTTTCCCTGGTAGCCACATAAGGTTTGGGAAAACAGTTTGTTTCTTTGCTCTCTTCAAATATGTTTCCTCCTTTTCAAGCAAGGATCCTGTCAGGGAACTTTGGGTCACCGCAGGGAGCTAGTCCCCCAAGGGAGAGGTTTCCGATGGGGTACTCACAGAACCACAGCTGATGTTGAACTGGCCAGCAAACTCCTGGTTGAAGGGTCTCTGGGTCTGGATGTGGAGGTCATGAACACCTCTCTTCTCCCTCCCCCTCGGTGTGGTGCTTCAGTTGTGTCCCCCTCCTCCTCGGCATTGCTCTGCAACAGAAGCTGCTCTGTAGGGAGGGGTCCATACGCGGATTTTGAGTTCTTGGTTGGTTTTCTTTCCTTGCTTTACCGTGGCTCCGAAGGTTCTGTGTGATTTCTTCAGTATTAGAGTCGTCCTTGGTTTCAAGCTTGATTGGCGGCACTTCAAGTGTGTCTTTCTGGGTCTTCCTTTGCTGCCTACATCTTTGGGATTTTAATAAACATTTTAAAAATTCTAGTTTTGAGCTAGGGTTACATGTTTAAATAGTGTTGTTCAACGTTTTAGTTTTGATTTATACAAGCTCTTAGAATATTAAGGAAATTAGTTTGTCATATGTATTATAAATACTTTTATTCCTAGATTGTCTTTTAGCTTTCATGATGGTATTTTTAGCTGTAAAGAATCTTTACAGTTTTATACCACATCATATTTATCACTTTTTATAGCTTCTTGATATTCTACTAAGTTTTCGAAAGGTATGGCCTGCATTAAACTCATAAAATCATGCATATACATCTCCATTGACTACAACTTAATTTTTAGCATTTAAATGTCTGATCTGTCTGGAATTTATGAGCACTGCAGTGTAGTAGTAATCAAGCTTAGCAGCCAGAGCTAGGCTCTATAGTAAAAAAGGCTTATATTAAGTTCAGGTTGTACCACTTAACAGCCTGTGACCTTGAGAAAAATCACTTAACTTCCTTGAGCCTGTTTCTTCATTTGTGAAAATGACTAATAATACTTCCTCACTCCTGGATTAGATATGAAATAAGAATTTAGTCAAAGAATTACAACAAATCATGGAAAATAGTATTTATATAATTGATACTAACTGAATCATAACTCTTCTTAGTATTTAAATAGACACTCTTCCAAGTTATTTTTCCAGTTAAATCTTGGAATTATTTGGAAAAGATTCACAAATGCATTCAACAAAGAATTTCATTTCACATTATCTTTTATCTGTTTTTTTAATAAAATATTAATTTGATATTAACTTTGAAATCAACTTTCATCATTTTATGTTTTAATAGTTTGTTGTCTTTTTATGTATTACTCTCAAAATAATTTTAAATTATAGCAAGACTTCTTCTCTTGTTCCTAAAATTATTTTGAAAATTAAAAAAATGTTTTTGTGATTATAGATATGGTTTAGCTTCTTACATATTTAAATTTTACAAAAATTCTACTAATTTGCACCAGACAGCTGTAACAAATTACATTTGCAATATTCTGTATATGTTTATATACCATACTTTTGCTGATAGCAGCTTTCCTTATGTTCTCTTCTAACTATTCTGTGTTTTTACACACTCTCTCTTTTTCTTTTTCTTTGTTTTGGTCAATCATGGGGCTTGAACTCTGGGCCTGGGTGCTTTACCTCTTAGCTCTTCAGCTCAAGGCTTACACTCTACCACTGCAGCCACAGCCCACTTCCTGTTTTCTAGTGGTTTATTGGAGATAAGAGTCTCATGGTCTTTCCTGATTGGACTGTTTTTGAACCACAATCCTCAGATCTCAGCCTTCTGAGTAATTAGGATTACAGGCATTAGCTACTGGAGCCCAACTTCTCTCTCTTTTTCTAATCCTGAGGCATGTACTCAGGATTACTTGTTGATCAAATGGTCTACTACCTGAACTCTGATCCACACCTCTAGTCATACTATTTACTGCTATTACCAAAAAATCTAATTTTAATCTCCATTTTATAGACAATGAGAGAATACATATTTTTAGTTCATTATGTTTTCTATACTTATCTACTTTTATTCAGATCATTTGCATTTAATCTTTCTCAGTAAAATTTTATATGATACTTTCTTCCATTTAGAATAAATTGCCTATTGCATATTAACTTTATTCCTTGACATTCTCATTTTATTTTGACTATGTACATGAATGGGTCTTTTATTTAAAATTTAAGTTCTAGTAGATATAAAAGGAAAATGTCAATGATTGCTTATTAATTTTTATATTATTTTCATGTGAAATAGGTAACTTAAAATTGCTCTCTCATTTCAATATATCATCTTCAGCAATGTGCATAGCAGGGCTCCCTAATTTTATTTGTAAATATTAATTTTAAACTTTTTAATTTTTATCATGAAACTTAAAGTTTTAGAGTCATATACTATTCCACATAAGCTTCATTTTAGTGATGTTGTTTCATAAACTGATTTTTCTCATTAACATCTACCAGAAGGATTATTTTTTCCTTCATTTGCTGAAGTAACATGGTGAATGATAGTTACATAAACTTTGTGTACTTTATCATCATTGTATATTATTCTTTTGATCAGATGTTACATTGTCTTTGCAAATTTTCACTTTAAATATTTTCATTCAGACTTTTAATTTATGTCTTTCTGTGTGTGTGTGTGTGTGTGTGTGTGTGTGTGTGTGTGTGTGTTTGCGGATCCTGGGGTCTGAACTTTGGGCCTGGGCACTGTGCCTCAGCTCTTCAGCTCAAGGTTAGCTCTCTACCACTTGAACCACAGCACCACTTCCGGCTTTTTTCTTTTTGCTTATGTGGTGCTGAGGAACCCAGGGCCTCATGCATGCAAGGCAAGCGCTCTACCACTGAGCCACCTTCCCAGCCCCAATTTATATCTTTCGCTAATTTTGTTTCACGAAGTTCAAGCTGGCCATTAGTAATATAGTGTTCTAATAAAACATTGCAAAAGTTTTCTTAGCATTTTTCCCTCCATTACTCAGTCCTCCTTCATGTCAGTTGGTTGTCTTCTCAAGTTTGCCTTTATATATTACAATTTGAAAGTTAATTTTATTCAAAATATTTTTAGCTCAGTTTTAAAAGAACTTGCTACTTACTGCCCCTCTGCATTACTGTATGAAGTATGTTTGGAGGTGACATATGTCTTTTCAAAACCAGTTTATTTACCCTCTGGAATGCTTAAAATCTCTGTTTTTGTCACTCACGACATTGAAATGTAACCCTGTGCAAATATTCAATTGATATGCAACAAAAGTGAGGAACAAATTTTAGTATTTCAAACTTCTGAGGTGTGTGTGTGTGTGTGTGTGTGTGTGTGTGTGTGTGTGTGTACTGGAACTGAAACTCATGGCCTGTGTTCTATCCTTTACCTTTATTGCTCAAGTCTGGTACTCTACAACTTGAGCCCCTATTCAGTGGATTTGGGTACCTAAATTGTGGTAATAGTCTCATGGACATTCCTCCCTGGGCCTTCAACTGTAATACTCAGATCTCATCTTCCTGAGTAGGTAGGAGCCACTGACACCCAATCGTCTTTATTTTTGTAACCACATCACAATCTAGCCCATCCTTAATACAACACATAATATTTTATATATTTTGTAACTACGTAAATGTTATTAAGCTTTGTATACACATTCCTAATTTGCAGTTCTCCTGCAGTATTATGCTTTCAATATTAATAATGTGATATATGTACCTATAGTTATTTTATCTTAAAGTCTGTTTATTGCTCTTGGAGTAGACTATGCTGCATATAACCATATTTCTATCAATGGAATTTTTTCTAATTCAAATTTTACATGGTTAATAAAAATGCTACATTTCTATACATCTCGAACAATATATGCGAAAATTTTACAGAATTAAAATTTTTATGAGAGTGTATGCATGTTTAATTCCATTAGGTAATATAAAATTTTTTTTTTCTGAATATAGGAATCTATATTTTTATCAGGACTACTGGGACTACATACTGTTTTACATGCTGCCAACACTTGGTATTGTCAGGCATTCTCAATTTTGTCAGTCTTATTTAGAATATTAATTTTCATTTTCTTGTTTGCTACAATAATAGACCTTTTTCATATGTCTATTTGCATTTTTGTGTCTTCATTTTTACTTGTGTATATCCTCTGTCTTTTTTTTTCAATAAGGTGTCCTTGTTGGTTATATGCATAGCAAATATCTTCTCTGAGCTTGTGGCTTGTCATTTCACTTGATTTATGATGGATTTTGTTCCACACAACTTTTATAATTTCAGTGCTGTCAGGTACTTCATATCAATTTACTCATATACCATTTGGCCTTATTTTCACAAGTTTATTAAGGAAAAACTCATAGGATTTACCCAGTTAATGTGTAAAGTCAAGTAGTTAGTATAATAGTAAATAGCCAAATCACAGTTAATTTTAGGATAATTTCCACCCCTCTAAAAGAAAAAATTCCTATTAGCAACCCCAAACTCTCATCTCCTTAACCATTAGTGGTAATTAGTTTTTTCTTTCTGTGTAGATCTTTCTATTTTGAACATCCCATAACATATAGGTAGTCTTTGTGACTACTTTTAATTTGGTTAATGCTTCCTGTTTTGAAGATATATATATATATATATATATATATATAGTAGTGTTGCTTATATTTTCTTTTTTTTGTGTGATACATAAGATATTGAACTCATAAATTTGCACTTGCAAAAAAGTCCAAGAGATTCTTATTTCCACTATACCACTCAGAAAACCAGAAGTGGCACTGTGGCTCAAGTGGTAGAGTGCTTGCCTTGAGCTGAAGAGCTCAGGGATGGCGGCCAGGCCCAGAGTTCAAGTCCCACAACCGACAAAAATGAAGTAGTCTCATGGATTTGCCTGCCCAGGATGGCTTTGAACGACAATCTTCAGATCTCAACCTCCTGAGTAGCTAGGATTACAGGCATAAATCACTAGCACACGGCTATGTATCATATTTCTTCCGTGTACTCATAACTGTATTATTTGCTGGTTATACATTGACCAAGAAATATTTTTAGCTCCTGATGTTACTTAAAAGATAATGATTTGTCTAGACAACTATGTCAGGCATGAATAAAAAATACAGCCTTATAATCACAAATAGATTATTATCTAAGAGGACTTAAACCTCCAAATAAAGTAAGTAAAAGGACATTCCAGGAAAAGAGAATACAAGATAACTGAATTCAATATGCTGAATGTGGAGTTAAGGAATGCATAAGGGAAGTTGAAAGTGGAGCTGTAGTTCAACGGGTAGAATGCTAGCCATGAGCACAAAAGCTCAAGAACAGTGTCCAGGACCTAAATTCAAGGCCCAGAACTGGTAAAAAAAAATTAATAAAGGTAAGTGATCATTGATGAGTCAGGAAACCTAGTATGTATTAGATAACAAGTGGATTTTACTAATACAGAATGGTAAAACATTTAATCTGTATAGTGGAATACTCTAGAAAAATCATGCTAAAGAACTATCTTCTATTAGAACCTAAAATGTATTTTGCTAAATTTATAAGAACAGAACTTTCTCAAAATAGGTTTACTGTACATAAGAGAATGAACCAAAAAATTACTAGTATAAAGAAACTAGTGGAAATTAAAATCTAACAAATGAGCTACTAAAAATACATATACAAAAATTTGAAATTAGAACATAGTTTTAATTCAATCCATGCTAAAGGACAATAGTATATTTCTTGCAGCTAAATCATTGTCAATATGTGTAGTATATATATTTTTAAAAGACTACATAAAAAGACATAATCTGAGCTTTCATAAAATAAACCGTGTGAGAAAAGAAAACAAACCTAAAGCTAGCAAAGGGAAGAAACAATAAAGATCCAAGCAGAAATCAATGAAATAGAAAAAAGAAAAAAATTAGAAAAAAATCAAATGTTATTTGAAAGAGTCAACAAAATTAGCAAAATTTTAACTAGACTGATAATTGGTACATCATAAAAATACTTCAAAAGCATTATGCTAATTTCTAAAAACCAGGCACAAAATATTTTATATAATATGATTCTATTAATATGAAATACCCAGAAAGTGAAACCTATAATGATTATAAGCAGATTAGTTTTTCCCTCCTGGGGTTTGAGGGAAGGAATAGCAGACATTAACTGCAAACTAGAAAAATGACTCTTTTGAGGTAATGACAATATTCAGCAACTGGATCCTTATAAATGTACAAATGCATAAATTTACCAAATATCATTTAATTGTATATTATAATGGATGATTTTATGGAGTGGTCATTATATCTCAATAAGACCTAAAATCAGGAAATTGTAGAAATAAATCTATGTAAAGAAAATATAGATAATTATTTTTTGTTAGGGAGAGTGAAACTTTCTGATATTCAGGGTCCTAGTTAAAATGCCATGAGAGTACTGTCTCAAAATTAACTATACTGAGGAACATAGAAGGGCCATCAGATTGAGGGGACAAGCAAAAATAATCACGTCAAACAATTAATTTGGAAGTGTCAGTTACATTTTTCCAGTGGTTGCCTGTTAGGCAATTCACAAGAGTTGTGAGGTAGAAAGAACATAGTGTAAATGGTGCTATAGATTTGGATTATTCTTCATATCAATGCTTCTACCATTTCTAACTAATTTGTAACTTTTGCAAAGTCTTCTAACTCGAATGTTTCAATTTCCTTATTAGAGTATTCATGTTTTTAGTTTTGTCACTTGAAACACATATTTTCAAAGAGCCATCTTTCTTAACTGCACACTCCTGAAAATTGTGATAATTTCTCTAGTGACCCTTATTCAGAAATTATTTTGTCAATGGTAATTCAATTAATTGGATTGACTGAGTTTACTCAGGCCATAATAAAATGAGACCATAGATTTGAAGAGTGAGAAATACAAACATATTATTGATGTGCTTATGAAAGCATCTTCAGAGAACTGATAGGAATAGGAACAGGAGGCCAATTACAATGGAGAGTTGGCTATGGATTGATTTGCAGCTAAGTTAGAGGGCAGACATAGGACAGGAGCTCATGGGACTTCCAAGGAGGCAACACTTAACATGGAAAAGATATAACATATGTAGATGAGACAGATCAATGAGGTAATGGAGATAAAACGTAGATATTTTTAAAAGTTAATTTCTTTAGAAGAAGAAAGATGAAAAGAATTCATTGAATACATGAGAGGTGGCTTCTGCATTTAAAGAACAAAGGAGGAAAGAATATCTGTCTCTGAACACCTGAACATACGTATCTATACTTTTTCTCCAGACCCATCCTTAAACTCATATTTTTATTTGAAATTTTGTGAATACCAGTCTTATTGTATTAAATTATATATATTTATGTATAAACTACTTTGCTCAATTTTTCAAGGATTTGTGTGTGTGTAAACCAGTTGACTTAAAACATGGTTATTTGAAGCTCTTTTGGAAAAACCGAGAAGCTAATTATTTAATTGCAAATTTTGGATATATATGTGAGCAATTTCATAAGATAATATGGAAAAATATATTTCAGCTCTGGATCCAGTATGGCTGACTAGAGCCTGGACAATATTAAACTCTCTCTGCACAATCAGAAATACAAAGCTCTAATCAGGTAATCCAGCTGTAGAGTGGAAACTAGGCAAAGATGAGTATCAGAGACTGTGACCAATTAAGAAACATCAAAATATATCACCGAAAGAAGAGAAAGATAAATTCACAGAACAGTGGCACAATACTAGGCTCAATGCAGATCACCACTTGGTACAGCCCACCTCTTTGGCCCACCTGCTGGCTGTGGCTGATCACCACACTGGGTAGACCCATACATCACTGAGGAACCCAACTGTGTCCCAGACACACTGCAACACACAAAACAATGTCATAGGGGAACCACAGAAGGACACCTTGTTGACCAAAACACTGTAGTTATATGCTCGAAATCCCCAGGTGACCAGTGATAATGGTGTTGGTGAAACTGAGTAACAAGCTCTAAAGGACATGCAGGACATAGCATGGTGTGGGAGAGTAGAAACAAGGGACAAAATTATGAGCCCATAATTCAGAGACTGCCTGGCTTCAGCATGTACCAGGCAAGAGAAGATTCAGCCTCTCACTCACTACATCAGAAATTGGATCTTGGTGGGGGTGGGGAGGGGGTAAGGGGAGAAAATCAGGCAAAAGGTAAATTTTATACTCAGAAATCAGATACCACATCTGATAGGTGAGGAGTCAGTCTGCTGCTGGCCTGGATAAAGATAAGGATAAGGCTTCCAGACAAGCCCCACATCCATATGGATAAGAACAGCTATGATCAGGAAGAACCCATACAAACAGGATTGAAGGGTGGTTCTCCAAATAGAACCCAGTCCCCAAGCACAGCTCCTAGTGCTGAGTGAAGTGAAACTGCTTATAAACACAGAAAGGGACTGAAGGGCTCTAATTTCAGAGTTCTTTCTCCAGTCTAAGCCCCCAAAGCTAAGTGATGCACAGGTTCCCTGCCTCCATCCCTATATGATACATACCAGGACATGGACCAAATGAGATGGGGTGCCCAAATCCATAGACCTGTCCAGTTCACAGCAGAGAAATAGTCACAAGCTTGCAGCTGGGTTTCATGCAAACAAGGGCAAAGCCTAAGTGTCAAGGTTCTTTCCACAGGGTGGCTGACCCTCCTCAAACTCTAAACAAGTAGGAGAATTACTCTAATCTTATAAAGATATAGAAAGAATGGGAAAAAAAACAAGTAAATAAAAGTGCCCTGGTATAGATGAGATTTCAGTCATTCTAGACTGGGAGAAGGTGACAAAGCTGATATATATATATATATATATATATATATATATATATATATATATATATATATATATATATATATATACATGTATATATATATATACATGTATATATATATATGTTTCACAAGTAGAGAGAGACACACCCATCAAAACATTGACTGCATAATCAACCAAGAAAAACCCGCTAGAAATATTACAAGTACCTGAAAGTCAATACCAAGAAAGTCTTCAAATGGGTAAGTCCCATTACAGAAATACAAGAAATACGATAAATCAAGGAAATACAACACTTTCAGGAAACAACCAATTAACAATACAATAGAAAGATAATAATTGAGATGAAACATCACACATAAGGGTGAAAGGCCCATTGATAAAATGATCAATGAAAAGAAAGAAAACCCCATATCATGAATGAGACGAGACTAACCAAAGAATAGTCAAAGAATTAATGGAGAACGCAAAAAGCTAAATGAATTCCAAAATCTGACAAGGGAGTGCAATGAAAAAACCAGGTACCCAGTTTAAAGAGATGAAAGAAGGATAGTAAACAAACCAATGAAGTATGAAAGTCAATGCAAGATTTTAAGAAAGATTTTTAAGAATCAGAAACCCTGAAAAATGCCCAAACAGAAGTCAGAGAAGTAACAAAGTATAAATCCTTCCCAGAAGAATAGGTGACATGAAAGACAGAGTCTTGGGCTTAAAGACAGAGTAGATATAAAGAGATCTATATTTCTCACTGTATAATACAGGATATATATATATATATAAAATAAAGAAATAGGAGATAGCTGGATGTTGGTAGCTCAAGCCTGTAATCCTTGTTAATCAAGAGGCTGAGATGTGAGCATCCCAGCTCAAAGCTAGCCCACGCAGGAAAGTCTGTGAGAGTTTTATCTCCAATTAACCTCTAGAAAACAGGAAGTGGAGCTGTGGTTTAAGATAGTAGCGTGTTAGCCTTGAACAAAAGAGCCTGAGGACATCACCAAAGCCCTGAATTCTAACATTGTGACTAACAACAAACAATGAAAGAGAAGAATGAAAGAAACAAAAAAAATCCATGAAACAGGAAAGACAGTGGCAAGAATCTCAGGACTCAATCAGCAGACCTAATTTGCAACTGATAGGTGTAAAGGAAGGAGATAGAGAGTATAATAGAATTATAGCAGAAAACCTTGCAAACATTCAAAAGGAAAAGCCCGTTTACTACAAGAGGCCTATAGAATACTTTATCAAACAAGAAAAGAATCTCACACTGCAACATCATGATTTAAACTGGGTCTACAGAGAACAAGGACTTAATGCAGCAGAGAGAAAAGATTGATTGCTGATAAAGGAAAACCAGTCAGAATAATTTCAGATTTCTCATTTTAAACACGAAAAGCAAGGAGGACTTAGCATGATATATATCAAGCATTGAACATTAATAACAGCTAATCAAGAATATTGTATTCATTCAAACTTTTCTTCATAACTTAAGGCAAAAAGTAAAATTCCAAGGTAAACTAAAAATAAAACAATTTTTTTCCACCAACCCAGCACTACAGAAGATATTCAAAGATGTCCTATATTCAGACAATCAACATGAACAAGAAATAAGTAGAGAAAACTGATCCTACCACCTGACAAGACATAATAGAAACAGAAGAGACACAATCCCTAAGAAGGGGAGAGAGTAACATGACGGAAACTATCACATACTTCTCAGTTCTAACATTGAATATCAATGGGATCAATAGTCTAATCAAAAGTCATAGAATGGTTGTTGTATCAAAAGCCTAGACCAGGCTGGGAAGGTGGCTCAGTGGTAGAGTGCTTGCCTTGCATGCATGAGGCCCTGGGTTCGATTCCTCAGCCCAACATAAGCAGAAAAAGCCAGAAGTGGTGCTGTGGCTCAAGTGGTAGAGCGCTAGCCTTGAGCTGAAGAGCTGAGGGACAGTGCCCAGGCCCAGAGTTCAGGCCCCACAACCGACAAAAAAAAAAAAAAAGGACAAGACCGTTTCTTGTCTAAAAGAGACACATCTAACTGACAGAAACAAATATCTACTCAATGTGAAATGTGAAAGGCTGGTACAAAAGTTAAAATGAATGGCCTTCATAAACAGGCCAGAGTAGCGATACTAATACAAGATAATACAGATTTTAAGTTAAAATTAGTAAGAAGAGACAAAGAAGTACACACCATACTAATAAAGATTTCTATCCATCAGGATGAAATAATAATCCTAAAACTATGCAATGAATGTTGCAGTTCCCAAGTTCATCAAACTAATACTAATTGATCTCAAAACAACTAGACCCAAACACATTGATCAGTGGAGACTTCAACACATCACTGACACCTTTAGATAGATCATCCACGCAAAAAGTCAGCAAAGAAACCTCAGAGTTAAATAACTGTATTGAACAAGTGGACCTAAGAGACATCTACAGAACATTTCACCACGTACCATCACAATATACATTTTTCTCAGCAGCTTATGGGACTGTTTTCAAAATAGACCATATCCTAGGTCTAACTAGTAAACGTCTGCAAATTCAAGAAAATTGAAGATACTCCAGATGTTCTCTCAGACCACACCAGAATAAAATTAGAACTCAACAGCAAAATCCATAAAAAAACCTATCTCTTGGAAACTTGGAACAATATATTGCTGAATTAGTGGTCCATTGAGGAGATAAGAAAGGAAATTAAAACACTTGTAGAATTTAAAATAAATAAGCACATAATATAACAAGACAGCTGGGTCACAACTATGGCAGTATTCAATGGAAAATTTAGAGAAATTAGAATTTAGAAGAATTAGAGTAATCTAAAATTAATACTGTAATAAGCCACCTCAAGCTCCTAAGAAAACAAGAACAAGCCAAACTGAAAACCAGTAGATGGAAAGAAGCAATAAAAATTAGATCGACTTAAATCATAGACTAAAAACGATATAAAGAATCAATAAAACAAAAAAAATTGATTCTTTGAAAAAAATTAACAAAATTAACATGTCCTTAGCAAATCTGACAAGGAGAAGAAATCACCTAAGTAAATAAATTTTGAGATAAAAAATGGAATATCACGCAAGAAAAAAAGTAGAAATCAGAATATTATCAGGGAATACATGCCAAACCTTTATGCCAATAAATTGGAGAGTCTGGGAGAAAGGTATGCTTTCCTAGAGAACATCAGTACACATAACCTGAGCCAAATAGATATAAACCAATTACATAAATACATAATAAGCAATGAAACTGAAATGACAATAAAAAATATCCCATTCAAGTTAAGCACAGGAACTGATGGATTTACAGCCAAATTCTATAAGAACTTCAAAGGAGAATTAATACCAATATTCCTCAAGCAATTCAATAAAATATAAAAGAAGGGATCACAATAAAACTCATTCTATGAAGCCAGCATTACCAAATAGGGACCCACCAAGAAAAGAGAACTGTAGACATATAGACCTCTTCAGTCTCTATAAACATGTAAAACAAACACTTAATAGTATTTCTTTACCCTCATTATTTTCCTTGTATTTTCAAAAATCCTTAACCAAAACAAGGCCTAAATTTTGTGTTTATCATTTAGAGCTATAAGCACATATTTTTATAGCAACTAAATGGAGTAACAGTAAAAAATATATTTCCCCCAGGCTCACTTTTATACACATTATATCATTTATGTTTCATATCAACTGAGTGAAGCAGCAATGTGATTAGATGTCCAAAGTGAAGAATTCTCAGAAAATACAAACATTTAAGTCTAAGGTATGTACAAGTTGGAGATGAAATGAGATTTGAGTCTATGTCTGACTCCAGATTCTTTCCTTTTCTACTTTCCAACACAAGTATTCCAATAAAATATCTTAAATAAAATAATAATCCACATCATGGACTACATAAATTTAAAGGCATCTGCCCAACAAAATAGAAGAAGCACACAGAAAGACAGCAATGTAATTTAGTGGTACAGCATACACCTAGCAATATGAAGACTTAAGTTCAATTCCCAACACCATATAAAAGGATCTCATTTTCATATTTGTACCTGAACATGGAGTTTTAGAGTTATAATCATTCAGTGTATTACAGTCATATTTTACTGTTTCAGTATCTGAGTTCAGTGTTAAGGTCAAATCACTAACTACCATTTACTGAGGACCGCCTGGTAGCACAATGTTGAAACAAGTATCGTAAGTCTGCATAGATGAATTTAATGAAGGTACTAGACTTCAGGAACTAAAGGTTTAATTAGAATCAAAGTGCATATATTATCAAAATACAATAGAGAATACTAAACATTTCCTAACTGTAGTCTATACAAACCAGTATAGTTTAGGAAAGAGAATATTAATTTTACAGTAATATAGGCTAATCTGTGACCCAAGAGGTTTTTTTAAACCTTAGACAAAAGATTTAGTTTAGTGTCCATAAAGCTCTCCATAAAATGGAAATGATTACCGGCTCTGCCTCCCTAGTTGGATATATATATTATATATATATGCATATGTATGTTGCTGAATAAATGACAGCAATCTGCCACATAGTAGGGCATCAAACTATTTTCACATAGGCTCCTGCATCCAGTCAAACCTCTCAACATACTAAATAAAATCGTGTGAGAAGAGAAACGAATTATTTGGTAATGTTTATATATCTTTCACAATTGATCCAAATGCAAGCAAATTTTCATGGCAACCCACATAGTTCTTTTGCAATTCAAACTAATGACTTTATGAAAACAATTTAGAGTGGTGACTTATTATGGCCTTGGCTCCTACTTCAGAGAGATTTAGCTTATATTACCAAGAATACCATTTTATTTAAAAAGCTCATAAAGTTTCATCCTCAGCTATTACTGATTTAGGAGTAGCAGATATATAGAAACTTTCACACTCTACTGAACGAGATTATACATTCTTCTCTAGTCCACATAACTCATATTTCCAGGCTGACTTCTAAAGTTCTTCCCTTTCTGATTAATGATGTGAATAACAGGACTCTAGGCAGTGTTCTCTTATCTGACCATGTCACAGGCTCACTTTCAGTTGACCTTCCAAAAGCATTAGGTAGCCTTTTAGAAAAAAAAAAAATTATCCTTAGCATTGAACATTGGGAAAAGAAGTTGTGACTGGAGATTTTAAAACACACACACACACACACACACACACACACTGACACAAATACTCTGTGTCACCATGACAGACTCACATCACATTCCATACAGAGTGTCTTACATTTTTATTGATTGTTATCATTTTTTTCCTGGAGCAAAGTTGATTAATTATAAAAATAAACTGTCAAAGTTCTCATTAAAGATAAATACAAACTGGGACGATTATATTGGTAAATTATTCCCTTCCTCATTCAAATGGAAAGAAACACTTGGACTCTGGAGGGAACAGTGAGAAACGTGTATATTATAGAGTTATAGGTTTTAATAACCTCACCTCATTCTATTAAGCTTCTATCCCCAATAGAATCATAAAAGGTTAATATTCAGATGAACCCTAAGAGCATAAATTAGGCATTGCTATTATATTCCCCCAGATGAGCCCTAGGCTATCTAACATTTGATCAGCAGGAATTTCCTTCTTTTTATTAAAGAAATGAAGATACACTGTATTGAGTAATAGTACTGAGAATAGCTAAATTTCCTCATTATCCTCAAGTGCTTAAAATTGCTATTACAGATTTCTACAGGCCAAATTCTGGGTCCCAATGGATCCCTGTAGAGTGTTATACAGTTCTGGTGGGGATTATATTTCAATTGCCCACAAATATATCCTTATAGGATCATATTGGGTATTTTCAAACAGAAATGAGATATTTTATTTTCATTTTATCTACAAAGAAAAAAGCCTATGTGAATTGGTGTGCTATAGTTATAGGCCACAAATCAAACCTGGGACACCATCAAAAACAGTTTCCATTTATGAACTTTTTATGGTATTAAAAAAGTCCCACCCAGGGGCTGGGAAGTTGGCTCAGTGGTAGAGCGCTTCCTTGCATGCCTGAGGCCCTAGGTTCGATTCCTCAGCACCACATAAGCAAAAAGAAAAAAAGCCGGAAGTGGTGCTGTGGCTCAAGTGGTAGAGTGCTAGCTTTGAGCTGAAGAGCTGAGGGACAGCGCCCAGGCCCAGAGTTCAGGCCCCACAACCAGACCCCCCCCCCCAAAAAAAAATAAGTCTCACCGGTATCCCTATTTAAACAATTTGTTTTTTCCCTTCCCCTCCACAAATTATACCAGCATCAAATACAGTGAAAACAGAGGTTATACAGTGGGGGAGGGACATTCACAGCAATAAAGAAATATCTTATAAATATGTTCGAAACAATAGCAAGAAAGAAAAAACATTTGGGTCCTTATCTTGGGATTCATTTCGCCTAACATCAACTTATCTGACCATTTCTGCTTGTCTCAGACATATACTAGTTATTTCAAATAAGGGAAACCATGGGACCTTTGTTTCTTTGGGCCTGGCTTACTTCACTTTCGTACGGTATTTTCACAATTAAAGAAAATATATAAGCAAATAAAAAGTCCCAATTGATCTATCATTCTTTGCTCCTTGGGTGGCTTCACTTTTCAATATTAGATATTGCTATTTCATGTTTGTAGTTTATCAAGTTTAAAATTGACACTAACCCAAAAAAAATGGTTGGATATCCTTGGCAAAGACTTGGTGCTTCTGAATTGCCATTTATATCATGAAATACTTTTTGAGAAAAAAAATCTCCTGATGGTAAGTTATTCAAGAAAGGCTCTATCACAGGCAAGAGAATTCTACACAAATCTTTCCTGGGATCTTCTGATTAAAAAATAAATTTAATTCACAGGCTTCAAAAATCTGTTTTGTCTTTACATCTGTGATAAGTGAAAATGTGTCAATATTTTGAAAAGTATTTTAACATTAACTGTTTAAATTTGTCACACAAGATTTAATGGTATATGTGTTTCTAGTGTAGTGACATTTATCCAATTTAAACTCTATTTGTCTTTTTAGTGTTCTATTAATAGTTTTGTAAGGATTCTAATTTGAGCATCATATTCAAGTCTAGAGATAGTTATTAATGGTTCACATTCAGATTTTCCATCAAAACACTGGGAAAAAGAATTCAGAAGAATTTAATTATTGAAATGATGTATTTTGTCAAAACAAGTACATATGTTTGGGGAGTGGTTTATACTTCGTAATGTCCTTTGATATTTTTTTCTCATTTAATTGGCACAACTCAGGCAGATAGTCAGTGGATCCTTTTCTCTGTTACAAAATAAAGGCTATCAGTCATATTCTATAGCATCGTTACACAGATGAATGATATAACATGTAAATATACTGCTGAAAATTTTTGCATTTAATATTTTTAGCAAATATTTGGTTTTACAAAGGAAATTCTTGCTGATTAACTTCTTTTGTCATGTGAAAGTATTGCAATTCCAAGGTGTTTAACTTGCTCAAGAGTACAGAGGTAATAAGGTTAGTTGTGCTGAAATAACTCAAGTTTTACTGATTCAGCTGGATTTAAAGATCAAGATTCAAAAGTCTAGTATTAATTCTATTTTTCATGATATTGTTTTAACCAATGAGACTTGGATTTACTTTATGTTAGCAAATATTACTTTCAATTTGCTTCAGAGAACAAATAGATTACAGCATGTTCCAAATTGCTTTAACCTAACCATGCAATACTTGGAAATCACAAATTTGACCTATATCACCTAGCATGGTGGCATGGAGATAGTAAAAGGAACAGATTATTAATAGTTACAATTTATTCATCACTTACTTTGTACCATGTACATAAATGATTTACATGGGTCATCTTGTTTAATCCTCATAACATCTTAGCAAGGCCACTTCATTATCTTTACTTTATGGACAGGAAAAATAAAAGCAGAGTGAGAGGTTAAGTAACTTTGACCAAGGTCATTGAGGTAGAATGGGAAGGGATTTTAATTCAAGCATATTGGCTCCAAGGTAGAGTCAATAATACTCTTAACCTCCAGGTTTCCCAACTTTTATGGATCATATGTAGGTAAGCATGGCTCCGTCCATCCAGTTTAGAAACCAAGAACATTCAAACTTCGAGAAATATTTAGAAAAGAGAAAATAGAGGAATTATAAAAAGCAAAGTGCATATAAATGTGCAACACATCAGGGATGGGAGTTTTATATAGCATTCCTGGTTAAGGGAAATAACACTAAGTAACATGGAATCCTTAATGTAGAGACCATGCTCCTGTATTGATCAAGGGCTGTGATGAAGAGAAGGGCTGATAGGATTAGGAAAGAAAAGAAATTATGCATCAGTTGTGTAGCCATGGTACTTGGAAAGCTCTATTGGTGCATAAATAAAGGAGTTAGACATTTCCAGTTCATCCTTCTGAATTAATTACATTCATGAAGCCTGATCAGTAGGACCCAAGACTGTGCTAATAAGAAAGCATTCATGTAGGTAAATGTTGGCAGGAATGGAAAGGTTGTCAAACTAGTGGCAAGTAGACCACGTATGAGTTGGTCTAAGTATCTTGCTATACTTCAGATTAACACACACACACACACACACACACACACACACACACACACACACATACACATAAACACACACAAATGGGAGACAGACAAGAGAGACAATAAAGAGAGATAGAGCAAGTCTCTTGGTGGCAAGGAATGACAAAAGAAGAGAGGGAAAGGGGAAGGAGGAAAAGAGACAGAAGAGGAGAGAGACAAAGAGAGAAACATAGAGAGATAGAGACAATCTTAAGAGTGCACTAGTCCCAACATGAAGGCCTACCCTAATGATCTCCTCTCTTGTACCTAGAATCCTAGGATAGAAATAGACACTGTGTGTTTCAATAAGTGATCTGGTCATTTGCCTCACTGAAAATAAACACAGTGGGAAAACAGGAAAGTATTAATCAACGTGGTCATATTGAGAAGACTGAGACTGAGTATTTCAGTCAATCTGGTGTACTGACATAAGCTTGAAGGTTTAAATAGAAAAATAATGGGGGAAGGAGACAAGAGATATGCATAATTAAGCACTTATGGTCAAACTGCTCTTATTGGTCATTATCTCAGTCATGGTTCTGCAAGATAACCGAGCAATTTTTTTTGCTTGATTGGTCCTGCTAGGAACAGTGATCTCATCATGAGAAGTTTAGGAAAATGACCAGAGTCTTTCAGATACATTCTCAGAGGCCTCCATCAGAAAGTTGTTAAAGCTGACATCAAAATACATTACTTACCTTTATCTTTGTACTTTTACCCTTGAAAGCGGATGAAACGGGTTAAGCATCCTCAGATTCTAGACAGCTGTTTCTTGAATGATTAACATGCCTGTATGTGGAGTAGGACAGAAGTAAAAGAGACAGATATCCACAGAAGGCAGAGATGCTAGGTTTTCATCCTTCTTTTAGTTACCTTGTGGGTCGACATTAGGAGTCTTTGCTTTTTAACAAAGCAGTTTCTGTACACGTGTAATAATTTAACCTTAATGGCATTTCAAATGTCCTATGTCCATCTATCAATATATTTTAGGTGGCACCTTAATATATGAATTTTTTAAACCTATAATAGATGGAAACTCTTCACACACTGATATTTACCCTACTAGATGGAAAAGCTTGAAATGCTTTCAAATAATTGTGTAATAAGAAATTAATATATTTTCCCAGCCAGCGGGATGAGGGTAAAATAATAAAGGGAAGGGGAGAGATTGTAGTCATAATATTGAATGCATTCCCTATGAAACTAAAAATAGGGAGGAAGGGAATGGGTTGGGATGAATGGCTGAGAATGATGAAAGGGCGACATTGATCAAGATACATTGTATTTATAAGGTAACTTTTTCAATGGTAAGTTTTTTATACAATTATTCAAAGCTAATAAAATATAATCAACATAATCACATGCATTTCATTTGAATTTCTTGTGCCTAAAAGATGGACAGAAACTATTTAGTAGAAAGTATCTTTAATTTCATTCATCCATTTGAGTCAGTCTGCTAGATATTTATTAATAAAAATAGATGATATAAGCTGGGTACTGGTGGCTCTGACTTGTAATCCTAGCTACCCAGGAGGCTGAGATTGGAGGATTGTGGTTTGAAGCCAATCCTGAGCAGGAAAGACCATGAGACTTTTATCTTCAATTAATTACCAGAAAACTGGAAGTAGAGCTGTGGCTCAAAGTGGTAGAGTGCTAGCCTTGAGGGGAAAAGCTCCGGAACAGCAGTGCCCAGGCCCTGAGTTTAAGCTCCAGAACCCACAAGAAAAGAAAATAGGTGATATGCTAAAAAGGGCTTCTGAGAATTAGTAATATAGGATGATGTTCATTAAATTTAAATTGCTTGGCTCTGTGTCCATGACTTGCTTTTTTCTCAGCTTCACATTTCACAGTGGAAAAGAAGTGTGATGGAGCTGTATGATGCTACCATTTCGATGACCCCAATGCCCTTGTTTTCTATAAACTTGCTTTGATTTTTCCTCCTTAAGATCTTGTCCTCCAGGGAACCTCTCTCCTGACCTGTGAAAAGTTGTGGCTTCAGGTTGTAGATAGGAGGCAGGTTTCCCATTATCACTGAGGACAAGTGAAGGAAAGAAATGGTCCAAAATATAGGGTCTCAAAGAAGCACTGTTTTCAGTATTCATGAATAAAACACAGATTATCTGCCTTTTGTGGGCACTGTTGCTAAAGTCTTCTTGACCACTGATGTTGCAGCTATGATGTGTGGTTTACAGTAATGGATCTTCTATTGTTGCTTCATTCTTGAGCGATACTATGTAAGTGTGAAACTTAAGCTTAGTATAATTGTGAATGGTAACCGTCTGGTTTTTGCCTGTAGACCAGATGTATTGTGTATTAGGGCAATGTTTAACTTTGAATACTGTGAATGGTGTTCCTGTGTTTCTTCACAGCTCAGAAAATGATAGTGAGGGGAATGTAGATCAGTGGTAAAGTGATTGCCTTGCATGCCTGAGGCCCTGGGTTCGATTCCTCAGCACCACATAAGCAAAAAGAATAAAAAGCCGGGAGTGGTGCTGTGGCTCAAGTGGTAGAGTGCTAGCCTTGAGCTGAAGAGCTGAGGGACAGTGACCAGGCCCAGAGTTCAGGCCCCACGACCGGACCCCCCCCCCCCCCAAAAAAAAAGAAAATGATAGTGAGTTGATTACAGTATCAATAGACTGCTCCTGGATCTCATTAAAAAGAAGTTTTAAAAGACTGCATGATAGTTAGAAGTACTTAAAGAACACTATAAAATATGACAAACTAACTTGCAATGGGACATGGTGAAGAGGAAGAAAAATCAGACCATTTTTTAAAATCTGGGTTGGCTTTTTTCACTTCGTTACGTAGTTGTGTAGTTATACAATATGATTGTGAGTACAAAGCATCTTAATATCCCGCCTCTCATCATTCTCTCCTATGTTTCCCAGCCCTGCCCATTCTCTCAATTTACCTATATTCATTTTCACATACGTACTTTGAATATTATGACTGCATTCTCCCACCTTTCCTCTCTTCATTCATCTGCAGCTTCCACTTGACCTTATATCCCCCATTCACCTTAAATTCCAGCTTGCTGCTTTTTATGTGTTGTACTGTAATTTAGTTGCTCAAAGGAGTTACACCAGTGGAATTCTCCCTGTATGTACTATACTTCAGTTACTATGTTGGTGTATATATGCAGAGCCCTTGAATGTGTTAGCATGCATGTTCCTATTTGAGATCTAGCTTCCACATATTACAGAAATCATGTGTCCTTTCTCTCTCTCTCTCTGAGCCTGAAATACCTATCATAATTTTTCTATGTCCACCCAATTTCCTAGAAAAGACATTATACTTTTATTCCTGAAGGAAAAGTAAGACACACACACACACATATATGTATATATATATATATATATATACATATATGTGTGTGTGTGTGTGTGTGTGTGCGTTTATAATTTTTCTTTCAAACACATTTCAAAATAAATCTTGAGGGAGGCTGGGAAGGGATGTGAAGGGTAAACAAAGGAGGAGGCTGCAATGCTTGATAAGAAATGTATGCATTATCCTGCCCATGTAATTGTAACCCCTCTGTACAGTATGTTCACAAAAAAATTAAATTAAATTAAAAAAAAACTCAACCCACAGCATTATTAGGAAGGTAGGAGCTTTAAAACATGAGGCCCAGTGTGCCCTCCTGTTGCGAGGAGGGGGGGGGAGGGGAGGGAGAGAAAGAGGGTGGTAAGATCCTGGTCTTTTCCCATCTAGTCATGAAATAAACAGGTTTTCTGTGCTGTGAAAAAAAAATAAATCTTGATATATTCCATCAGGTTTAGAATTGCTCAATAGCCTAATCATACAAATGGAAACTTTCAGAAATATATGTTGGCCCTCTCCGTATATATAGTAATAATAATGGTGCCTGTGACTTATTTTGTCTGATATTAATAGAACTGTGAAAATTTTCTTTTGGTTTGCATTTATTTTGCATATAATTTTTTATTATTTGTGTTCTTATATTCTTATATTTAAATACAACTCATAGTTGATATATATCTTTAAAAATATGTATCCTAAATTACTGGGAAAGCATTGTTTGTAGTGGCTGTGAATACTAACTCTATTTTATTAATTTCTGTGATATTGGTATGTTCAACTCCTTCCACTTTAGGCTTTCCTCTTCCTTATTTGACTGTGCCTTGATCATGATTTTTCTCCAGCTTTTAATTTTCATTTTCTAGGTTTGGACATTTTACATTTTGCTTTAATGGTTTAACAGTTCACTAGGAAATGCAGCATGTGTGTTATATAACATAATCAAAAATTAATCAATGTTTTTCTCTTTTCTGAGACTATACAAGATTCTTAGAATGTCTGAACTCCAAAAACAATATCCATCTTTATCTTATTCTCTGTGAATGTGTATTATTTCATATTGACAGAAAATGAATGAAATATTTTACTTAATTTTTTCTATTACATTATTTTAATCAAAGAATAATTAGTTAAATTATAAATTAAATTATCATTATTTTAATATATGTTTTTATTGTAAAAATACTGTACAGAGGGGTTACAGTTACATGAGTAAGGTAATGAGTACATTTCCTATCCATCATTGTTATCTCCTCCTTTGTTTTTCCCCTGTCATCCATTCCCTCCCCAACTCTTCCTCCCCCACCAAGTTATAAAGTTTGTTTTCATCATAGTATCTTGTACATCTCATTGTTACAAGGGGTCAACCTGTATCCTTATTTAAGCATTTTGTTATTTCCCTTCCCCTCCCCAAATTAGAAAAATGCATATACAAGATGCAGGGCACTGGAATCAAATACAGTGAAAACAGGGGTTACACAGTAGGGAAATAACATAACAAAAGAAACAAAAAAAATCACATAGTACAATATAAATACGTTAAAATAGTAGCAAGAAAGCAAAAAACACTTGTGTCCCTATCTTGGGGTTCATTTCGCTTAACATCACCTTATATGGTCATATGTACATAGCTTTTGACCTTTTCTGCTTGTCATACACATATTTTAGATATTGCAAATAAGGGAAATCATGGGTGGGGCCTATGTTTCTTTGAGTCTAACTTACTTCACTTAATATACTTTTTTTTCCAAGTCTTTCAATTTCCTAACAAATGGGCGATAACATTCTTTCTGATGGAGGCATAGAATTCCATTGTGTGTGTGTGTGTGTGTGTGTGTGTGTGTGTGTGTGTGTATACCAAATTTTCTTGATCCATTCATCTACTGAGGTGCATCTGGGTTGGTTCTATATCTTAGCTATGGTAAATAATGCTGTGACAAACCTAGTTGTGATTGTAGTTTTAGTATGGTCTTGTTTGTGATCATTTGGGTAAATGCCCAAAAGTGGGATTGCTGGGTCATAGGGGAGCTCTGTGTGGAGTCTTTTGAGGAACCTACTTACTGCTTTCTAAAGTTGTTGAACAAGTTTACACTCCTACAAACAATGCAGTAGGGTTCCCTTTGGCCACAAACTAAATTATTTTTATTGTCCATTCTTATTGTTTACATACTTTTGCTACTACTAGAAACAAGCTTAGTTTTATGAAATTTATTTAAAAATAAACTGACTAGTTCATAATGAAAATTTACACTTACTATGTATATTAAGCAATTGTGTAGTGTGATTATATTATACCACTAGCCTTCACAAGGACTGAAATCATTGCAACTACTGCCATTTTGGAAATCAAGAAATGGAAACTGAAAATGCGTATTTTGGTGAAGTTCAAAATGCTATTAATTTGTGAAAAGTGGTCTTTGGACAGACACTTTACAGTTTTAAATAGAGAATAAAAAAGTGCTAATTAAGGGAATCATACATTTTCTAAGTTCTATTTAAGGATTCAAAAATTGTGTAAAACTATCCTAAGACACACTAAGAATAATTAGTTACAAAATGTGTGAAAAAACATTTTTTGACATTTTGATTGTCTTAACCACCTGATTATTGTACTTACTTTTAGTTGACATCAGTCAGTCGTATTAGAGGTTTTATTTTAACAAGTCCATTTATGGATACTGTGTTTCTGATCATGATTATCCTCTCTAGCATTCTCCCTCCCCTCCCTTCTCCTTTCTCAAACCATTTTCATCAAGTTGCTCAATTTTCAGACATCTATATAATCTTGTCTGTATTTGTTCTTTCCTCTCCCCATTGTCTGCCTCTCCCACTGTTGTCTATACCTCAGACAGTGTTTTCAACTTCCTACTATTTTTAGTTAAAGTGCATGTTATTTTTTTAAACAGAGCTTCACCATTGGGCCTCATATATGCACATACCAACAACCTAGTTGTTTTAGCCCAACTCTCCTTAGTAGATTCTTTTGGACAATTTGCTTTTAATCATCTTTCCCCAACAAGCAAGTATAAGTGAATAATTGAAATTCACGTTGCCTAATTCTTAGCTTTTTACTGTGAAGACATGTCTTGCACTACTTTCAAGCTTACTCAGTAAATGTATTTGCTAAATCACCAAATAAATACTCATTACTGAAACATATATACCTTACCAAAAAAAGTCCTCACATATATGACTCCAATGAAATACCATTCTAGGAACATATATACAATATCTATGATATCACTTCAGAAAAAATTTCTCTAGGATGAATCTTTTCAATTTTCATAATAGAATTTAATTGTACTTGTAAGGCATAAAATAAATGTAGTTATTTATAACCTTGACTATCTTAAATGGGTGATTGAAAATTGATTTAATGTGAAATTATAGATTCTGAAATTTAAATTTGCTAAGACTTGCTTTATGATATAGAACTTCCATATTGTATTACAAGTCATGCACTGTGCTTTCAGACTTCTATGAACATATTTGCTTTCAGTAAAATTAAATATCCTTATGTACTTCTTACCTAAAATGAGTCATATTTACAATAACTCTAATATGTAAGCTAAAGAAGGGAAAGATTTTTGGCCACTCACTAATTTAGTCATACATTTTGAGTAGTGTCAGTGCAGGCACTCAGTATGTATTTCTTCAATGTGTGCAGGTATAAGTGATTACTTCTTAGCACTCATTAATGGAAGCAAAATAATCATATGCCATCAGGGAAAAAAAAAAGATTTGGAGTTACTTATGTTATTTTATTAGGTTTCCAGCTTTTTGAACCACTACTTTTCTATAGCTTTTTAAAAATCATTTTAATAGACAGGCTAGATGCTTCCAGAGTACTCTGGGATAAAACGTGCCTGTAAAACTTCCCTTGATGATACAAAATTACATACTTTAGAGGACGTTTCCCAGTACCATAAGTGGAAGCTAGTTATCATGTTTCTTCCAGAGTAGTTTTCTTTTCTTTTTGAAAGAAATGGCTCTCAATGTCTTAAGTGTGGCTTAGTATGTCTGAGAGTATTTTCTCATTGTGAATCATGTTTTGTCTTTCTTTCAATAAAATGTCTGTCTAGTGTACAAGCAGATGTGGAAAGGAGATGGTAGGTAGTTGTATTGGGTCAGCTGGAATGATAGAAGATAGCAGACTGAATGTTAAAACATGGTGAATACAATTGCGAACATCAGAGGAGCCATTTTAAGTATTCCATTTGAGTGTTCGCTGATTTGCAGATGTTCTGGAAAACATCTTGTGATTTCAGTTTTAGCATCTGAATCAAGAGACCATTCTAATCGTCGTAAAAGGTTTTCATTATAAAAACTTCTAAAGGAAGCTGTGTGTTATTAACAACCATTGAATATATACATTTGGAAAAACAATATTTCTGAATGGCTTTCTTTGTAATTCTCATATAAAACTGGGCAATAATGTGCATTGTTTCTCAAATGGGGAATGTAGATTTAAGTCAATATGTGTGCCCCTATCTCTGAAAGTTAATTTTCAAGAATATGAATTTTAAAATGCATTTGATATATTTTCTTCATGCTTATAAAAATCAGTGTTTATGTTCATAAAAATCTAGCAAAACCTAATAAGAAACATAGAGAATATGCTTGAATTTCTGTTTTTGTTTTGCCTTATATAATTAGATTATCTCTCTGGGATTCAATGTTATGATTTGTAAGATAAGAGACATTTAATGTCTTTAACATTCAAGATTTTATGAAATAATTAAAAACTAAAAAATTATTCTAAATAATGTTCCCAAATATACAATGTCAGGCTGAATGTGTCACCTTTTACAGAGCTATTTTAAAATGTGTACACCATGACCCCACACCAAAATTTTCTGGAAACCTATAATTTTGTCAAAACTTTTCTTAATCCTGTTCTAGGTGAATGACATACACTTTTACCCAAAAGCCTTTAACTTTTGGAACCCCTGAATTGAATAGATCTAGCATCATTTTATCAATCAGAGAAATATAACTTGTCTGACTTAAAAACCATATCTTTATCTGCTTATGTAGCTAATTTATTGTTTTTAGATTTACTCATGTATATGATATATTGTGTATATATTATACTTAACCTACATAAAACAGTATTTATTATGCAAAATGATTTTTAATTTTCTTTTAGTTATTTTATACTTTTTAGTTTTCACTTCCAAGATGTGGAAAAACTGAATCAAAAGCATGAATACGCCAATGTAGGTGTAAATCACTCACCTTCAATAGAAGATTTAAATTATATTTAAATGCAATGTTTTAAAAAGTCACAAAAATTTCATAATGAACAAAATCACAGCGTTTGATGAAACCACAGGAGGTAATTTCTTACTTTTGCTTCAGGATCCAACATGGCTCAATCCAGCACTTTTTGTAGCATCATATTGTAATTGAGGAAGAAACATAAAATTTAAAGGCAATAAGTTATGTCACAACAAATAGCATCTTTATTTCACAATACCACAGTAAAGTACAGCCATTTCTACATCATAGCTAATATAGTAATGTGGCCTGAATTATAGTTAAGTGGAAAAATACAGGCGCTCTCATTTTCTTCTCTATTCTTGGTTTTGTTTCAGTTGCTCAGGGCTGTGTTATATAGTCGATACTACTCTATTACTAACCACTCCTTAGTGTATTATTCCTTAATCAGACTGGGATTTCTGCCTTTGGTCCCATTAAGGTTTTTACCCTTTCAATTCTGTTTTAATGAATATAGATTGATGTTGTTTTATTTCTTTTATTAGTAATTTGATTGATATTTCATTTTCAATCTACTTAACATTTGGTTTTCTGGGTTGAAAATTATAAGTAACATGAATTATTTTGATTTGAATGAGATCTGTGGTGTGTGTGTGTGTGTGTGTGTGTGTGTGTGTTGTGTGTGTGCATGCGCACGCGCACACACGCGAGTGCGCATGCCACACTGGAGCTTCTCAGGGTTCTTGCACTCTCACCTGATACTCTAACATTTGAGCCATAATTCCAGCTTGTTTATTTGTTGGTTATCTTGGAGACGGAGGTGCATGATATTTTTTTCCTTAGCCTGATTGCAAACTGGTATCTTCCAAACTCAGTATCCTGCTGAGTATATAGAGTATAGGCAGGAGCTACTGGGCAGCAACTAAAAATGTGTTTTTTAATAAGTATGCTTAATTCAGTTCCACTTATTGAGGTCACTCATCTATTTTATTGAATGCTTGTAAACCCCATATTTTCATATTACCTTTTCTCCTTGTGTTTCATATTGCATTATTGAATGTGTTGCATACATATGTGCTCTATTATTTTTCAATTTACATTTGTTAGCACATTTTTTCTAACATGTTTAGCATTCAGACAAAAGTCAAATATTACTAATACAACTATCTACTGTCAAATAAATAAAGTTGAGCTCCTGTCTCAACATATATAAAAATTAACTCAAAATGTATCACAGTTTTAAACAGAAGATTTAAAACTATAAGCATTTTAGAGGAACGCAGAGATACAAACCTTTGTGCCCTAAGATTAGGCAGGCAGACAATACTTGCAAACCAAAAATCTAAACATGTACATGATCCCAGGGCATGTAAAAATGTTTGCAACTGAGATACACAAAGACTTAACCTAATAAAGAGTAGGCAAATAATTGGCATAGAAATTTTTCAAAAGAATATATACAAATAGACTAAGAACATATGAAAAAGGCCAAATAAACATCATTTGTCTTTAGAGAAATGAAAATTAAAACAATGATATGCCACTCACACCTACTAAAATCATTAGCAACAAAAATCATTAAGAAGTGTTTCTAAGCATGTGAGCATACTGGAACACTTCAATGCTGGTGGATTTTTTTTTTCCTTTTTTTATTGTGAAAATACCATAGAGGGGGTTACAATTTCATGGGCAAGATAATGAACACATTTCTTATCAATCATTGTTGCCTCCTCCTTTGCTTCCCCTTCCCATCCTTTCCCATCTCCCCCCTCCCACCCTCCCCCGTCCCCCTCCTAACCCCCCTTTGCCAAAGTTGTAAAGTGCGTTTTTCGACATAACGACTTGTACATCTCATTGTTGCAATGGGTCCACCATGATAAAATTCTGATTTTGATTTTAGGTGAAATGAATCCCAAGATAAGTATTCAAATGTTTTTTTTCTTTCATGCGATTGTTTCTAACATATTTATAAGATGATTTGTTTGTTGCTTTGTATGTCCCTCCCCCACAGTATAACCCCTGCTTTCACTGTATTTGATGTTGGTATAATTTGTGGAGGGGAAGGGAAAAAAACAAATCATTTAAATAGGGATACAGGTGGACCCATTGCAACAAGGAGATGTACAAATCGTTATGTTGAAAAACAAACTTTACAACTTTGGCGAGCGGGGGTGGAGGGGAGGAGGTGGGGGGGGGAATGAGAAGGGATGAGAAGGGGAAACAAAGGAGGAGGCAACAATGCTTGATAAGAAATGTACTCATTATCTTGCCCATGTAATTGTAACTCCTCTATACGGTATTTTCACAATAAAAGAAATTTTTAAAAAAAAATTGAAAAGAATTTTAGCCATTTCTGGAAATATTAAGCAAATTGATATAATTTGATACATTAATTTCACTCTGAAATACACTTCCTCTCCCAAATGAAGAACTTGCACATGTGATCAGAATGCTATTATTTGCAATAATCACAATATGAAGACAACTTGTACACATCAACTTCTAAAGCGTGCATAAAATGTAACACACGTAACCAAACATTCTTTGGAAGCAGTAAGAAATCCAGTACTTATGCTACCATGTTAATGAACACTGAAAGCATTGTGGCTAGTCAAATTCAGACACATAAAGTCACACTTTGTTTAATTACATTTATATGAAATGTCCCGATTATCAGAACTAAAGACACAGAAAGTAGATTGATGGTTCTTTAATGTATGAAGAGTGAGATGGGAAATGCATGATATAATGATGAAAATATAAAAAGTAGATAATGTTGAAGGTTGTATAATTTTGTAAATAGCAAATATGGTCTATTTTGGGTAATTTTTTGTGTTTTTCTTAATATTTTCACTAAAACTTAAAGGGAAGGGATGGGTTGAATGTGAATGAGACAGTTAAAGGGGGGGGGGAGTAACACAGATTTTATTTTATTCATAAACTGCTATGTTAAAGGAATCTTTTTTTTTTTTGGGTCCGGTCATGGGACCTGAAGTCTGGGCTTGGAGGCTGTCCCTCAGCTCTTCAGCTCAAGGCTAGCGCTCTACCACTTGAGCCACAGCGCTACTTCTGGCTTTTTTCTTTTTGCTTATGTGGTACTGAGGAATCAAACCCAGGGCCTCATGCACGCAAGGCAAGCGCTCTACCACTGAGCCACCTTCCCAGCCCATAAACTGCTATGTTAAATGACACCTCCCTGGTACAAGTACTTAAAGATATTTTTTAAACCCTGAAAATCATTGAATGCAGGTGTTTTTATAAGAAAGCTTTTTCAACCATCCCTATTTTCTCGTTTAAAATTTCCCTAGTAGATTAGATCAAATTTAAATTTTTATCTTTTCTGGAATGTTGCTAGAGTTTTGTTTCAGATCATCATGTCCTCTTCCACATTAGAAACCATGGCCTCTGCCAGTAATATTAGATGTTAGGACTCTAAAGAGTGCCAAGTGAGCTTCTTGGAATTGTTTATTTGTGTCAGATAATTCTAGTCACCATGTCTGTGTTAAGCACAGACTGGGCTCCAATTTCCTGGCACCATCTCAGTACCTTTCATGTGCCAGGAGCAACGCTGGGTGGACAGTTCTGTGTGCTCTCTACAAAGGTACAACACACAGTTCTAGGCCATAGCTTTGTAAGTGGAGCCTGCTTCTGGAGGCATCTGAAGTAGGCATCTTTAAAACAGATAAGAAAATATACTTCTTTGAGGATTTCAATGAACAAAGTTTAAGTTGTGTTCAGTTTATGTTCCTTATCTGGGAAACAAAAGACAAGGACATGGATGTAATTTAATATAAAATAGTAATAAGCATTGTAAATGTGCTAGGTACAATTTATGTATGATTATTATTAATGAAGTTGAACATTCCCTTTCTGCTCTATCATTCGTGACATATTAGGATTCATTTTAAGAAATTGCCTTTTGGCCTTTTGGCTTCTTTTATTTGTTTGGTATTACTAGGATTTGAGCTCAGGGCCTCATGTTTAGCTAGGCAGATGCTCTACCATTGAGCCAAGCCTCCAGACTATTGTCTTGTGCTGGATATTTTTGTGTTTAACTCTGACTTCCTACCTGGTGTACTCCTATATCCAACAATTTTGCATTATAAGACTATAATATCTTCCTTTTTAAGGCTTCCAGTAATATCTGGAATGACAGGCATATATCACTATATCCATATTATTCTGTGGGACTTTTCTCTCTGGTTAGCATGGAACGATGGGCCTCTTGATCTCAGCATCCAATATAAGCTAGGATGACGGGCATGTGTCACCACAAATAATTATTGGTTGACAAGGCGTCCCAATAACTGTGTTGCATTAGCTGGTTTCTAATGGTGATTCCCACAAGTAGCTATTGTTACAAGCATGAACCACAGGTCCCCAGTGAAACAAAGAAAATGTGAAGACAAAGCCAATCTACTAAAAACAACTATTTTTTCGCTAGTGTTAAAGCCCCATTAAAATGCTGTAGTTCTTTTCTTTTCTCTTTGTCTTGTTTGTTAGTTTGTATTTCGGAGGGCAAGGGAGGCACAGAAAATGTGGAACAAAGGGAGAGCAAATACAACAGTGGTACTCACTAGACACAATGTGAACAATGAACTTTACATCTTGTGGGTGAGGGGAAAATGAGAGGGGAAAACTGAGAGAGAGGGAAGGAGCGGGAGACATGGTTCAAAAAGAAACGAACTCATTACCTGACTTACTTAACTATACCCTCTCTGTATATTACATCTTCAATAACAATAAAAAGTAACAAAAAACCATAATTGATCATTAAGAAAATGAATTTATGACCAAATGTAGTGGTTACAATGGTCATAGCAAAAAGGAATATGTTTATATGCTTTTGAAATTGCTATGGATTCCTGATTTTAAATTTGGCTGAAAATCACCAATTTTTCTCTTGTGTTAGTTTCATTTATGTATCTTGTAAGAACTTCCATAGATACACAAAGAATGGAATTTCACTGGCATATTGCAAAAGTTGATATTAACACAGATGGTAACTGAGAAATAAAAATGAGACTTGAGCTGGGACTGAGAGGTGTTCTATTAATATTTAAATTGAGTTTTTTTTACAGGAGACATGTCTAGACTGGTTGTCTTTTAAAGAATACACATCTTCCACTTCCCTGCTGAGCATTTCTTTAGTGATAGCATGTTTTTCTTTTTCTTTTGTCATTTGTATTCCTCCTGCTTCATTCCTCCAAACAGTAGTGACTTATTGCATAGCATGACATTATACAATGCCAAGCTATTTATCTTGATAGTGTCGCTTATAATTTGGTCCCAAACCCATTTTGAATAATAATTGTGACAATAATAATTCATAACACCATATTTGTTATAATAAGGCTTATTTATAACATGCCATTAACTCAAACTCATTTAAGTCTGTTTATGCATTATCTAATTTAATCCTAACAAAAGTACTTTAGAACTTTCCACATTTGGTGAAAAAATATGAAACTGAGAATAGGTTACTTGTTAAAGATCAAATAGCCAGAACCAGTATACCTAGATACCTAGTAGTCATTTTATTCCAGAGATTTTGCCGCCTCCTTCTCCCTCTTCTTCTCCTCCTCCTTCTTCCTCCTCCTCTTTCTCCTTCTTCCTCCTTCTTCCTCTTTCTTCCTCCTCCTTCCTTCTTCCTCCTCTTTCTCCCTCATCCTCCTCCTCCTCTCCTCCTCCTCCTCTTCCTCCTCCTCCCCTTCTTCTTCTTCCTCCTCCTCCTCCTTCTTCTTGCTCTTCCTCTTCTTCTTCTCCCCTCCCCCTCCTCCTCCCCTCTTCCTCCTTCCCTTCTCCTCCCCCTCCTCCCCTTTTCCTCCTCCTCTCCCTCTCCTCCTCCTCCTTTTCCTTCTGCAGTACTAAGGTTGCGATTTGAATGTGAAGCCTCATGCATATTCAGTTTTGTTGATCATGATTTGTGCTCTACTGTAGAGAGCTGTGAGAGGCCGTACCTGGAAGATGGCGCCGGCTTCCGCCCTCCGCCTTCCGGATGGCGAGTGCTCTCTGTGGTAAACAACTCCTTATATGGCTAAGGCAAAGAATCTGGCTTGCTTCCGCCACCTGAACCTATTGGTGGATCCCACGTGGCGTATCAGGGTTGGCTACCCAGCGGGTACTTAAGGCTGTGGGGAATTTTCCCCGGGGTTGGGGTCAGAAGATTACTCAAAGGTCCTGAATAAACTGCAGAGAGAAGAGCTCGGTGTTGCGTCTTCCTTGCTGTTCGAGGTGGTCGTGACACTCTACCACATGAACAATGCTTCTAGCCCTGCTTTTTGCTGGTCAACTGGCAATGGAATCTAGATAACCTCTGTTTGAGCCTGGCTTTAAAGCAGAATCCTTCACGTTGAAGCCACCTGAGCAGCTTGGATTATAGTCATGTGCCACTGTAACCACATTAACCTTTGTATTTTTCATAAACAGACTACTCTACTTACCATGACCTGAATTGCTTTAGTTCAAATGCCCATCTGTTTGTATTTCTCTCAAATCCTAACACTACACAAAAATACCCGTGTGTGTGTGTGTGTGTGTGTGTGTGTGTGTGTGTGTGTATGTGTGTGTGTGGTGTATTGGTTCTAGAACTTAAACTTGGGCCTTAGGAGCTTTTTTTTTAATTGTGAAAATACTGTACCAAAGGATTACAATTACATGAGCAAGGTAATGAATACATTTCTTATCAAGCATTGTTGCCTCCTCCTTTGTTTCCCCTTACCATCCCTGCCCTCTCATCTCGACCCCCACCTGCCAAAGTTGTAAAGTTTTTTGACATAATGTCTTATACATCTCATTGTTGCAATGGGTCCACCTGTATCCCTATTTAAACAATTTGTTTTTTCCCTTTCCCACCACAAATTATACCAACATCAAATACAGTGAAAACAAGCCTAGCACTTTACCACTTGGTCTAGAGCTCCACTTCTGGTTTTTTGATGCTTAGTTGGGGATAAACGCTCATGGGCTTTCTTTCAAGGGCTGAGTTCAAATTGTGATTCTTAGATCTCACTTCCTGAGTTAGTTAGAATTACAGTCATAGGCTACCAGTGCATAACTTCCTCATATTTCAAAAATAAATTTGGGAAACTCCATGCTATGGTATTCCAACTGAAATATTTATTTTTCATATATGCCATTGAAATTTGCTTGTACTTATATTTAATTCCTATTTTATTTGATGATAATTATGATCATTATTGCTTATTCATATTACAAGCTTAGAACTAAACAGAGCAAGAAGAAAAATATGAACACTTTTAAACCAATTCCTGTCTAGTCAGATCTGTATATATGTGTGTGTGTGTGTGTGTGTGTGTGTGTGTGTATTTATATTCACAATGTTAGGCATCATTATGGAAATTTTCAAATGTACATGAAAATATAATAGTTACTATGCACATATGACATAACTTTGGTAACTATCACTTAATAAACCATCACTTCTTAACAATTTTGTTTTTCCTGTCTGCTGCTAAAACTTATAAACTTTAGTTTGGGAAAGTTTAAAAGGGATTGCAATCATATTATTTTATCAAAAATACTCAGGTACACATACATATACATGTTTCTATCTGATAAAACAATTTAGAATATAATGTTAGCATAATCATTATACTATCAACACATCAACACTTTAGTAAAAGGAAATTATATTATTAGATACAATTCATACTCTGATTTTTCTCTTTCTCCCAAATGTACCTTCTATTTTATTCAGCAATGATCCCCAGTTCATTGTTCATAATTCAGATCATGCAGGTGATTGAGGGAGAAATCAGGTCATTTGACCTATCAATCATCCCATATTCTGGATTTGAAGATTCTTTCCTCATGACCCTATTCAATGTGTTTTATTCCTGGTATTTTCCTAAACTTATAGGTAGCTTTAAAGGCTTAAATGTATTTTAGTTCAACTGTTTTAATATTTTGAGTGATGGTATTCTTCTTATATTCTATTTGGAGCTACATACTGTATTCTAGATTGTGCTACTTTCAATTAACTATTCATTTGGGCTCAGAAAATGTCAATGTTATTCTTCTATCAAAACGTCTCAGCAACAATTCTTCTACTATCTTAAAATTAATTGATTATTGATGCCAAAATATGTTGTGAATTTAGAAATGCTAGAAATTTTCTTATTCTTCCTGAATTTATCACTTATAACTGTCATGAAAAAGAAATTTTCTTTCATGTAATTTTATATGGTTACCTACATATATATTTATGTAGAAAGAGCAGATAAAAGTTTATATTTTTCCTTTTACTGTTTGTAAATATTCAGGATATTTTATACCTCATTGACTTCCAGTGACATTTAATGAATTTTTGTCATCAGCGATAGATGCATCTTATATTTCACAGTTTTTTAAAAAATATCAAAATAACTATGGCTCAAATTATGCCATTTTAGGCCATTATGAATTCTCCCTAGTTAACTTTTTTTATTGTGAAAATACTGTACAGAAGGATTACAATTACATGGGCAAGATAATGAGTACATTTTTTATCAAGCATTGTAGCCTCCTCCTTTCTTTCCCCTTCCCATCCCTTCCCATTCTCTCCCCCCCCCCCAACCCTCCTCTCCCCCCACCAAAGTTGTAAAGTTCGTTTTCAACATAATAACTTGTACGTCTCATTGTTGCAATGGGTCCACCTGTATCCCTATTTAAACAATTTGTTTTTTCCCTTACCCTCCACAAATTATAACACCATCAAATACAGTAAAAGCAGGATGCCTCTCAGTAGGTGAATGGATCAAGAAAATATGGTATATATACACAATAGAATTCTATGACTCCATCAGAAAGAATGACATTGCTCCATTTATTAGGAAATGGAAAAACTTGGAAAATATTATATTAAGTGAAGTAAGCCAGGCCCAAAGAAACATAGGTCCCATGGTTTCCCTTATTTGCAATAAATAGTATATGTCTGAGTCAAGCAGAAAAGGTCAGATAAGTTGATGTTAGGGAAATGAACCCTAAGATATGTATTCAAATATTTTTTTCTTTCATGCGATTGTTTCTAACACATTTATAAGATTATTTTTTTTTGTTGCTTTGTATGTCCCTCCCCCATGGTATAATCCCTAGTTAACTTCTATATACAGCTTTTGCTTAACTTGCAATTGAATTCTGTTTATGAATTATAGTCACTCCTGACATCTCAGACCTGAACTTTAATTGTTCTCTATTACCTATAACTTGGGTTTATTTCTCATAATTCTTTTACTTCTCTTTGTTGGCCTCTGAAAAACAGAACTCCTTTTCAGTCTTGCTTATGGAAGATTTAGACATTTCTGAAAAGCTAAATGTGGTTTTGAAATTGAAACAAGAAATATGTTCAAATTTTTCTCAATGCAATTTTTTCTGGCAGTAGTATTATGGAGAGTACTTAGAATATTAGGCTTCCTGAAGTTCAAGAAGAGACTATTCTCACCAAGGTAATTGATTTCCCCTTCCTTTTTCACTTATACTTTTTCATTGTGATAGATTGATGGAACTCCAACTAAGTCAGCTTTCCATGTGTCTTTTCAATAAGAAAAATCTATAGAAATAGGCATCTCAACTATAATGCTCAATTACTATTAGCATCTCAGTTCATTTTAAATCATTTATTTGCCCAATTGGTGATGTTTTTGTATCAGAACAATATGAATCTACCCATTTTAGGGATACTGCCACCTAAGTTCATTAGTAAGACCAAGAACTAGATTCCAGACCTTGGTAACTGATGACACACTGTGACATGGTGCATTTTTTCCATGACACAGACTTCACATTGAGTTCAATCTCATAAATATGTACAGGCAGAAATTGTGGGGCTCCACTGAAAAAGTTGTTGGATATTCCATTTTTTCTACATTACACATGATAGAACTGAAACATAAAAGGAAGTTTCTCAAGATCACAAAGAGTCCTGGAAAAGTCATCACATACTCATTTGGCATTCTTTCCCTTATTTCTAGGTACTCGAATAGACAAAACCAGCATTTCACTATTACCATTTTGACTTCATACATATTCATGGATCATGAAACTCCAATGAGGCCTGAGAACTTACAGGTCAACTAGCTTATTGTTACTCAACAGGGATATATGACCTACATACTTTTGTATGATCCATAGAGGTTTTTATTCTTTGGGACTGGAACTGAGATTAAAGATTTCAGGTCTTCAAAAATTTCTCAGTGCTTCCCCTACACAAAAAGACTTGGAAATCCACTGATCTCTTATAAATCTTCACTTTTATAGATAAGTTAATAGAGGTCTAGGAAAGAGGTGTAACTGTGTCTTTGTACATGTTCATTTTTAGGGTTTCTACTCCTATCATACTTGACATTACAGCAATTATTTACAACCCTAGTACTATTTACTGAAGCTATTAAATCCTTTCAGGGTAGAAGATCTATGTAAGGGAAGTTATAAAAGCAGCAATGTTGTAGAGTAAATTCTAGAGTATTCTGTAACCACATTCCCAAATACTATTTGCACACAAATACTTTTTTTGTTTCTATTGCTACTGCTTCCATAAGTTATATTATTGCATATATTAAAAAAGGAGAAAGCTCCAATTAGATGAAGTCAATAGCATATATTACCATGAGCTAAGTAAAGGAAATAGTAATTGAAGAGGTCATTAAGTAAAAGTTGGATGCACTTTGGAAAAGTAATCAGGTTCTGAAGTGCCACTTTGCAAATAATTCACATCTTGGGAGATTGTTCAGAGTTATGTGCTAGGATTAGCAATGTGGGTTCTACTTTCATACTCATGCATTGTTTGGGGCCTGTAGTTTTCACTCATTTTAAGGATTTATATCAATTATAAGGACTATATCAGTTATCTCTGTCAGTACTTCTGTAGATTTATATCTCTACATTTTTTCTTTAATGATATTGAGCAATTGTGTATGCTAAGTGCAGTCCTAAAGCATTTTATAGGCAGACAAGAGAGTAAGACAATTTATGCAATTCTGAGCTAAAAGGCAATTTTATTAATTACTATCCTTAGAGGCAAGAACTATCACACTCAATTTGTAAGAAATATTGGGAAAGGTGATAGCAAATGAGGAGGTCGGCCTTAGAAGAATGACTGATAAAGCGAAGAGAGAATGGGCATTCATTCCAGGTACATAGAGCTATGTGAGCAAAGATTCTTTCTTTGAAGGGATATTTGTTCTATCTTAATTCCCTTAAGGAAGCTTCAAAATGAAGCCTTTTATTACTAAGTAGTAGTAGTTTTCACAGATTGATGTGAAACAGAGAAGTGTACTTGAACATCACATATAACACCAATAAAATGCTACAGAAACCTAGGGACCTAATAATGACAAAACAATGTGGAAAAATATGCAGTAATGTTAAATGAGTAAAAAATGGGTAAAATATTTACAGGAATACTAATTATGTGTGTATTATTGTGGTTTTACTCTTTATCTGTACCACAGTTTACCAAGACAAGTTCATTGCAGCATTATTTACCCTAGCTAAGATATGGAACCAACTCAGATGCCCCTCAGTAGATGAATGGATCAAGAAAATGTGGTATTGGTATATATACACAATGGAATTCTATACTTCCACCAGAATGAATGACACTGTCAAGTTCATAAGGAAATGGGAAGATTTGGAAAAATTATATTAAGTGAAGTAAGCCAGACCGAAAGAAATAGCTGCATGGTTTTCCTCATTTGTAGTAACTAGAATATGTCTAGAACATTCTGAGTGTAGGATCACAATAGCTCAATAGCTATGTGCATATGACCATATCAAATTATGCTTCTCGAAATGAACTCCAAGAAATGGAAAGAAAAGGTTTTTCTAGTGTACTGTTTGCAGTTATTGCATTTATCTTTCTTTCTCCCCCTCCCCACTTTGGTTTATTCTATGTTGTCACTGATTTTTATTTCTGTACCAATTGTTTTTTATATAAGTTTATCTAATTTGGGGAAGGGAAGGGGTAGAAAGGGTCAACCAATGCAACAGTGTTACTCATTAGACACTATATTGGAAATGAGTAAGGGGTGGTAGAAAATGAGATAGGGTAACGCTGTTCAAAAAGAAATGTACTCATTACCTCACTTACATAGCCTTTATAGTAAAAGGTTTTACCTTTATAACACAATTTTAAACCTTTATAGTAATTTTTTAAAGTATGAAATCCCAGGTAGCTCATAAATATATTCCTAGCTACTTAGGAGACTGAGACCTGAGGATCAGGGTTCAGATCCAGCCCAGCCAGGAAAGTCTATGAGACTGTTATTTCCAATTAACCCCAGAAGAAGTAGCACTGTGGCTCAAAGTGGTAGAGCCCTTGCCTTGAGTAAACCTCTTGGGCTCAGTGCCCAGGCCCTGAGTTCAAACCCCACAACTGACAAAAATAGTATGAAATCCTCATTTTTTATTATTTTTAGTGCTCTTGGTGTTTTTAGAAGGATCAAATCGTGTTTGCACATGACACCTGCATGTAAGCAAGTAGGATGCTGTCACAAAAGCATCCTGCGTTCAAGGCTATCCTGGGCTGCTGAGCAACAATTCATTTTTTAAAACATTGTGATATGGAACATGGTTGTTATTACCAATAGTAACAATAACATGGAAAATGTCTTCTTATTTAAGGACATTTTTATACATGTCAAATGAATGATTTTTGTTCAGTATTCAAACCTCAGTCTTACAGTATCAGAAATAATCTTACAAGCCATTAAGATAAAGATCATATTTGGATTCATAAGTCCTTTCCAAATGACTTCACTGTTAATGTGAATATTAACAGCTGAATCATTCATCAGGGAAAAAAATAAATCCATTTTTTTCATCAATCAGTTTACAGGAGTTGGTTGCTTGCCTACCAGAGCTGAGCATGATGCTTCCAAATGCATCCACTTTATTTTATAATCTGTGAGGATGAGTAAGGAAAGGTGAAGGCTGTTACTGAAGACCACTATAGAACAAAAACATCCCTTCCTTAGTTCCTTCCTTCCTTCTTTTTCTTTCTTTTCTTCCTCCTTTCCATTTTCCCTTTTTTACATCATTCATTCCTTCCTTCCCTCTCTCCCTCCCTCCCCTCCCCTTCCCTTTCCCTTTCCCTTTCCCTTCTTTTTCCTTCCTTCCTTCTTTCTTTCCTTCTTTCCAGTACTGGAGCTTGAACTCCAGGACTAATATTTCCCAGCAAAGTGCTTTATAACTTGAGCTACATGCCCAAGCACTTTTGGTTTTGAGGGTTTTTTTAGACACTATCCCACTTTCTGTCCAAGTCTGGGTTTCAGATCATGATTGTCCTATCCATGGCTTCCTGCATAGCTAAATCAAGAGATCGTCTCCCTTAATTCTGGATTGTTTATTCAGTTGATGTCATACTAACTTGTTGCCCAAACTGTCCTTAACCTACAATCCTTGAGATCTTGGACATTTTAATTTATCAGATTATAAAGTGATTCATGATAATTGACCGTAAGCCTCATTTGAAGTTACCAAAATGGAAGGACTGTCATGAGACCATCAATTGATTTCTTTCCTTAGTAACGTTCCTATGATTTTATGTTGAGTACTCAGAAAGACAAATATTAGATAGAAAGACAGAAAGACAGATAGCTAGCTAGCTGGATGGAATAGGTAGATAGACGACATGCTCAAATAACTAACCAACAGAAATGGTTAACATATAGAGTTATGACCATTATCACTAATAAAGAAATAAAGTGTAAATCACTTATGTTTCAAAATATTAGGGTCAGAAAATATTGTACAGAAAAATAACTAGACAAGTTCATATCATGCAACAATGTTGGAATACTTAAAATGTAGTAGAGTAGTTGAATATAATCTAAGTTATAAATGGAAATGAAGGAATTATCACTATAAAATTCTTGAAAAATGTCATATATATATATAAAATCAGTATTCTTGGAGGAAATTCAGTGATAAATTAGTAGGAGTCATCTGAAAATTCTCTCCAGTGATTGTTAACACTGTAATAAATATGGAAAAATAGAAAATGAAAAAACTCATAGGCATATATGAATTGATTGACATACGCATACTTAAGAATCATATTCTAGAGTTACTTCTTTTTACTTAAATTAAAGTGTATTATCATCCAGTCACAATGGATCACACATATAATCCTAGGTACTCAGAAGTCTGAGATCTGAAGCTCATAGTTCAAAGCCAGCCCAGGCAAGAAAGTCTGTAAGACACTGATTTCCAATTAACCATCAACAGGCCAGAAGTTGAGCTGTTGCTCAACTAGTAGAATATTAGCCTTATGCAAAGAAACTCAGGGACAGTGCCCAGGCACTGAGTTTAAGCTTAGGACTAGCACAAGAAAAGTATAGCATCTTTCCAAAATAATAGTAGCATTCTGTGTGTGTGTGTGTGTGTGTGTGTGTGTGTGTGTGTGTGTGTGTACGTTTTTAGCTCCAAACAGCAGTATTCTTCATTCTTGTTTGGTATTGTATTATAGGCATTAATTCTTACTGATATAAATATTACTGATATTTGCATGGTAGACTTTTTTACTTCTATGCAAATTTCAGTGGTGATATGCGCAAACTGCTCTATTATTTAGGGCATAAATTTTATATAAGAGAAGGGCTACTAGTTTGTTTTATAATATACAGAACATTCTTTTTCTATGGCAAAAACAGAACAAAATAACATTTGCTCTGCATACCTGAAGGTAGAATTTTACCGAAGAAAGTATCATTTTATTATTTTCTAGTGAGTAAAATCTCTGACAAATATGTATTGTTTGACTACTTGCTGAGTCATGACGACTATCTAGTAAATATCTCAGGTTTATAAATTTTAATGCAATTTTTAGTTTTGAAATGAAGCAATTTTATCTTATATCTTTGTTAGAATGCATAGAACAGAGTAATTTTCTTTTGTGTAATGAGAAGAGTATATAAATAGTAATATGAATATGTTGAGATACAGAGTTCATAGTTAAGAGACTTGGGTTTGAGCTTTGGATGGGAAAGTGAATATGAATTTTGATCTTGGGTGGCCTATTTACTATGAATTTCTGTGTCATAGCCTACTGAATGATACTAATAGTGCCAGCATTGTTTATTTTCAAATTTGCTTAGAGATTTGAAATATATCAAAGCATGGAGGTTATCTAATACATTATGTGGCCACCTTGACCACATACTTATTTGTTAATTAAAGTGAACCAAAGAAGGAACAAGCTGCTATTTAATTTAAGGTTGAAGTGATTGTATTCACACTGTGTCATACACTAGTTTAGGCTCAGCACTGGACATTGGTGTGAGAGGTTAGATTAGAGTGGGTGGCAATTCAAATGGCATCTATTTCAGCTGTAGAAAAACAATCTTTTTGTGTACACTATCTGTGCTTGTGACTTAGGAACATGGTTTTCTACAAAGAACAGGATGTGAAAGTTCACAAAATTAAAAATGTGGGTGAACTGCATAAACATTTCAAATACACTTTCCTTTCTTCAAGCTTCTCTGTTCCTTTGACTTTCTCCTTTATAATATTCAATTTGACATTTATTATCATCCCTCATATGCTGCAAACTCCAGGAGGGCAAAGTAGCACTCTTTGTCTCATCACTTAGTCTATTGTGTCTATTATAGGCCTTGGCACATACCAAATGGCAATTATTATAGCAGTTGCATAGGCATAGTCATATACACATATGAATCCTATCTATGTATGCAAAAGCTATTGACTGAGAGGGTCATTCTCTTTCAGTCTTCCCTCTCAGGTTCTAGCATATTCATGGAATGTTATTAGGACATCAATAAATGAATAAATCATTAGAGCCAAAATTAATATTTATTTATATTGGCAAGGATATGCAGGAGTACAGTGATCTTTTTGTAAGTTAAATATTCATTTTTATATAAAATTCATATGCGTATAGCATTATGCCTAATATGGAATTGACCTCAGTAATGAGTAAATACATGCATTGTAATGGACAAATGGATCAAGAAGATGTGACACACGCACAACGGAATTTTATTCATCCATCAGGAACAATAACGTTATCATTTGCAAAGCAATAGATGGACTTGGAAGTAAGATGCTAAGTGCAACGAGTCAGACCCAAGAAGACAAAGCATGCATATTTGTCCTCATATTGTGGAATCCAGATCTAATTTATAAGTACACAAGTAAACCCATATGATGTTGTATGCATGTGCACAAAAATGTATTAGTTAATACATTTAAAATAATATGGTATTTGCAGGGGACAATTCAAGCAGTGTAATTAATTAGGAAAAAATCTGAATTCACAGTCTAACAAAATGAATACCAGGAAACTGATACTTGAAAGGTATAGGGGGGAGGTCTACAGGAATGGAGTAGGTGAATTAAAAGAGAAAGAGGGAGAATGCAGTCATAATATGCAATCCATAAATTATTAAAGTTGAGGGGAGGGGTGGAGTTGGGAAGGCTGGAGGAGAGGGATGAAATGGGTCACCATTGATGAAGATGCATTGTATGTACAAAATGATTGATGAATGGTAACCCCTTTGTATAACTACTTAGACACAATGTGTCAATGTGTGTGTGTGTATATACATCGAAAATTATTTTCTATGCACTGAATCTACCAATCAAGAGATGAATATGCATACATTTTTACTGTTTTGGTTAATGTAGTTTAAGCTAGAGTTGCAGTCCATTAGAATTTCTTAATTATCTTCATCTAGATCTTTAAGCTTGTTATTCTTCCAGAGGCTCCTGATTTTTTAAAAATAGACTTCCCTACTCTTGTTAATCCAACCTGTCTTCACTGTTAAGCTTATCCTGAAATTAAAGTTTCGCTGAATTTATTTTAGATGTCTGAAGCTGCTTTCTATTATACCAATGACTAACTTTAGGGAATAATCTGCCTAACTTCAAATAATGTACTTGGTCAACAGCTGACTTACAATGTATTTACTTACTACACTTCATGTTAAAAGAACCAAAAGAGCATCAAAGATAAGAGGTAAAAATGTTTTCAGTTTGTGAGATATATATGTATATATGTACATATGTATATATGATATTTATTCACACTTTCTAAATTGGAAGAGAAACAAATTATATTTTATAGTTGATTTAACATCTTTTTAAACATAATAAGATTCTAGAAATTCTCGAAACAAACATGAAAAACATTATTCAAATCCATAACATCTAAAGGATGGAATAATTTGTATGATATATGCTGATGATTTTATTTCTGATGTTTGATGATTGACAGTTAATTTTCTAATTTCTTCCACACCTGACAGTCTAATAGTACACTTTAAGCCAATTTCTTAATTTTTTTTTTCTTGTGTGTGTGTCGGGGAGAAGGGCTCATGTGTAGAAACGGGGTAGAGAGAAAGAGAAATGGGACCAGAAGAAAGAGAAAAAGACAGAGATTGTTCCATGTTTGGTTTCCTTCACTAAAAATCCTTGTTGAAGGGAAAACTTTGCTTCACTGGTAAAATGAATGATTTCTCTCTTTGACCTATTCCTCTTTTGTGATCTATTACTTGGCAAAGACTATTAAATCTCACTTGGTGAGATTCCTGGTTAATATATAAAACAACAATACCTAAATATTTTATTATTTACCAGCCACAAAATTACCCTTGGTCATCAAAATAGTTCCTTCTACAGTTCAGGAGAAAGTGAGTGGTATAGTTGAAGAGCTTTCTCAGCACCATGCTGCTAAATGTTTACCTGTGTGGCAGTTAAATGGGTCTCAGGTAAATTAACTTCTACCCCCTCCAGAAGCAAGACAATTGTAGGAATTTTCACTGCAGGTTGCACCACATGTACCACAATACTTCAGTCCTGTTTAACTGTCACTCCGGAGTAGGTTTGAAGAGCAGTCAAAAGAAAGTTAAACTGCTTACCCTAGACTTAGTCAGATGACTTTTGAGAATATTCTTTTTTGTTTTTGTGCTTGAAATCTCAACTCATACTTAACACTGAATCCTGAGGGAAAGTCCTACCCCAGCCTGATTATGATCAGGGCATGGGAAATTAATGACAGCCCCAACTTTGAACAGTGGTTTTTAATGTCATGTGTCTGAGTTTAAAAAAAAAACAACAAAAATCAAGTCCAAAATAGTAACTTTTAACAATAACAAGAAAACTTCTGGAAAAATTTTTCCTTCCAACACTTTCCTAATCCCTCATTGATTCATTCATTTTCTTCTAAACACATTCATTACTTGTTATAGTCCAGACTCTGAGTGAAATCCTGCAGACATAACAATTCAGAATAGGTAGGGTTTTTTTTGTGTGTGTGTGTGAGCTTGGAATGTACGAAAGCAAATTGCTGTAGCAGCATTACAAAGTACCAAGTTAAAACAACAAATAGACACAACTGGATCTTCGAGACTGTCCACAGATTAAAAAAGAAACCAATAAAACAAAAAACTAAGACCTATGGAGGTTCAAATTGCATGCTGAAATTGAAGTGTCAAGGCTATGGAAGGCAAATAGACCTGTCCTTCATTAAGCGTTCATTGGCTTAATTGCTCAATGAGAAGATAGCTGTATAGAAGCGAGAATATGAGGTTTCTTTTGTTATAGAAGAAGGTCATCCTGTACAGCCTATACAACTACTTTGTAATAAATATAGATAGAAAACCATTCCCTAGATCTTTTAAATGGATTAATAGCATGTTTTCTGGAGTGAGTACATGCCAAGTCGCTGTCATAATCTAGATGCAGACTTCATGAGGCCAGGATTTCATGTTAAATGAAATTTTATCCTATGGTCATGGACACTCCCCTTAATTCTGCCCAATAGATTATCTGCATTATTCCCTTACACAGCATCCTGTGAAGAAGAGGAGCTACCGTTCCTTCTGCTAAGTAAAATTAGTTCACTTAATTATACAGATAGTGTGAATGTAGTTTAGTATCTTCCATAAATTTCATTGTAGGCTGCAGCATGACACAGGCCACTGAGGGTTATTTTCTTTTCACTTTCTGCAGTGACTAGAAAAGGGCAGTCATTTAATTCATCTCAACATTGTTATGTAAATACTTTGCCTACTTTTGTTAGGATTTCTTTTTGTCTCTATGTACTTTTACATAATGGGATAAATGCATGTTAGAGAAGATTATTCTCAGTAAACTCAACTAACTTTCTCTCTTATCATCTTTTCCTTTTACAGATAGCCAAGACTGTCTTGGAACTGACTACGTGGCTCAGATTGGCCTCAAACTGATGATAATCCTGCCTCTGCCTCTACAGTGTTGGGCTTACAGGTGAGTAATACAATACTTGGAAAAGTGTCATTATTTCTTCACTCTCATATAGAATTTTCAAGCTGTTGAGCAAATAAATATTGCAGTGTTTCCAAAGTAGGGTCAAATAATACCTATTTCAGATGTCCTGTAATTATAATAGACTCTGGAGTCATACTCCTTTGTCACTAAATCAGTTTGTAGGGATGGAACCTAGTGATTTCTCCTGGTAATTTTATGTGTCAAAATCTGACAATCCTTATTTTTTGTGATACTCTAATTCTGTCTCAAACAAGTAATCTGCATTAAAAATACGCAAGTGATATGTCCCTAATTAGCAAGCAAATTTCCATAGACCTCACTCTTCCCCATGGCTGTGATATCTCAGTTAAGCTTCTTTGTAGAACTACAATGGTTGTCTCCTCACCTGTAGTACAAAAATGTTCTGGAGCATGTATCCAAACTCTGAGTTCTGGACTACATACTTCATTTTACTTATGTATACTTGTTATGACAGTATCCTATAGGCAGGAGCAGGTACATAGCCTCTCATTGACTAAAGCAAAAGTTGGAGCAGGTCAAAGAAAGGATGAGGCAAAAGAAAGGAATGGTGCTCATGCTTTATTCCAAGATCTCTGTCCTCACACCCATCAAATGTATCATTACAGACTCATAGATTCCCATTTTATGCATGCACACTCTGCCCTGAAATAGTGCATGTTTGTGTTCTTACTTCACATCTAGCTAAATATTACCTCAATGTTAACTAAGGTAGCACATGATTACCTGACTCAAGGTTACATGAATATGTTGAATCAAATGGATCACACTTCTTGCAAAGAGGAGGCCCATAGCCCTCTAGAATATGCACTAGAGAGCCTGACTTATTCTATTTCCCTTTCAGTATCTCATTCCAGAGAACTGTGCAAGAATATGTTCTCTGGGGCTGGAAAGGTGGCCCAGTGGTAGAGTGATTGTCTTGCATGAACGAGGCCCTGGATTCCATTCCTCAGCACCACATAAGCAGAAAAATCTGAAAGTGGTGCTGCGGCTGAAGGGGTAGAGCCCTAGTCTTGAGCTGAAGAGCTGAGGGACAGCGCCCAGGCCCAGAGTTCAGGCCCCACGACAGACAAATCAAACAAAAACAAAACAAAACAAAAAGAATATATACTCAACATGGAATTTTGGAGTATAAAAAGCATTACCCCAAAAAAGGTAACTTTGTAATGTGTTTCAAATCAGACTTTAGATTTGTGACAAAAATGTGTACACATGGAACTGTAGCTGAAATGATAGAATACTAACCTGACTAAAAAAGCCAATCAAGAGCACAAGGCCCAAAGCTGAGCTTCTGTGCTGGCACAAAATAAAAGGAAAAAGATTGTGATTTGTTCAAGATACTGTCAACCTACTAGATGCCATATGTTGAGCTGAGTGTCTGTAGTTCATGCCTATAATCCTAGCTACTTACCTACTCAGAAGACTGAGACCTGAGGATCAATGTTGCAAGGTAGTTCAGGCAAAAAATATTATCAAGACCCTTACCTCTAATGAACCAACAAAATTCTCCAAGTAGAGGTTTAACTCAAGTGGTAGAGTGCCATCCTTGAGCAAAAAAAGCTCCTGATTTCCAGTCCATTTCAATACCAAAAGTGTTGTTTTTAAAAAATAAATTTATGTATTTACCTATTTTTATTGTCAAGATGATGTGCAGAGGGGTTAAGTTATATAAGTAAGGTAATAAGTACATTTCTTGTCAAACTTGTTACCCCTTCCTTCATTTTTCTCCCAATTTCCTTTCCCCCAACCCCCACTCCCTGACTTGTACAGATCATTTCCAACATATTGTGAATATCACTCTAGCATTACTTCTCCCTTTATCCTTTGTCTCACCATTAAAGTACAAATGCCATTGAAGTTAGAAAATGATGCTGAGAAACAAAGCATGTTAGATTCAGTAGCTTCACTGAAGATGGACAGTCCAGTCCTGTTCTTATTGTACATGCTGTTCCTTAGAGTCATTTCCACTGATCTTTGTTCTTCTCAACTAGTATTTGGGGCTAGTATTTTGACAGTATTTGGGGCTCACAGAAATGTCTCCAGAAATCAGTGGTTAATTGTTCTGAAAAATCAAAGCAAGTTTTCATTTTGAGTGTCACGGCTGAAGTAATAATTATCAGCTGAAATGATGCAACATTTTGGACACTGGATAAAGAGAGGCAAGACCAGGCTGTTGAAAACTCTTAATTTTATCTGAACAAATGAGGACTTTAGAAGTACTGAAAATTTAGAGCTTTTATCTATGCCAACATATGGGGTAATTTGCTAGAAAAAATTACCACATGGGTAGATTGTTTAATTTTTGAAAACTTGTCCACATAGCGATTCCTTGCCAAGTGGCTTCATTTTTATGTAAGACCCTTTTCATCAGAAAATGACAAAGATTTTGAATCTGAGAACTCTGTGTCTTCCTGTAGAAGTACTGCCAGTTCTTGCAGTCCCGTCCATGTGTTGCATATCTCTTCTGATCTGATAAAGTACTCTTACAGAGCCAAAATACTTCCCAGAGATTTTTGAAGTCTTGTCTGATAGCTCTACAAATTAATCTCTTGTATTTTGAATTCCTAGACTTTACCCTTGACAATGTCTTAGCTTCATATTATGATTCGAGAAGAACAGGAAAAACACTTTACCTCACTTAAAACACTCTCTGAATATGCTAATAACCTCAGCTGATGGTTGAGAAGGAGATTTAGTGGCCATTAAATATCATGATTAATGTAATCAGCTGTTTGCTAGAGGGATTTCAAAGTAACACTTCTTTTAATAAAAGATACATCCCATTAACTTTGGCATCCTAATCCATTTCTTCCAGGGACCTATGTATTTTGTTTTCTTATTTCCCAATTTTACATAATAAGTCTAAAATGTGTGATACTTCCTGTCCAATTCTATTTATGTCATTTTTTAAAAAATAAGCTATTAGCATAAAAATGGCTGCATAGGAGCTAATGATCTTTCCGTTCCTGCTTAAACATCATGTGCTTAGTACAAAGGATGATTTTAATCTATCTTATCTGTTTGTGAGAGGGTGATAGCTAACATTGTATGTTGTGTTTGAAGAGATCTATATTGTCAAGTGAAGAGATAATTGATTTCAAGTTCAAAATATTACTAGGTAAAAGTTTTGGTAAAAAGCCTTTGTTAAAAGGCACCACTAAAGGAAATGCATTAGGATGTATACCTTGTTTTAAACATCCTTATATGAACAAAATCTAACAACATAAGTATTTATTATTTATAATGTTATGTTAAGACTGTTGTATTTTTCAAAGGGAAGTTTAGAAATGTAGGTAAAATCTAACTACACACTGTTACTATGGTTATAATCTGTTTAATGGAAGCATTTGAAGAGTATTTATCCTTGACATTTTAAAATGAAGTTCAGCGAATTGTGCACAGGGGAATACAAATGGATGCATTCATCCTGACTTGAAAAAAAAGGCTCTGGGTTGTTAGACACTCCCTTCAAAGTTTTTATATCTTCAGTCAGGCATTAAAATCAAGTTTTATGGCAAAAATAAGGTTTCTATAGAACCTTTAGCCTATACATGAACTTAATTATCAAAATAAATTTAGGATATTAAAAATGTGACCATTTTTTCAAAACCAATTTTAAACATAATAAGTAGATAACACAAACACAAGGTTGGAGTTTTAATTTGCTATCTAATATGAGACATTTAACTCTTCCTTTATTATTTTCTTAATTAACAAATCTTTTTTTTTTTTTTTTTTTGGTCGGTCGTGGGGCTTGAACTCTGGGCCTGGGCGCTGTCCCTCAGCTCTTAAGCTCAAGGCGAGCACTTTACCACTTGAGCTATAGCGCCACTTCCGGTTTTGTCGTGGTTTATTGGAGATAGGAGTCTCATGATCTCTCTTGCCCGGGCTGGCTTTGAACCGCGATCCTCAGATCTCAGCCTCCTGAGTAGCTAGGATTACAGGCGTGAGCCACCAGCGCCCGGCAAATTAACAAATCTTATTAAAAGTACATAACCTGTTTTTCCTTTATGCAGTATGCTGGATTGTTCTATAGATAAACTGGGAACACTGTCTTTTTCTACTTACATTTATTAGAGTATCATTCTCTGGGAGTTTTCCCATCTAGTAGTAAATGACAAATACTGTCAGCTATTTGAAAAATTGAATATCTTGTAGGTTTCTCCACACTTAAGACAGAAGTGACCTACAAACAGAGAGAAGAGATTGGATCCATGTATTGGAATTACAAAGATGTCAAACAATAGTGATACCAGTGGAGATAGCTTTACACTTCCTTTCAGTGCAGCAAGTGTTTTTAAATCAAGTTTATTAAAACCAGTATCTTCTGAGTTGCTCCTTTCATAGTTTTATGGCTTATGCATGCATACAAAATGTTGACAGAGAAGATACATACACCGAGGAGTCCAAACATACATTCTTTGAATCAGCTTTCTGTTGAAAGTTCAGAAAGTGCAATAAGGCAGTGCATGACATATGTGCATATGTAATTAATTAATGCATATTAATTTTTTTCAAAGGGATGAAGAGAATCAGACATGATGATACATGAGTGTAATGCCAGCAGTCTGGAGGTTCAGGCAGAAGTATCATGTGTTCTAAGCCAGCCATTGTTGCTTAGCAAGTTAAATACCAGCCTAAATTTATAGGGAAGCCCTGTTTCAGACGAAATAAAAACAACTCCTTCCAAAAAGCATGAGTGAGGAGAATGTAGAAAGGAGGCAAGTGATAGCCATGCAAAATCAAATATGTTAAGTAAAATTTTTCTTTTGTTTAATGTAATGATTTTCAGAATATTGCATGTTATTTCACGCAATAATTTTTTCTAAGATAAAATAATATTTGTAAGCTGGGCACTGGTGGTTCACGCCTGTAATCCTAACTACTCAGGATGCTGAGATCTGAGGGTTGCAGTTCAAAGTCAGTCCTGGCAGGAAAGTCTGTGAGAGTCTTGTCTCTATAAACCACCAGAAAACTGGATGTGGTGCTGTGGCTCAAGTGGTAGAGCGCTAGCCTTGAGCTGAAGAGCTGAGGCACAGCGCCCAGGCCCAGAGTGAAGAGCTGAGGGACAGCCCTCAGGCCCAGAGTTCAAGCCCCACGACTAACAAAAAAAATTTGTGCTTTGTAAATCAGTTGAAAAATATAGAAGACATATAGAGAAATACCACCAAAAATCCTACCTCAAGTATAATTACCCCATTAAGTAATTATAAAGTATTTATTTATTTACAAATTTTTCTTCATGAATACACAAGTTTTGACATATATCATCATCATTATTATTATCCTTGGCCTTCAACCATTCATACATCTACTTTAGACAATGTTATACTAATGCAAATTATTACTCATCATTTCTGTCTTCATAAGCTTAAATTTAAGTTTTGTAAGTGCTGTTTTGTATATTGATTATGCACTTATGTCTCTATTTTTACATACATTGTGGTTGTAATTTCTCACAATGCAATGGTACATATATGTAGACATATTGTGTCTGAGAAGTAAAAATACCACTGGGCAGCTGATCACAGATTTTCCCTTGAGTATATAAAAGGGGTCTTATTTATTTTATTTTTTATTGTGAAAATACTGTACAGAGGGGTTACAATTACATGGGCAAGAGAGTGAGTACATTTCTTATCAAGCATTGTTGCTTTGTTTCCACTTCCCATCCCTTCCCCTCTCCACCCCCCACCCCCACCCCCAACCTCACCCCTACCCCTATCCCTCCTCCCCCCTTTGCCCCGCCAAAGTTGTAAAGTTCGTTTTTCAACATAACGTCTTGTACATCTCATTGTTGCAATGGGTCCACCTGTAACCCTATGGGATCTTATATAATGAAGCCCAAAGAAGAAATTAGAGAAAGCAGTCTAATAGCATAATAGGAATAGATACGTGCAATCGGCACAGTATTATAGTGCACAACACATATTCAAAGTTCGTAAAATAACAAAAATCAAACTATTGCATTTAGGAGTAGCTTCCCTTCTCTGACTATTGTACAAATGTTTGATCACATTTAACTCTTGCAACAATCTTAGGAAATAATTTGATAGGCAGAATACATTTCCTTACTCCAACGTCCCCACCTCACTCTGTATGACCTGAGAATATTGCACACATGGAAAATGAATTACTCTGATGAAGTTAACTTGGCTACTTTAAAATCAGAAAGTCATTCTGAGTTACCAAGGAAGGTCTTCCCTAATTTACCACAGTCCCAAAGATTAGGATTTTTGCATAAATTAAGATGAAAGTAGGAAGAGTTAGTGACCCTAAAAGTCCAAACATGTTTTGTGGCATTCAGAGTTGCAGGGAGAAATATGACAAGGAATATAGCCAAAGTTAAGGAATTGTTAGAGACTGCAGGCAACAGCTATGAAGGATGAAGGGACCTCAGTCCTACACACACAAGAACTGCAACCTGACAATTTGAAGCAGGTTAGAAGTACGTTTTGGTAAGCCTCTGACATCTTGACCAAGGCATTGTGATACCTAGGTCAGTCAAACCAGGAGAACGTACCTACCTGTCTTTCTGATGTGCAAGGCTGTAAAGTGAAAAAAAATATGACATTTAAATTCACAGTATGTCAATTTGCTATCATAATAATAGGAACCAAATGTTATTGACCCTATTATTTTTTATTTATTTATTTTTTATTGTGAAAATACTGTACAGAGGGGTTACAATTACATGGGCAAGATAATGAGTACATTCCTTATCAAGCATTGCAGCCTCTTCCTTTGTTTACCCTTCACATCCCTTCCCAGCCTTCCCCTGCCCCCCCACCCATTCCCCCCCCCCACAAAGTTGTAAAGTTTGTTTTCGACATGACAACTTGTACTTCTCATTGTTGCAACGGGTCCACCTGTATCCTTATTTAAACGACTTGTATTGACCCTATTATTATCACCACTCAATAATTAAAATTAAAAGTTTGGAATTCCAAAGTTTGTTCATTCAACAGACTTTTGGGGACAATTCCAGTATTTGTATTTTTCTAGATATTTATATATTTTGTTGCTTTAAATGTATATATGTTATTCATTTAATGCCTTTAAAATTTAACATTGTTTTTCTATTGATTGTTTTTAAAGATTTATTACAACAGTAATTTTTATATCCCTAATACTTTTTTGTGCCTTCTTTTTTAAGGGACAGCACTTAATTATATTACTCTACTGTTTACTTTCCAAATTCTACTCTTTTTTTTGTCAATCCTGGGTTTTGAACTCAGAGCCTGGGGAACTGTTTCTGAGCTTTTTTTGCCCAAGGCTATCATTCTACCACTTGAGCCACAGCACCATTTCCAGCCTTTTCTGTTTATGTGGTACTGAGGAATTGAACCCAGAGTTTCATGCACTCTACTACTAAGCCACATTCCCAGCCCCAAATTGTACTTTTTTTAAATTAGTAACTTCTTTTCTATATTTTTAGCATTACTTTTTCTTCCTTGCTGTGAAATGTTAATTCACTTAACTTTTTATTTTCTAAGATCAGTTAAGATATAGTGATGAATTTCAATGACTACTTTGCCCATATTGGTTCTCATTTGTAGTGTATTAATTATTCTTATGGTCATCTATTTCTATGTAATATCTATTTCTTTTTAAGTCATTTACAAATATATATATATGTTAGATTTTATTTTTTAAATTCAAATATATTAATTTATATTAACTGTTTTTTTTCTTATTTTAATTTTTATCAAGAAATATAGGTTGTATATTTTTGGCTTTTGGGAATTTGGAAAACAGTACATATGGTGTAACATGTGATTAGGTTCAGTAAATGTTCCATGTTTGTTTAAGATGAATGTGTAAGGCTCAACAGCTATGTGCATATGATCATATAAAACGATGTTTACTGAAATGAACTCCAAGAAATGAAAACAAAGTTTTTTATTTTACTTTTTTTTCCTCCTTTGTCATTGTTTTTGATTTCTGTACCTTGTGTATTGTATGTAAGTTTATCTGTTTGGGGGAGGGTAAGGGCAAGCAGATAAATGAGACAAAGGGTGAACTAATTCAACAGTGATATTCGCTAGACACTGTGTTGAAAATGAACTATGTAATTTGTAGGGGAGGGAGTCAGGAGGGGGAAAACTGGGAGAAAATGAGGGAAGAGGTAACAGTGTTCAAAAACAAAAGTACTCATTACCTGATTTATGTAACTGTAACCCTTCTGTACATCACCTTTACAATAAAAACAATCAAACAATCAAGCAAAAACAAGATGAATATGTAGACTATTTGAGGGAACAAAATTACCTGTATTTATGTGTTTAAAATTGTAATTTAGCTATATAATTTCTGTACATATTTTTTTCACTATTTGATTTGTTGGATTCTGAGAATAGTACATTAAATTCTCCCCGTATGCGTTACTTTCTCTGTGTTTTACCTTGTGTTTCTGTTTGGTTTTGCTATGTATTTTATAGAACTATAAGGCCATAGCATAAAGACTGATGTTTCCTGTCTTTTGGGTGGATTTAAAAATATTCAATTCATTTATAACTGTCTCTTTAAATTATTTACCTTGAATTTCTTTTACCTTATATTAGTCTCACCATACCTATTTTCTTTGTGTTACAAGAGCAGTGCATTAATTTCTTTCTCTTTTTCTGTAGTATTGGGGTTTGGACTGAGGGTCTAATGCTTGCTAAGCAGACAAATCACCACTTGTCCAATGCTTATATCACTTTTTGCTTCTAGTTATTTTTCAGAATGCTATCACTTATTTTAACCGTTGAGGTATACAGCCTTCCATCTCTGTGTATATTCTCTTTCCATTTATTCCTCATTTAAAAAATGTGCTTTTTCCATAAGAAATGGTAGTAAGTTTTATTAAAGTAATTGCAGTAACATAGAAAACAGCTAAAGATGAATACCTAATTCATGTTTCTCCAAGGTGCTGCTGCCTATTTATAGAAATACTTTGTTTTTGTTGGAATCATTACTATTAGTGTAAACTCTAACTTCAGGATGTTGTTTTTTCTTTTTCTTTTTAAAGACATAATGAAGAAGAATAATTTCATCTTAATTAGTTACCTATAATATAAAATTAGGAAAGCATTTTGGGGCTGGTAGAAGTTTTAGGCATAAAAATAAAATAAGTTGTTTTAATAGATAGTTTATAATATATATATATATATATATATATATATATATATAAAACGGATTATTACCAAAGATAGCTCAGGTTTTGTTTCTCATTCAAATGCTTTGGAACATCTAAAGCACATAGATTCAATGGATGTTAAAGTCTGGAACAAAGTACGTCTATTTCCCATGATTGATTTTTTTTCCCTCTGAATCTCCTTCTCACAGATGTCAGAAGTTCTCACGCCTAAAGAAAAAGATTGGAGAGAGCAAATGATTTCTCAAAGGCCTTTCACTTGAAAACTTTCAAAAAGCATCTACAAAATCATCAGGTTAGTTTTATGTGAGCTCCTATTTCTGTGTGCCAAGCTGCACCTCCAGCTTTTCTTTTAAAGAGAGACAAATATTGAAGGCTCAGTTTCATCTTTCATGTGATATTCATATCTGAATATATTCCAGATAAGACATAGTAGGGTTATTCTATAAAACATTAGTGAAGAAGCAAAAATATTAATATTGAACTCAATTTTTCTCTTTCAGTCTCTGATACTATAAGCTTATCCTTTCAATTCTGGAAAGCATGCCATATATTTGTTCAATGCTTTCAAAATAGCACAATGCTTTCAACGTAGCAGATAATAAAAATATTTTCTAATTTTTAACATTCCATTGATCAGTGCTGCCTAGAAAAAGACCTCCAATGTACACTTTCATTTCTCTATAAGATGGAGGTATCAGGAAGCACAGATATGCTGATTTACCCTGACAGTATGGTTAGAATCCTACAGAAATCTTATTCTAATCCTTTTGAAAGTCTTGATATAAAGGTGAGAAGAGTGATATTGCCTAGCAACTTCATTACCTTAATATAAGCAACCTTTCTTGTTTTGATTCCAACAATCTTTAACTAACTTATTTAACAATTCCATATACAGATTTTCTTGTTTTCTTGAGGAAGGATTGTTTTAGGGATTCAATGGCTTTTTGGAGAAATAGAAACAAAAGATGTAGACCAGATATATCCCTGCTGTATTTAGGAAATTTTTGACTCAGTAAAGTTTGTATCTCCATTTAATAACTATAAAGGATTCACCTGAAGAAAATTTATTAATAATAGAACTATACAACTTGTGGTGAGAGGGGAGTTAGGAGGGGACACACTGGGAGAAAATGAGGGAAGGGTGTGACACTGTTCGAAAAGAAATGTACTCATTACCTGATTTATGTAACTGCAAACCCTCTGTACAACACCTTTATAATAAAAAATCTAAAGGATCAGAAAAAAGTGAGCCCTAAAGTCAGTGGAATTCACTTGCCTAAACTAGGCTATGTGCATTTCTATGGAAACTTCACTTTAGGGGAAAAACGTATTGTATGCCTGTAGGATAAGATTAGCCAGAAAGTGGCCATGGACTTTAAGGAACATGATTCAACTGACAGTGTGCTCCTCAGACTTTATCTCCTTTGTGAGCATCCATCTATCTCTTTTGTATTAAATACTACTGCCTTCAGACTCTTGAGACATAATTTTCTGTTTTGGTATGTTAATGCACACAACCAAAGGCTGCAATAATCTGATTCTAGAAGAGGAATTATTGCCATTGAGCCATTGTCCATATATGGTAAACAGGTCCTTCTCAGTCTGTTTGCTTCCTTTTTCTTGTCTAAATTGTCCAGATTGTTTTTTCTTCATTTTGGTTTGTTATCTGGAGCTCTGACTTATGTGTTGCTCGTGGATTCATAGTAATTTACCTACACAAATTGGACTTTCAGACTTTATGTTCAATCCTGTATGTTGCTAAATTAAGGTCACTTCTCAACTTAACCTTACCCAATTAATCCACAATTGTGGACATAGTCAGTATTCTCTCCATCCCACCCTGACTGATATCCCTTAGCTTTATAGTTTCATATCTGCTAATAACCTAATATTGATGCTATATTTTGTATTCCTGCTTTTTTATTCATGAACAGAACAATGCACTATGTGACAAAAATAAGCTGTTAAAATACATACTTGTAAAAAATCTATTGTGTGTTAGTTTCAGGGTCATAGACTCAGAGTATAGAATTTCAGGCAATGTTAGAATTCATTAACTGCAGATTTTCATCTAAAGAAAAAGACTATCTATATTTTCCCTGGTATTGATATAACCAGTGGCTTGCCAGTGAAACACAAAAAATAGAGCAATGTATTACATGCTTATTAAAAATTCCGTACGATTCGAAGTGGAGGGAAGAAATAGGCGTACATGTCATCAGGATTTGATAACTCATATCTCTAATTTTTATTTATTTGTTGCCTTCAATCTTTCTCCACTTGGCTAAACCCATGACGGCCTATAGTTTCTGAGTTTTATGAGATTTTGCTCAAGAGAGACTGACTTTTTTTCAACTTCAAAGTCAAATTTTCACACTAAAGTTTCATCTTGTGTTGGTTATCCATATAAGACTAACATTTTACAGACATATTTTGTTGTATGAAATGACTACTCTTTTGGTATCCATATTATATATAAGAAATTCTTAGGGAACTTGAGTTAAGGGTTAAGGTACTGTAAATGTATAGCTAGATATTTATACAGGCATGGACACAAGTATATAAATATGCACACATAGTAATTTACATACATGTTTTGATTTATGTCATTATGTAAATAAATCTTCTACAACGTTTATGATTTGTTTAAATTATATTATTTATATTTAACTTGAATTTTCCAGCAATGAAATACTTCCTATTTTTGTTATTATACTTATTTTCTTGAAAATCATTGGTCTTTTCTTTGGATTGGATTTTTATCTCATATAATGCAGACTTCATATTTTTATAACCTACAGATCTGAAAGATCATGACATTGAGATGAGAAACATGAAAGGAAGGTTGACATTGCATTAAACCAATCCTAAATAAGCATTGGCATAATGACAGAAATGAGAAAAAATTCCATGTTCATCTTTTTCCTATATCTTGTAGATTAGTATTTAAAATGTTAAAAATTTCCAATGTTTCTGATATAGGTTGACGTAAATGTAATGATATAGGTGATTTGAAAATAATTTTCATATATAGTTTAAGGTACTTCAAAGTAAAATTATGAAAACAAAAAATATATGGAGATGACAGATCCAAAGGCATTTGCTAGTTAAATCATTTACATTGCTTTTCATTTTTTTTAATTGTGAAAATACCTTACAGAAGGGTTACAATTACATGGGCAAGATAATGAGTGCATTTCTTATCAAGCATTGCAGCCTCCTCCTTTGTTTCCCCTTCCCATCCCATCCTCCCCCTAACCCCCCCACCCAGCCTTCTCACCCCACCAAAATTGTAAAGTTCGTTTTCGACATAATGTCTTGTACATCTCATTGTTGCAATGGGCCCACCTGTATCCCTATTTAAACTATTTGTTTTTGCCCACCACAAATTATACCAACATCAAATACAGCGAAAGCAGGGGTTATACCGTGGGGGAGGGACATACAAAGCAATAAAGAAATAATCTTATAAATGTGTTAGAAACAATCTCATGAAAGAAAAAAAAAAAAACATTTGAATACTTATCTTGGGTTTCCTGGAATTGATGCTGTGGCTCAAGTGGTAGAGCACTCGCCTTGAGTTGAAGAGCTGAGGGACAGCGCCCGGGCCAGAGTTCAAGCCCCAAGACCAACAAAACAAACCAACAAACAAAACCAGTTATTGCTTTTCATTTTTTTTGGTAGTGGTTAAGTACACACAGAAAAAGTTCCCGTATCTGAAACGGTGCTTTAAATGAAAACTCTTAATCCACAAGCACTTTCAGAGTATCAATACAGGATTTGTTGAAGTATGGTTATTGTCATCTCCATCATAGCCTCTTCCTTGTCTATCAAATATGTTAAATGTTTTTTTTATTGTTTGTTTGTTTTTGGTCTGTCATGGAGTTGGAACTCTGGGCTTGGGCGGTGTTCCTGTGCTCTTCAGCTCAAGGCGAGTGCTCTACCACTTGAGCCACAGCGCCCATTCTGGTTTTGTGGTGGTTAATTGGAGATAAGGGTCTCATGGACTTTCCTTCCCAGGATGGTTTTGAACCGCAATTCTCGGATCTCAGCCTCCTGAGTTGCTAGGATTATAGGCATGCGCCAACAGCGCCCAGCTAAATATGTTGTAGAGTCTTAAGGGAGCGGAGAATTGTTTACCTATTTTGAACTTTGCGAAATTAATTTTGTATTTTTCATTACCAATACTGTCAGTTGAACTTTGTTTTCATATAATAGAATAAGCTATGAATGGAATTAAATATCAAATAAACTATATAATAGAGGAAGTTTGTCGTAAAATTTAAGCATTTCAAACATGTAACAGACAAATGTAGGTTAAATACACTAATATATAAATCTCAAAATTTCAATCTTTGAAATAAGCATACAAGTTTTCTAGCTATTTACCCATTAATGAGATTTTTTTTAATTGTGAGAATACCGTACCGAAGAGTTCCAATTACATGGGCAAGATAACGAGTACATTTCCTTATCAAGCATTGTTGCCTCCTCTTTGTTTCCCCTTCCCATACCTTCCCATACTCCCTCCTCCTCCCCCACCCGATCTTCCTCCTACCAAAGTTGTAAAGTTGGTTTTTCAACATAACGACTTGTACATCTCATTGTTGCAATGGGTCCACCTGTATCCCTAGTTAAAATATTTGTTTTTGCCCTTCCCCTCCGCAAATTATACCAACATCAAATACAGTGAAAGCAGGGGTCATATTAAGGGAAGTAAGCCAGGCCCAAAGAAACATAGGTCCCATGATTTCCCTTATTTGCAGTAACTAGTATTGGTCTGAGTCAGGCAGAAAAGGTCAGATAAGTTGATGTTAGGGGAATGAACCCCAAGATAAGTATTCAAATGTTTTTTTTTTCTTCATGCAACTGTTTCTAACATATTTATAAGATGATTTCTATGTTGCTTTGTATGTCCCTCCCCCATGGTATAACCCCTGCTTTCATTAATGAAAATTTTGACACTTCACTTGAACATTGAAGAAAGAATTCAAGAATTTATAATGTATTTCTGAAAATATGACTGGAAGTTGTATTTATAATAAAGTATTAAGACAATCGATTACACCACATTTTAATAACATTTTAAGTCAAAATAAATTTTAAGCTCTACTGAAAATATGTAGAAATGTGAAAATTATTGATGTAAGTGAACAGATTTAAAATCAACAAACAATTTAATATGTGATCTTTTATTTGATCACATGGTGTAATTTTGATAGCTAGAAAATAATCATGAACTTTTTAGGTATTCCTTATTTTGATGTATCCTTGAAGACCTTAAGTATTGATAGAAAAATTTTGCATCCATTTTTATTTCTTCTACACATTTCTGTCAATGAGATAAGCTAGATATTCACATGATACTTAAGTGACTTGTCCAAACTCTCAATCTTTGCTACATAACAAGTAAGCTCAGTGACCTAAATCTATGATGTATTTTTAAGGCCTAAAAGCCATTGTGTTTAATGTTGTGCTGATACTTGTGCTTTTGGCTTGCTTATATCTGTACTCTCATTATAAAGAGTCATGTTATAATAATTGAAACTCCAATCTACTCAGCATTGAAGAAAATACTTCAGTGTCACAGACCATCGAAACAATTCTAGTTATGTTTCAAAGTATGAAACTTAAGCAAAGTGTATATTTTTAATTCTCTTTAGTGTATAATTCTTAAGTAAATACATTAAATTTTATTTTCTCATTGGTAAAGAAGTATATTGGATATACTAATGGTACTAATGGAATTTTTTCTTAAAAGTGTATTGAAATTTGATTTTGTACATTCTATGTGCATATTTAAAAACTATCAATACTTGCCATTTATCTTATTGTTAATTTTTATTGATGATACAAGTTTATCTTATTGGTCAAACTGTAGGGATTACTCTTTCTTATGAGTAATAAAAAGCACCATATCAGAGAAATTAATTTATCGTGTATTGAGTACTTTTGGGGACTGAGACGCAAGTGAAGTTTGGAATGTGATATTGTACACACACACACACACACACACACACACACACACACAAACACTCACACACATTTACCCTTGAAAATGAAGTCCATATTTTAAATTTAGTATTCATTAGTGAACTAGGAGTTAGTAGTCTGTGGTAACTCTTAGAACTAGTAAAATACTTTCTAAGGCATACATATTGCCACTCGTTTTACTCGTAGGTACAGAGTTTTGGTTCATTTTTATACATATTTTTTTCACTCAGGAGACAAATATCATATTTTATAAGAAATAACTGAAGATTACTTAGATATAAATGGGAGTTAAAATGATACTATAAATATGTAGAATGGAAAATGGTAGTGCATTCCTGTATATGAAACAAATTTGCAAGTACTTATAGTTACTGCTTTTGTGCAATTGTGCATTTTATGATGCTACCTATACTTACTATTACAGCATATCACATATCTGCAAGTATGTCAAGCTCATAAACGACCTCTTACAATTTAGTTGTCTTTGTATTATACAGTTTGTGATTCTCAAGCTAATGCAAATCTAGTTTATTGTACAATAAGTGTGTCATATTTTCTGTTTTTCTTTTTGTAGTTCATGGGGCTTGAAATCTGGGCCTGGGCACTGTCCCTCTGCTCTTCAGCTCAAGGCTATAGCCCTACCACTTGAGCCACAGCACCGCTTCCTCCTTTTTCTGCTTATGTGGTGCTGAGAAATCGAACCCAGGGCCTCATGCATGCAAGGCAAACACTCTACCACTGAGCCAACTTCCCAGCCCCCAACCCTACTTTTTTGTCTTTTTTCTATCACATATTTTCCTGTTGCTTCCTCTGTTTTTCCAAGCATACCTTAGCAGTAAACTTACTGTGTGAAAAATTATGCTAGCTTAGTATCACACTCTTCTAACTTGTCTTATGGGATTTGATGGTTGGAATATAACAATGTAATTCAACTGGTCTTACAATTAAGTAAAACAATCTTTCAGAAATAAAGCTTTAGCCCTTAATGATATTTATATATTCTCCAAACATTTTTAAGGTCCTTCAAATAACTTTTGTCTTAAACATGAACAAAATAGGAAACCAGTCTATAGTGGCTAAGAAGAAGAGCATGTGGTGTTTAATAAAATGTACAGAAAATGTGACATCTTGTTTTGAGGAAACAATTAGAACAATCTGTTTCTAGGCCATAATTATGTTAGAAACATGGGAAAATGTAAGGGTGTGAATGTTAATAATTCTGTAAGGAATTTATCAGTATACTTATTTCAAATCCATCAAGAGTAAGGGGAAATATATTTTCAGAAGGACTATAACACAAAGTTTATTAATAATCCAAATTATAACATTTTTATTGCTCACAGTAACATAGTTATTATTCATAACTGCTTATAGGTCACTAATTGCCTTTAGTATCAACCTATGGATAGTATGTTAAAGTCCAGCATATATTTTTAAGGAATTTATCTGATTTGTATGTGCTTGTAGTGATAACTATGCATATAAAGAGATGTTTCATCAAATGAAATCTCTTTGATTTGTACCACTTTTTAAAAAAATTATGTCATTTTCAAATTTCTACATATTCCCTGATGATTTATATAATACAGTCACTTGTATTATTTCCCAATTCAAATATATTTGTTGATTGCCAACTCAGACAATGCAAAGAAGATATATCATTGAAAAAGACACATCCCCTACCCTTATGGAATTTCTAGTTTAGTAAGAAGATACTTAAGATACACAGATAATACGTAAAATGTGTAATATGTCAAGTGATGGCAGGAAAGACAAAAAATAAAATATAAATCAGAGAGGGGGGAAAAGAATAACATGGAGCCATGACCTTGGACCAACAAGGTCTCAATGACAAGATGAGACCATTTGGTAGATACTTTGTAAAGCATGGTAGGCGTTATCAATCCCAAGCAAATGGACATGAGATTTGTGCACATTTGTATCAACAAATGACAGATGGCAAAGATTCTGGAAGATGTCCAGTTATCCTATTACTAGATATACTCTTGCCCAGAATTTATTTCTAGATTCATAAGTGCCTCTTATATACTAGTTCTTACAATTTTTTGCCTGAGTGACAATAGGCACAACACATTAAGGTTAGTTCTTGCATTCTAGCAAAAGGAGCTATTTTTAATTTTTAATTTTTATTTCTTTGTCGGTTGTGGGGCCTGAACTGTGGGCCTAGGCACTGTCTCTCAGCTCTTCAGCTCAAGGCTAGCACTCTACCACTTGAGCCACAGTGCCACTTCTGGCTTTTTCTGCTTATGTGGTGCTGAGGAATCAAACCTAGGACCTCATGCATGCAAGGCATCTAGGACCTCATGCATGCAAGGCAAGTACTCTACTGTTGAGCCACATTCCCAGACCTGATGAGATATTTTTAACTCATTGATTAAATTGAAAGCAGCAGTTCATAGTTAGGTAAACTGATGAAAGTGCAGCTAACTGATGTCTGGATTTCTTGGACTTCATTTGTCCTGTTGACATGGTATTAACAGCAATTACCTTTTTAGTGTGTAGGCTTATCCTGTGCAAGTTTCAGATTGTCTCTATTTTCAACAAGTAGTAACACAACACTCATCTGCTCAGAAAAAGGATACATGGGCTGGGAAGGTGGCTCAGTGGTAGAGTGCTTGCCTTGCATCCCTGAGGCCCTGGGTTCGATTCCTCAGCACCACATAAGCAAAAAGAAAAAAAGCCGGAAGTGGCACTGTGGCTCAAGTGGTAGAGCGCACTAGCCTTGAGCGGAAGAGCTGAGGGACAGCGCCCAGGCCCAGAGTTCAGGCCCCACCTCCAGACCCCCCCCCCAAAAAAAAGAAAAAGGATACATATTTTCTATGTATTTTTATAACGGATAGCAAAATGTATACCCATAAGACCATTTACAATTCATAAACAGTTGAAAGTTATTTTGGCATAAAATTCTCTTTGGTACACTTTTGGTGATATATTATTTTATGCATGTAGAGCATAATAGTAACTTAAATTCCACTTGCAGTCAGCTCATCTGAAATTCAGTTTACTTTCTAATTAAATGTGATCCTTTCTGTAGTATTTGGTTTTATTATTACTAAGCAATATGGAAATAAAACAATAGAACCAGAGAAAATAGTAAATACTTCTCATTCATAATCCTAAGAATAAATGGACTTCATTCTCCAATCAAATGATATGGATTCTCTGATTGTATCAATATGTCTTAGAACCATGTAAGAATGTAAGAGATATCTAAATTCTAATTGCACTTATAGTCTTTCTGAGATTTTAAATGCTGACAATCTAGAGTACCAGACATTTTTCTTTTGACTTATTTTAGATACTCTCAGGAAATGAAACATGAAACTTTTGGCCCACTGAAGCTATCACCTCTCTTGTGGGAGATAAGCTGGCCAGCATATAGAATATTTAACTTAGAAGATTACACATTTTTCTCAGCCATTCAGAAAGCATTCCTCAAAATATACCACATTTTATGCCATAAAGTGAATCTCAGCAAATAGAAAAATATCCAAATAGTTTCCTATATCCTGAAAGACCATAGATAGATAGATAGATAGATAGATAGATAGATAGATACTTCTATACACATACAGACATATACACAAACATACATATATAATTAGAATTGAGGTAATAAGTGTTGAGGGGTAAAAGAAAATAATGAATTGTAAATAATATCAAAATACATAGTTTCTATGTATGAAAATGGCAAAAATACCTCACTGAAAGCTATTGAATAAAGAGCAGAGAGAAGGGGAAAGATTATTCAAGAGAGTGAATCTGATTAAAATATATTTACACTTGTGAAATACCATAATAAAACACCTTTACTTAATTAATGTACACTAAGAAGATGAATGATAAAATTGCATGTTGTGAGTGAGTACAAGAGGGAAAATAGGGAATGGATAAATGGAGACTGTGAAAGAAAGTGAACATAGCTGAAGTACAAATGTATGAAATAGAATAATGAAAGATGTTGACATTCATGTGAGAGAGGAAAGAGTGACTAGAGATAGTAATAGAGGGGGTGTATTTGATCAGTGTACATTATAATCATGTATAGCAGTTTTCATAATGGAATCTCCTTGTTCAATTAATCTATGGTAACAAAAATATAGAGCATACTGCTGAAATTATTTGCCTTTAATCGTGTTTTTCACGGACCTGTCTCATGCCTTTAAAACCCTTATTATCTCTGGAAACAGAACAAAGAATGAGCCTAATTCAGGATAGCCTACCCTGCATAAATGCCAACATTCTTGGTTGAAGGTGTATACACTCATATCATTATTCTGCATCTGTATTGTATATGGAAATGAATTCCAGACATTTCATAGAGTTTGAGATTATTTTGATAGAAATATTTTGTAGATACTACTGTGGATCTCACATTTCATCAAGGCAACCAAAGTGGGTTCTAGGGGTATGCATTTGATTTCTCTGTGGCAAAATTCTCTTTCATATGCTACATAATATTTTTAGCATTGATGTCTGATTCAACTGTGTTACTCTATATTTTGAAATGATGGCTTTAATTTATAGTTTCTTTCATATGTATTAATTAGAATTATTTTGTAAAAAATATGTGTCTTCATTTGCTAGGATGATTTGGTTTTTGTGAAATATAATACATACCAGAAAAGTAGGGTACACTTTTGGTTCTGTACTTTTAGCTAACTATGTCCTTTGCCATGCAGAAGCTCTGCAGCTTCATGAAATCCCCTTTGTCCAACCTTTCTTTGATTTGTTGTGTTTCTGGGTCTCTATTAAGAAAATTTCTGTCTGTGCCAAGGAGACCTAGAGTTTCTCCTATTCTGTCCTGTAATATTTTCAGGGTGTCTGCTTTGACTTCGAGGTCTTTGATGCATTTGGAGTTGATTCTGGTGCTTGGTGATATATAAAGAGCTCCCCAATGACCCAGAAATCCCACTTTTGGTCATTTACCTAAACTATCACAAACAAGGCCATACTTAGGCTACCAGTACAACTATGTTTATGGCAGCATTATTTACCACAGCTAAGATGAAACCAACCCAGATGCCCCTCAGTAGATGAATGGATCAAGAAAGTGTGGTATATATACACAATGGAGTTCTATGCCTCCATCAGAAAGAATGACATTGCCCCATTTGTTAGGAAATGGAAAGACTTTGAAACAATTATATTAACTGAAATAAGCCAGGCCCAAAGAAACAGAGGTCCCATGGTTTCCCTTGTTTGCAATAACTAGTATATGTCTAGCACAAGCAGAAAAGGTCAAAAGCTATGTACATATGACCAGATAAGATGATGTTAAACAAAATGAACCCCAAGATAGGGACACAAGTGGTTTTGGCTTTCTTGCTATTGTTTTTAACTTATTTATATTGTACTATGTGATTTTTTTGTTTCTTTTGTATGGTCTTCCCCCATGGTGTAACCCCTGTTTTCACTGTATTTGATTCCGGTGCCCTGCATTTCATATATACATTTTTCTAATTCGGGGAGGGGATGAGAAAAAACAAAACCCTTAAATAAGGATACAGGTTGACACCTTGTAACAATGAGATGTATAAAACACTGTGTGGAAAACATCTTTAAAACTTCAAGGGGGGGGGTAGTTGTGGAGGTGGGAGGGAAGTTATCTCAGGGGGAGAAACAAAGGAGGAGGCAACAATGCTCAATAGAAAAATCTACTCATTACCTTGTTTATGTAACTGGAACCCCTCTGTACAGCATTTTTACAATAAGAAATGTAGTAGACAGAGAGAGAGAGAGAGAGAGAGAGAGAGAGAGAGAGAGAGAGAGAGAGAGAGAGAGAGAGAGAGATTAAAAAAGAATTTGGAACCAAAGAAATCTTCAGTGGTGTCAAGTGGAATGAAGCTTTTCTGTTAAATTATGCACACACATATAAACAAACTGGCTTTACAGTGTAGTGAGCTTATATTTTTTTCTAAATATGTACATTATTGGCAAATACAAAAAGAGCAATGGAGCACACATTCACAGAAGTAGAATGTTGCATCTGGGAAGCTTCCCTGTTCTAAAGAAATACACTATGTCCCCACAGGCCCACAAACAAATGTGTCTATACGTATTGTGAAAAGTGATGCATCTGAAGTACTCTTTTCCTAGAGATAATATGGTATCACCCTAGAACCTTCCTGGGAATCTAAGACCTGTTTTATGTAACTATTTCTCAAGTATCTACCCATGGGTTCTGGCTCTATAATCTTATTATATTTCAATGAAAAACAAATCTTCCTTCCGTAGAAAATAATGAGGATGTCAAGGGTGATCTATGCTAAAAAGAAAACTAATCCAAGCCGGGCGCCGGCGGTTCACGCCTGTAATCCTAGCTACTCATGAGGCTGAGATCTGAGGATCGCAGTTCAAAGCCAGCCTGAGCAGAAAGGTCCATGATACTCTTATCTCCAATAAAAACCACTAGAAAACTGGAAATGGCGCTGTGGCTCAAGCGGTAGAGCCCTCGCCTTGAGCTGAAGAGCTGAGGGACAGCGCCTAAGCCCAGAGTTCAAGCCCCACCACAGACAAAAAAAAAAAAAAAAAAAAAAAAAAACTAATCTAGTTAAATAACTAAACAAATCAGTTTTTAAAAATATTTTAAATTAAATTTTTACAAATTTTTTTTTAGTTACAACGAGAGGGAGATTCTTTTAATTTGATAGGTGTGTACATATGTAGATGGAAAATTAAATGGCAGATAGAGATAAGAATAAATTCACTTACAATGTTCTAAAATTTGTAACATAAGGCACATCATAATACCTGTTATTGCAGAGGAATATAATGAGAATTTGCAAATTGAAAAATATAATATCCTGCATTCTCTGTGTCATGTTCAAATAAACTTCATAGACATTATGAAATAAGGTTTTGATATTGAAAAGAGGATAGGTATACCTGATAGGACTTTGCAAGTTATTTATTAGGGGTTTAAGGAAGAGCTAAAAAGAGTTTTCTGGTCTGAGTGACTGGGAAAGTGTCAATTAATGAGATGGTAACAGGAATGGTGGTCCTAGATGGGGTGGTGATGACTTTGGAGAGAGTTGGCCGGAATATGATGAATTCATTTTATTAGTATATGTCTGAGACAAGCAGAGACAGTCACATAAGTTGATGTTAGGCGAAATGAACCTCAAGATAAGGACTCAAATGCTTTTTCTTTCTTGCGATTATTTTTAACATATTTATAAGATGATTTCTTTGTTGCTTTGTATGTCCCTCCCCCACGGTATAACCCGTGCTTTCACTGTATTTGATGTTGGTATAATTTGTGGAGGGGAAGGGAAAAAACAAATCATTTAAATAGGGATACAGGTGGACCCATTGCAACAATGAGATGTACAAGACGTTATGTTGAAAAACGAACTTTACAACTTTGGCTGGAGGGGAGGGCAGAGGAGATGGGAGGGCAGGGATGGTAAGGGAAAACCAAGGAGGAGGTAAAAATGCTTGATAAGAAATGTACTCATTACCTTGCTCATGTAATTGTAACCCCTCTGTTTGGTATTTTCACAATAAAAAGCTTATTAATATAAAAAAACAATGGACAATGTCTACACACTTCTAACTTTGAACTCCAGTGTGGTATTTGAAATATTGATTCTATGTGCTGAATGCCAGAGCTACAGGAATAAGACAGAAATATTTCTTCATGTGTATATGCTTCACAGGCTAGTCTATTGATAGGAGATAGGAATTTAAATATTATGATCGTTTTCAGCTTTTGGTATGTATTACACTGTACATAATAAGGGGTCTCATTATAATATTTCTGTACATGTATATGATGCACTTTGATCATATTCATGTCCTTTTTTATCTTATCTTCCATTTTCCTTTATTTTTCATAAGAGTGAAGAGTACTGGGACTTTCAAAAGCCTTTCTGAGATGATGTTTTTAGTGAATCTGTAGAAATAGGAGATGGTTCTGAAGATATTTTTTTTCACATAACTACAAGGCATATATGACTTTGCCAAGATACTCTTTTCCTTTTTAATTAAAATTCTAAAGAGTTTCATTAATTCTTGTAGCAATTCCCATGTGTTCAGAGTCATAATTTTCTTATCTGGAAAAATGAAGATGTTTACATTTCCTGTACAAACTTAAATGAAATAAATTAATGTAAAACAAACAGCATAGTAGCTAACAATAATAGATTCCCTATTTTTCCTGTGATATTTTTCAGCAGCACAGCTAAGTAAACATTATCATACTTGTGGAAATAGGTACGCTGTTTAACACAGTACATCATTGGAACAAATCACCCCATCAAAGCTGCCTTTCTCTCTCTTCCTGCTGTTTTTGGCTTTTCATCCCCTTCGTCATCATCATCATGATGGAGAGCCTTTCCAGAGACCTTATTATACCAAAATCATAAATATAGATGAATTGTCAAAGCCTTCATTCTTTCATGCTTTTCTCAATCACATAAAAACTATGAATAGACAGTGTAGATTTTTCAAGATTTAGGTAGATTTTTTTTTCTTGCCATATTTTGGTAAGGTCAAATGTCTTTTTTTTTAATTTAGGAAAGAGGGTCATTGTTTTAAATTAAAGGGATTTGTACATAAATAATTTCATTCCTTGGAAGGCTGTTAGTATCTTTTATGTCTTTATTCGATGTTAAACTATGTATTTATTTATTACTTTTTAATTTTATGACCTTCAAAAACTGATTCTTGATCAATTACCTTCCATCATTTTCCCTCATTACAACTGCCCTTCTCCCAGATATATTTCATGTTTCCCACTTCCTTTATCACACGTGAATACTGAATATTTTGACTGTTTTTGGTCCCTGTTCCTTTGTTTTTATTCATCTACCTCTTCCAAGTAACCCTTCATTCCATCTCCTTTCAGCTTCCGGATATTTATTTTATTACACTTCATTGTTTAAAAGGTTTACTCCATGGAGTTTCACTCCTGTCTACAGTATGTTAGACAGTGTAAACTGTGTATATAGCCATATGCCTTAGTATCTCTAGTATTTTAGTTTGTCTCAAGTCCTTTAAAGCAAATGTAATAATAAAATATGTAATAATCTGGTAAAAAAAAAAAGAAAAAAATAGAAAAAATATAGAAAAAACCTAAATTCTATTTTTTTTCTGAGATAAGGCTTTGCAATATGCTACATAACAAAGGATGGCCTGGAGCTGGTGATCCTCCCACCTCCCGTCCCAAGTGATGTGGTTACAAATATTTACCATCCTAATTGACTATTTTTCCTTTGAATTACACTTCAATATTTGTATGCTTCCTTTTATGAGTTTCTTCTTTAGCTTCTTTTCTACAATGAAATATTAATTTTTTTCCTTACTTTACTTCAGCAGCTAAAATCAACATATGATATTCATTGTACTTCTGAAGGCACAATAGTCTGTGGTTTTAACATCCATTGTATCATTGTATTTGTTTCTCATAAATTATAGGACTGTTTATACATTTTCACAATAAAGGTATTTTTATTAAATTTTTCTACTTTTCAAAAAGCATAACTCTTTTATAAATATTGGGCATGTATTTCCTCAAAAATCTACGTAGAGGTGTATAGCTGTCAAGCTAGTGTGATTAGCATGGTGACATGTATTAGACATGTTTGATTAAGAACAAAGAATTAGGAGGACAAAAGGGGGTTCCTCTTTTTTATGAATGAGGAGCTACCATGTAGATACAAAACCCAGTAGTACAGAGTATAAAAAGGAGTATATGGGAATTGAAGAGTTCTGATAAAATATGAAGGTGAATCTTTATGAAAATATTGCTCTGTGGTTGGAGGTCATTGGCTACTGATGAAATTGAAATATACAACTCGTGGGTGAAGACAGGTGGGAAGGACTGGGAGAGAATGAGGGAACAGCTAACACTCTGTGAAAGGGAATATATTCATCCCCTGGCTCATGTAATTGTATTCCCTCTGTACATCACCTCTACAATAACAATAAAGTAAATTTAAAACATAAAAATGCTGCTGCAAAAGAATGCAAGACATAGAACAGAATCTAGTGCAGTGGTGGTTGTGTGAAGTAATGGTTCTTGAAGATGGTAAGAGACATTATCAGCATGAAATCACAATACTTATAGGTCCAGATTAACTGGGAAAGGGAGTGGAGATGGTAGAAAGAGCATATAAAAATGATTTGACTTTTGATAGGAACAACTTAATTCTAGAGGAAGGAGGAAGAATAGCATGATACTAGATGGTTTCTGAGAGGGAAAAAATGGAACCATTTGGTTTATATATTCTTCAAGATGTTACAATGAACATTTGAACTGGAAACTATGTGAAAAATGGAAGGATGATTTGTGAGGCATTTCATGTACGTATAGTCACAACCTGGCCAGCATCTGAACCTCTGGGATGAGGAAGAAAGAAGAGAAAGCTATAGAGTTGGAAGAAGTAAAAGTTAACATTTAAATATATTTTCTAATATTAATTGTAAGATTATGTAAAAAACTTAACAAAGCACTAAAACAGGGAATACTAAGATCATTCTAAGTGATAATGGAAAAGTTACTGAGAACTTTTTCTCAGATAATATGTCATTTGGTTTTGTTGACAGTAGCAATTGTCTTCTGCGTAGATACATTCCCCCTTGTGAAGAGCAAATGAAATATGAGTAACTTTCATTTCATTTGAAATCTTTCATTACCACTTGTTTTCTACAGGCTTAGACTATGTCTCCATTGACCACAATTTATAAAATAATCTTAATTATATGCCTTTATTTCTTAACAAATAGGAGTTTTAAAACTTGTTACGTCAGTGTATAATGGTGAATGAATGTGTGTGTGTGTGTGTCTTTAGCAATTAGGACTAAAGAATAAGGTATCAAATTTGCTTTATTGTTTGACTTGATATTAATACATAAGTTTTTAATTTCTGTAGAATTTATCATGTCTCTTGACTACAGAGTCTTGAAAACTAATTATAACATGAAAACACTTTCAGAATAACACTTACTAACCACTGGTGAAAGCTCATGTCATTGTTACACATTTTCAATAGTGGTTATATATATTTGGGAAAATATTATTGTTTTCAGAAGTCCTTTTGAAGGGCACCATCACTGGCGTTTCCTCTAGCCAGCGCGTACTATTCTGACAACAGGACAAAAAACTCTAAATGAACCTTAACATACTACTAAATTAAGCAGAGCATAGCAAAGGTAGTCTCATTTTTGAGCTATATTAAGATTGAGAGAAGATAATCAGCCATCATAATACATTAAATTTTAGAAAAGAAGATGGAATTTTAAAGTGACTCAAAGTATTTACTATGTCTTTTCATTTATGTGTTTCTTTACACCTTTAAAATTTTGAACTCTGTTGATTTTGAAAAAAATCATTCAGATTTTCATAAAATGTTTACGTAATAGAAATACTAGGATTGTACATTAAGACATTAAGAACAAACTAAAAATTAGCCATGAACACTTTGACAGAGTTAATCATGTTTCAACATTTGTTTAGTCTCATCTAATTGTTATGCCATCTACATTGTTACATTGCAAATATAACAGTGTTACATTAGAGATATGAGATTTTTGGTTTCTAATTTTAATGAACTTTTCACATGCTGAGTAAAAACAAAATAAAACAGTGTATACGAATAGCAAACTGAAAAAGAATTTTCATGAAAGAATATTTTATAGTAGGGTGTTGGTTACTCACATCTGTAATCGTAGCTACTTAGAAGAATGAGATATGAGGATCATGCCAAAAATATTCATGAGACTCTTATCTCCACTTAACCACCATAAAGAAGTTGAGCTGTGGCTCAAATGTTACAGTAGTACTCTTGATCAAAAAGCTGCAGACCCTTAGTTCAAGCCTCATCACCAGCATCGACAAAAGAATATTTCATAAAGCAAATTAAAAATGATATAGTAACATCACTGTGTCAAAATGATAATATCTCAAAATAAAATAACCATTTAGCTGAATAAATATTATGAGAATTATCAGTGTTGTCTTTATATTCCTGCTATAGATTGGTGAGAGTTTTAATTTGATAGTCATTATTGCCCCAATTATCTCCAAGCGGTAAATTGACTAGGAAAGGAAACTTCAAAAAATAATATTGACTAGTCTATTTTAGAGGACAGGGTCCCATATTTCAGTTGAGATGCAAACGTTCTTTACAATCGGATTATATATCCTTAACAAATTTACTGTCTATCAGATAATTACTTCTGCTTCATGTCTTTTCTTCTGCCTTTCCCCCTCCAATATAGCCTCTCTCATCATTTCTCTTTTCAATTTGACGACGAGATCTAAGGAAGCAGAGGAAAACTTCTAAAAATGAAATGCCACTTTACCACTTTATAATGGCTATTATTTTAAAGTGATATCAATAACAAGCCTAGTCAAGCTGTGGTATGGTTGAAATTGGAGTGCTGATATATTCTAATAGAGGATGGTACAGCTTCTTTGTAAAATTTCTTTAGTCAAAGAAGTTCAATACAAAGTTACCATATAACCCAACATTTCTACTGCTACATATATATGTCTAAATATACTCCATATGTTCACACAGAAATCTGTATACAAATGTTCTGGCCAGCAATATTTATAATAACTAAACATTGGAAAGCAACTAGAGGAGTATTCATTGTTGAATGCATAAATAGTGTGTTAAAGTCAACACAATTTTACTCAGATATGGAGAGAATGACAGAAGCTTAGGTGAACACTGAATACATTTTGATCTGTGAAAGAAACCAAACACTGAAAGCCCTTCTACAAGCATACAAATATATAGAGACACAAAACCTATTGGTGATTTTTGGACATAAGAAAGAGAACTGAAGATTATTGATATTGGGCCATTTTTTTCAGTGTGATGGAAAGATTCTTAGGCTAAATTGTGGTGCCTGTTGCATAATTCTAAGAACATACTAATTCCTGTATTTTGACAAATTGTGTGGGATGTGAGTTATGTACCAATACAGATATTTTAAAAGACAAATTCTACATATCACCATCAATAAATTCATCTACTTATCGTGGATCTATATTTATTTATATTTTGTTCTAGTTAAAATGAACAAACTCCTTTTATTCGTAATAATAATGTGTCATACTTGCACCTGGAATTTTATCCCCTCTACTTCTACAACTTTTCTTTGGAAAATGAGTCTCTTCTTCAGAATTATTGGTTTCACCCTCTGTGTAGTTCATCCTTATTAGTACAGAAACACACTTTTTTATATGTTCAAACAATCCTCTCTTGAGCCTGTATTCCCTTCTAGCTATAAACATACCTCTATATATAGTACTTTCTTCTCATTCTCTTTAAACTCATTCATCAAAGCTACCCCTATCCATCACAGCATATTGCTTATATGACTTCAGTTCCCATTTTACATCAGCTAGCAGCATTTAATATAACTAGTCTATTTCTCCTGTGCAAAACGTATTCTTTATTTAGCATCCAGCATATACCATGTTTTCTTCCTACCCTACTACATTTCCCTCCATGACTTCCTTGCTCTCTTTCATTTCTGCCTGGGCTGTATATTTTAGCTATAGCCAAAGCTCAATCACATACTTTTTTACCCTTGTTTGCTTACATAATGCTAGCAGGCTGTAAAAGTGCTTAAAGTAGAGCAAGACAGGAGGTGAGAAGTATTGAGAAAGAAGACAGAATGTAAACACATTCAAGAAAGGGTTGTGAATTTTGTTGAGGAGATGAACTCTGAGCAATGCCGTAGAAGATGGAGGAGATGAGCGTGGCGCTGATGTTGAAAGCTAAGTAGAAAAGGTCAAAAGCGATGTACATATGACCCGGTATGATGAAGTTAAGCCAAATGAACTCCAAGATAGGGACACAAGTTGTTTTTTTCTTTCTTGCTATTGTTTCTAACATATTTATAAAGTATTATGTGATTTTTTTTTACTTTGTATGTTCATCCCCCACGGTATAACCCCTGTTTTCACTGTATTTGATGTCGGTATAATTTAGGGAAGGGAAGGGAAAAACAAAGTGTTTAAATAGGGATACAGGTGGACCCATTGCAACAATGAGATGTACAAGTCGTTATTTCAAAAAACAAACTTTACAGTTTAGGGGGGGTGGGGAGTGTAGTTGTGGAGGTGGGAGGGGAAAAACAAAGGAGGAGGCAACAATGCTTGATAGGAAATGTACTCATTACGTTGCTCATGTAACTGTAACCCCTCTGTACAGTAGTTTCACAATAAAAAAAAGAGAGATGGACATGTCTATCTACTGTGTCTTTGCCTAATTGCAGCAAGTGGGATGTTTTCTGTTGAGAAAGGTTTGTCAAGTGATCTGCCTCATGTTCAACTTTACCATCGTTTACTTCCAGAATCCACCCCCTCCTGCCCTTTGAGTTATTTGAATGTGCTCTTCCTTCCTTCCTTCCTTCCTGATAATGGTGATGTCCCTCTTCTTTCCTTCCCTGCTTTTATCTCTGTCTTCATCTTCCTTTGCCACTGCCATCTTCTCTGCCTCTTCTGTGCCCCTCCTTTCCTTCTTTCCTTCTTTCCTTCCCTTCCTCCCTCCCTCCCTCCCGCCCTCCCTCTCTCCCTTCCTTCCTTCCTTCCTTCCTTCCTTCCTTCCTTCCTTCCTTCCTTCCTTCCTTCCTTCCTTCCTTCCTTTCTTTCCTGTGTGCGTGACCTCTGGGTCTGGTCACTGTCCCTCAGCTCTTCAGCTCAAGGCTAGTGTTCTACCACCTGAGCCACAGTGCCACTCCCAGCTTTTCCTGCTTATGTGGTGCTGAGGAATTGAACCCAGGGCCTCGTGCATGCAAGGCAAGTACTCTACCATTGAGACACCATTTCAGCCCCTGTTGCTTTTTTGATATTGGCTAATACATACATTATTAGCTCCTAGCTCATCAGTGTTTCCAATTTAAGTGTGCAATTGTCCTCTGGAAAATATTCCCGGGGACTCTTGACTTGGTTAAGACCCATTATCACTTACTGTTACAGTATGCTAATAGGCATGTTATTCATGGCCTTGCTAGTGATAGTTAAATCAAGATAAGAATGATTTAAAACACTGTCAAAGCCTTGGCAATATGATACTTTTCAATACAATAATGCAACTTTTAGTCATATTTATGGGTATACTAATATCTGGGCAATGTTCACTAAGGCAATGTAATGCCAGTAAGTAGGTTTTTTGTGAAGGGTAAACAAAGGAGGAGGCTATAATGCTTGATAAGAATTGTACTCATTATCTTGCCCATGTAATTGTAACCCCTCTGTACAGTATGTTCACAGTAAAAAATAAAAAAATGACAGAAATGGTTTGATAAAATTTAACCTGAAATCTAATTACCATTTCACTTGATTGCTTACCAGTTTACTTATTCAGTAAATACTTAATAAAATACTTGGTAGTTATAATTATAACAATGAAAATGGGTTTTTAATGTGCCTTAGGACTTTTTATTCAAGTGGAAATCACAGTTAGACCATACACATGAAAAGAAATAATTTCATTAGTGATCATTATTTTGGAACTGATGACAAAAATGGCATAGTTAGGAAAAATGCCTTAAATAGGGGGGCCAAAAAATGCTTCTCTAAGGAAGTGACATTGCCGTAGAGACTTGAGTGATAAGAAATTTTCCTATATATTTCTTCACAAACACCTTGCAAACAGAGAAGAAACCAAATATAAAGGCCAAAAGGCAGCAACCAGACTTGCATGATCAACACAAGGGTAGGCAAGTATATCAGTAGTTTAGTAAATAAGACAAAAAGACATAAACACTGAAGTCAGCAAAGTGAAGTACTATGGAAAGATTATGTAGAGCTCTGCAAGCCAACTTTTAGGAGTTCGTCATTCCCTGCAGAGTTAATGAACCTTTTTATCTTCCAAGGTTATTGCATATTTATAACACCATTAATGTCCATAAAAACCATGAATACTGCAGGCCATGACCAACTGACAAGAAGCATATATGTCTGTCTCATCATGTATCAAATGATTTTGCAGTTATAAATAACTAATGGGACAGGTGATTCCTTGCATGCCATGAAGCTTTGTTGACCTGCTTAAGTATTAGATAATTGGTTCATGTGCACGTATGTCTTAGCACAAGAACTGGGATCAATGGTGACCCCGGGTGGTCAAATTCAAGGGAAAAGCAGTTAGGAAAGTGAATATGAGTTAACAATCTAACATAGTTTAGCAGTCAAGTAGGTCAGGATATTAGGAGATCACCATTGCATGAGAGACAAGATTAAAGATGAGCTATCACTCAAATCTCGAGACATATTATAGAGACAGACACTACAACAATTACAGTTAAAGGTACTCTGGAGTCAAAAGGCAAGTTTTTGAAAATTGGGATGGCTTTGGATGAGAAAATGCATGATATGAAAGGGAAAACCATTATTTAAGTAGTTTGGGATGATTGCAAAAGAGCAAAGCAATCAGATGTGATGTCATAAAAGATGATAAGGAAGATTCCACTAATCTAGGATCTCACTTCACAGTTTTTCCTACAGTTGACACAATCTCAAGTAACCAGTACTAGTATTGTAAAGGACATTCAGAAAGGATCAGAGCTTATTACAAAGGAAATGTAGCTGGGAACCAGTGACTCCCACATTTCATCCTACTTACTTGAGAGACCTGACAGTCATGGTTCCAGGAAAGCTCAAGCAGAAAAGTTTACAAGACCCATTCTCAATCCATAGCTGCATGCAGTGGAATTCACCTGCCATCCTCACTATTTTAGAGGAGACAAAAATTGGAAGGGATTATGGTTCCAGAAAAGCCTGATAAGAAGAGTTTTGATCCCAGTGAATCAAGTGATGGCTTGCATTTATCATCTCAGTTATGATAGGAAGAGTAAAATAAGTCGAGCATAGTCCAAGTATGTGCTTTCATAGGAAGCCAGCAAGGCCTGATCGCAAAATAAAATAGCTAAAAAGGGGGAAAGCAAGGCCTAGTGTTCTTGTGCCTATTCAGCAAATGTGATGCTCTGATATAAAACGCTATTACCACATCAAACAACAACAAAAAGAACTGTGTGAGAGGGCTGGGAAGGTGGCTCAGTGGTAGAGTGCTTGCCTTGCATGCATGAGGCCCTGGGTTCAATTCCTCAGCACCACATAAGCAGAAAAAAAACCGGAAGTGGTGCTGTGGCTCAAGTGGTAGAGTGCTAGCCTTGAGCTGAAGAGCTAAGGGACAGCGCCCAGGCCCAGAGTTCAGGCCCCACGACCGGACCCAAAAAAAAAAAAAAAAAAAAAAAAACCAAAACCAAACCTGTGCATGCATGAGGCCCTGGGTTTGATTCCTCAGCACCACATAAACAAAAAAGAAAAAAGCCGGAAGTGGCGCTGTGGCTCAAGTGGTAGAGCGCTAGCCTTGAGCTGAAGAGCTGAGGGACAGCGCCCAGGCCCAGAGTTCAGGCCCCAGGAACGGACCAAAAAAACAAAAAAGAAAGAGAGTACCCCAATACAGCAGGGTTTTTTTGCTATACATACCCCTCATTATGTTGGGAACAGGAGCTGGTTGTGATTATGTACCTTGAAATGTGTTATATTAAAGATGGACGCACTCCTAATGCAGTTTACAAAATAGTGATTTTTTAAAAATCTTCCTGCCCTTGGCTAATATAAGCATAGACTGTGTTAAAGTATTTCAATAAATGAAATGATTTTTCTGACAATTTAACCATAAAGTGAACAAAGAAGCCTCAATCATTTTTCATGTGCTTCTGGCAAAGACAAGTATGTACAGAGATTTAAAAAGACAGACCACAAAAGTTTAAGAATGGATTTTATTTTGTATGACACATTTAAAAATATAATTAGCATTTTCAGAATTAATAACTGAATTGGTACATAGACAGAGCCATTTCTGTTGTAGATTTGAAGTCTTATAAGTAAAGTGAGACTAAAGAACTAAGGGAAATTGATTATATTCTTGTTGCACAAAAATAAAATTGTGATAGAAGCTGCTTGACAAGACTTACAAGACTGATAACTACTTTATTAATGAGGTGACTTTTTTTAGATTAACAAAAATGAAAAGCTTGCCTGTAAATTAAACCAGAAAAAATGTGATTATTTTCATTAAGCACCTTCTCTTTGATCCTTTTTCTTGATAGCAAAAACAATGGATTATAATCACTAGTGAAAATGAACACAGAGTTGAAACTAAAACAATAATATTTGAATAAAATTGCTCTCACTTTTTTTTTTTGCTTAAGGCTTTGCCATATGAGTTTCTGGCTTACATACATAATCCTAGCTACTCAGGAGGCTAAGGACTGTGAATCACAGTAGTGTGGCTTTGCTTGCTCAGTTAACGCTATACCACTTAAGCCATGCCACCAGCCCTGTTTTTTGCATGTTAACATGGAGATAAAATCTTACAAACTTTTCTGCTTGGACTAGCTTTAGACATTGGTTTTCCAGTAGTTAGCCTTTTAATTAGGTAAAATTGTAGGCATGAGCCATGTATACCTCACTAAAAGGATCCACTTTTCTGAGCAGAATTTCTAGATCACTTAAGCACACTTCAATCAACGTCCTTTGCTTTTGATTCTTTGTAGTACTTATCAAAAGCTGAAATGGATCCAATGTGTTTAGCATATTCTAAATTTTTTGACATAAATTTCTTGTACAAAGGGGACTCATTGTGATATTTACAATACAAATTTACTGCATATAGGTTAAATTCACCTCATCTACATTACTTTTCTTAACTACTCTCTTCCCTCTCTCCTCTTTTTTTTCATTAGATTTTGGTGGGTATTGTTGTGATATTTTCATACATATACACTTACACAATATATTTTTTCTAATATTATTTTGAGCCTGTTTGATTTGTTGTTGATTTTCTAAATTGTCTAGAATGTAAGACACGAGGAGAGTTCTGCTGTCTTTCTTATTGATACATCCTTAGAAACATGGTTACAGAATTATGGATATAGTTCACTTTTATCGAGTGATCATATAGACTGATGGCAACAGCATTTTCAGTATTTCAAGATTGAGTGAATACTCTTTCATTTAAGCAGGTCGGAATGCTTTTGCATATTAATTGTAGCTTTTCCCCTCGTATGTACTTTCATAGTCAGGGAATTAATGCCTTAGTTGGTAGTTTGATTTTTGTTGGTGTGTACACACACAGACACATAGACACACACACACAGACACACACACACACACACACACACTGAAGTTAACTGCTCCACTTTAAGAAGCATAGTATTATTTGTGTTGGAGAGTACACTGTTTATGTTTCAGTTTATTTCTTCTCAGATGAAAAAATCTATAACATTATTTTTGTCGGTCATGAGGCTTGAACTCAGGGCCACGATGCTGTTCCTGTACTCTTTTGCTCAACGCTAGTTAGCACTCCACCACTTTGAGCCACAGCACCACTTTAAGCTTTTGAATAGTTAGTTGGAGATAAGAATCTCTTGGGGACTTTTCTGCTCTGACTGGCTTCGAACCTTGATCATCAGCTACTCAGTCTCCTGAGTAGCTAGTATCACAGGTGTGGGCCACTGGTACTTGGCTTCATTACATTTTTAAAGTTCAAGATTGATACTGTTTCTGTTTTGTGTGAACCTATGCATTTTCATGCCTAGAAAGCATTTTGCAACTCTAGTGCTTAAGAGATTGCCTCTCTTCAACATACTCCCTGTTAGAAAAATGGCAAGGTCTCGTTTGTTTGGTAACTAGTAAGTTTTAAGTACTTACCTTTAGAAGAGTGGTTATCTGAAGTAGGGAAATGGACTTCAGACTGTTCATTATATATTTTTCTTTATTCTCCAAACTGAGAAAATTTGAATCAAGGCACTGGTAGGTGATACACATCAATTTCTTTGAGTCTTCTTTGACCTTAGGACAAATTACAAGTCTGACTTACATGGTTAAGATGTATTGAGACTCCTTGTTCTTAAAGTTTAAGCACCATCATACTGTTTCTGTTCTTTTTAGTTAGTCATAAGGTGGGCAGTTCTGCAAATGTAGTTTCTTCTTGCTTACCTAGAAAATCACAGCTTATCCATTATTGTGAAGATTTTTCACTAAACAACAACAAAACTATAACATATCCTTTGTTGAATACCAAAATTTCTGCCCTGACATTCCACAGATTAAAGGAAAAATCTGTAAAAAATAAGACAGTATTTTAGAGGTAGAGATTCACAAGTCAGGAGATCTTTGTAAAGCTGAGATGGCATCTTCCCTGGAGTCATAAAGTCTGGCACAAATTTCTACTCTGTCATGTGCGGGTACTGAAATCCATATGACCCTACCTTTTTCTGAAATTGATCTCATTTTTTTTCTTTAAAATGGAGATTAGCACTATAATAATCTGACCTTTCTTTAACAATGCTTTAAACATAACATAGATTGAACTCTATAAACTTATCACCTCTTTTCCTTTGATTACTTGTCAAGGACAAGAAACAGTTGTTGATTTATAAAAATGTAATTTTATAGTGGAAAATACCCCAAATCACTTTGGACAGCCTATCAATGAATGAGATACAGAGGTTTGTCCTTTGCCACTACTGATGTTTGTGGAAGAATTTTTTCTTTGGGAAGATATATGCTGTGTAATTTAGGATGTTTAGTCTACCCCAAAGGTGACAATAACAACAACTACTATGCAAGTAATGATGAAAATATTATCTCCAGATTATAAAATGTATTCCTAGGAAGGGTGTATCCCCCTTTTGGCCTAGAGACAAGGAAGATGAAAATGAGCATGGTAATTATGTCTGAACATCATTTTCATAGCAGGATTTGTGGTGACAGAAAACTCCAGAAAAGCAATGCCTTAAATACTTCAGGGAATTTTTGGAGCCTGAAAATAAATAGCATGAGGTGGCAATATGTTTTTCCTGTGCCCTAGAAGCCTGTACAAAAAGCTCATGTGGAAAAAAAAAGGTGTAAGGACATCTCTTTTGCAACTGAGAGATGACGCAGAATTGTGGCTGTTGGAAAAGATGCGTGCACATTCACAGAGAGACACAGAGAGAGAGAGAGAGAGAGAAAGAGAGAGAGAGAGAGAGAGAGAGAGAGAGAGAGAGAGAGAGAGAGAGAGAGAGAGAGAGGAGAGAGACATTGACTTTAGGCTTTAAGAAAGTGGCAGAGGGGCTAGGAAGATGGCTCAGTGATAGAGCGCTTGTCTTGCATGCATGAGGCCCTGGGTTCGATTCCTCAGCACCACATAAGCAGAAAAAAAAGCCAGAAGTGGCGCTGTGGCTCAAGTGGTTGAGTGCTAGCCTTGAGCTGAAGAGCTGAGGGACAGTGCCCAGGCCCAGAGTTCAGGCCCCTGACCGGACCCAAAAAAAAGAAAGTGGTAGAAATCTAATTGGTTTATGCCACCCTAGCAGAATGATACTTACAAGGCAAATTGTAGAAAATAGTGCAACTTATATTTCTTTTTAAATTTTTTATTATCTTTAAGTAGTTGTACAAAGAAGTTCTCATTCTACAAAACAGTATATGAATACAAGGTGTCTGATGACATTGTCACCCATCACTCCTAACCCATCCCTTCTTTCAACTTAAGTTTCTAATTCCCTTGAGTTTATAAAGTGAGGTATCAAATGGAATGTGTAAAACAGAAAGCTTTTCATGCACCAGGTCACCAAGATTAAAAGCATAGTTTCCTTAGGTTTGTCATCTATCACCTAACTGCCTACTAGTAGTCAAATCATACACCAAATACCAAATGAGTAAAGAGATAAGACTTCGCCACGGTATGGATCAAATATATGGGTTACCAACTCCAATTCTGTGTACTAAGATCTGCACTAGGATTATATGAATAGGATGACATCGGATCCCAGAAGGGAGACCCTGGAATGGCATGGAAGAATGCAACTGGAAAGTATCCCAATTACCTCAGTTTAAGCTTAAAGATCTTGCATACTGTCCAACATGTCGCAGAGCTTAGCTGGACAAACTTCAGAGACCAGAGGTTATCACGTTTTCTGTTTGTTTTATTTACTTTTTATTTTTTTATAATATATATTATTGTAAAGATACTGTGCAGAGGGGTTACAGTTACATGAGTAAGGTAATAAGTACATTTCCTACTGAGCATTGTTACCTCCTTTGAGTAAAGGAAGATTTTTGTTGTTGTTCGGTTTTTCTTTTGGTGATCATGGGGCTTGAACTCTGGACTTGGGCGTTATCTTTTCATTCTTCAGCTCAAGGCGAGTGCTCTACTGCTTGAGCCACAGCGTCACTTCCTAAAGGAAGATTTTTAAAAGATCTATTGTATCAGTTTTACCTTAGGAAGTCAAGAATATTAATTATTCTCTAAATAATAGTAACAATAGGAAGTGGTTACTTTAAGTTATATAAATTAACGTTGATAATAAAATAAACGTGTCAATATGGATATAGATAGCTTCTGGTTAACCTATATTCTGGTTACAGTAGTCTAATTTGACATTCAGAAACTTGCTTTATCTCTGTTCTTTCTAAAGCACATTTGCCCTGCATTGTACATTTGACAAGGTAGCAATAGTTAAAAGATTTGGTGTGGAGATCAAAGTTAAAGGTCAGATCATATTCTAAAAATGAACTCTTAAAATATCATTAATGATTATCTCTATCTTCTGACTTTAGTATAATGGTTATAGACAGAGAAAAGACATAGGATCACATAAATGAGAATAAAATAATTATGTTAAATAATCCTAAGGGAAAAGCTTTATGGCTATTAGTATTTAGGTCAGGGAAACATACTAATTCAGAGGAGGCATGAAAATAGAAAAATGTATAGTGGTTAACCATCAGGAATATAAATATCAGAGACTTTGAATGCCATATAAGATAAATCCCATATAAAGAAAGGGATGATTTCATAATTTGTATATAAAGTTGCATATTATAATAAAATATATAATTAATATCAAACTTTTAAAAATGTTTTATTGTAAAAATACTGTACAGAGGGGTTACAGTTACATGAGTAAGGTAATGAATACATTTCCTATTGAGCATTGTTACCTCCTCCTTTATTTTCCCCCTACCATACCTTTCCTCCACACCTTCCCAACTCCTCCCTCCCCCAACCAAGTTGTAAAGTTTCCGACATAGTGTCTTGTAAAAGCACCCACACTTGTAAATTACAGGGCCTTGACACTTGCAGTCTAGTGTCTCAGCACAGCATTTTAAATCCATTAACATATAGTTCAAATGCTAAACCTCTGGCTTACAGATTGTTTATGGAAATCAGTAGGAGCCATTTCTTTCTAGAATTATATTGACAGCTCTCTGGAAGCAGCTTCCTCAAGTTCAGTGTGCTTGAGGGTTTCTATTTCACTTTTTCCTATAGAGTTGGGAAATCTGGTGGGGATACTATTAGTTAAAGGGGAGAAAGCCATCCACAGACACTATCTGGAAAGAAGAGTTCCCAGAAATGAGGTATTTGACAGTCATTTGTATTACCTTTCCTGACTGTCCTTCCCAGCTCTGAATCTTCATAGCGCTCCTTCCTCTTTTAAAGCAGTCTTCTTAAATCCTTTGTGGTGTTAGGCTAATTAAGGTCTCCTCTGGCTAGAATGCATAATGAGTAGACAGGGACATGCACCTGAAATTCATTATTCCATCTGGGAAGATCACACATAATCCCTGGCCCTTGACAGTTAGTAATAAGTTAATCATTTCTTTTTCTTTGTTTTTTTTTTGGGGGGGGGGTCCGGTCGTGGGGCCTGAACTCTGGGCCTGGGCGCTGTCCCTCAGCTCTTCAGCTCAAGGCTAGTGCTCTACCACTTGAGCCACAACGTCACTTCCGGCTTTTTTTTTTTTTTCTGTTTATGTGGTGCTGAGACCGATGGCCTCAGGCATGCAAGGCAAGCATTCTACCACTGAGCCACCCTCCCAGTCCACCATGTTAATCATTTCGAGGGTAAGTGGGCAACTATATTTATGATACCCTGCTTGAGTCCTTCAGGGCCCAATGACTTTCTCACTATGAATTATTTAGTGATGTCTAACTTGTTAACTTTCCAATAGTGATAATACATGTAGTGAAGTGATTTGACAATTAGTGTATGAAGCTGGATTTTCAGACTCACATGCTTTTTAAGTTGGTCATGTATAAGGCTTGACTGAATGATTGTAGAATGTCATTATTATAGATGAAACTAGAGCTACAGTGCTGATATTGCTGAGTATCTTTGACGTGGGTACCTCAATTACAAATGATATTTTGAACTAGTCTGTGGTGAATATATACTGTATAAAACACTTCCATTTTGAAGAGAATTTAATGAATCTTTTCTCCAATTACAAGGCAAGAATTGTACTTTTCTTTTTGTAAGTCAGGATGGTTAAATAGAGCAATTATTAAGAAAACTTATTCTTTAAGTTTCTGTAGTTATTTTATAAACCTGAATTGTATGAATTTCTAATACATTAAGAACTGCACTAGCTTTTCAATATGTCTTTATAATCATCTCCTATAGAACATTCATGCCTGCTGTTAACAGTGGTCTCAACAGGTAAAATTTTGCCACTGAGGAAGCCTTATCCGTATCAAGAAATATTGTTGGTCATTAGAGAGAGAGGTAGCAGAGAATGCTACTGGTGTATGAGCAGAGGCTGGGATGCTGTTAAGCATCATATAGCACAAAGAACAACCTTCCATAACTAAGAAGTAACTGTCCCTTTATGAAAAACTGAATTTAACCTAATGTGCTCAAACCTCTAAAAATGATTTTACTTTCTCAAAAAACGTGCATCGATTCACTTGGAATGAATAAAGCATTCATTTAAAGAGTTTTATTCCTTACCTAGTACATGATAGACGAGTAGAGACTGAGGTGAAATTGGCCAAAATCTCACTGATATTTAACAGTCAAGAAATACCCACCCTGGAAGATATTCATTCATAGCATCGTAAACCACTGCAGAAAGCTGACCTTTAATTTCTGAGAAAATTAAGATCTAAAGCATCGTATTTTCTAATTAGCTTTTAGTTTGTGATCCATCAAATGATAAGTTAAGTAGACAGTGGCAATGAGGTCATAAAATCTCATTCAATTTTCAAGAAAATATTTTCATAATATTATCACCATAAAAGTTATTTAAGCAGGACAAACTTGCATGAAGGGAAAAAAATCAAAACGATCCAATCAAAAGCATATTATAGTGGATATCATGTATTTATCATGTATCTATTATCTCAGTCTATCTAATCTATCTTGCATTACTTGGGACTCACTCTGTTTGCCAAATTTTTGTCCCAACTTCTTTAAGAATATTTCATAAAGGTGACATCATTGCTAACATCTGCATTTAAGAAGATTTTCACAGAAGTAGTATCTTCTTATATCTTAAATTGAGGAGAGTATTTCTTTCCAATAAATCACCATGTTAATGTGATATATTTGATACTTTGTCATCAACCATTCAGACTATAGCACCATCAAGAGCCTTCCTACAAAGTGAGGCAATTAGTATTGATGTTTTAGTGTACTTTTCACATGAAAACTGGGAAGAACAAGAATAAAACATAAAAACGCTCAGTTAATTTTTGGTAAATAAAGAATTACATTGAAGGGCCTTTGGAATAATTATTGATTTATTTAATATTTTTCCTTCTTTTCAACATTCATCCTTCCTTCACTATGACTTACAAATTTTAATAAAATTTTAAATAAAAAATTCAAAGGTGCAAAATCTACCATCACAGAAAAGCTGAATAACAAAAAGTAATGAGATGACCATTTTCTTTTGCCTTTCCTTCAAGCTTTGTTCCATCTCCTCCTTTCCATTTCCAGGTAAGCTTTAAGAATGAAGCTGGTAATTTTAGCTAAGTAGGAAGCTGACATCTGAGAACCATGGTTCAAAGCCAGTCCACATAGAATAGCCAAAAGATGATCTCGCATTAACTAGCAAAAATGTCAGACTACCGCTGTGGCCTGTGGTAGAATGCCAGTAATAAGCAGAAATAGTTAAGCCAGAGAACAAGACCCTGATTTTAAGACGCTCCCATACACAGGAATGAAGCTTCCTTCTGTCTGATTTTGACAGCTATCTTTACTACTCATATACAATTGAATTGACAAGATTACCTACCAGGGACCTCTTAATTATCAAATTCAAGGGCTCCTGAACTAAATCTCAAAACATTCTCAAATATATCACCATACTTTATTTACTTTCTTGATAGCTTTATTAGCTGAGATTATTTTGTGGCCATATGTTTATTTTCATTCTGTTGGGGGGGGGGGGATGGGAAGGGATGGAAGGGGAAACAAAGGAGGAGACAACAATGCTTAATAAGAAATGTTCTCATTACCTTGCTCATATAATTGTAATCCCTCTGTAGGGTATTTTCACAATAAAAAAATTTAAAAAAGAATATGCAAACTTAGTAAATGAGCTCAGCCTTGTTCATACCATATACTTGGCTTCTAAACTAGGCTTAGCATACAGTAAACATTCAGTGAATATGTGTTCATTGAATGGGATTGATTGCTTCTCCTCTTATATGACCTTTCTGGAGTATTTGCATCTGATTAACATTTCTTTCTTGCTTCTCCTTGTTGGCTTTTGAGGTAGTATATTTCCTTTCCAGTATCCATTGTTAACTTTCTAATGAGAATGATCTCTGTGCACAAGGACTGCTATCAACATATTTACTGGTGCATGAAAACCCAAGTATATATTCAGAGAGATCCGTGTATTTTGACTTCATTGTAAGTTAAGTATTTAAAATGGCTTGTATTGAATCAAAAGTGTAATTTTAGATGATAATATACCTAAAATAGCCTAGTATGAGAATTAGTCTGAGCAGAAACTTGAAATTTTATTGGTATATAAATATATGAATTATTTAGCACTATATAGTAGGTTTTTGTATTTGCTGTGATATTAAATAGAAACATAGTGATCTCAAAATATGTTAAAAATGTAGTTATATAAATGTCAAGAAGTTGAGGAATTGTTTATTTATGGCAGAATTATTGAATACTACAATCATTAAAGTTATATTTTACATTATAATTATAAAGATAAACTTTAAACATTTGTTATAATTTAGTGCAACAAGACAACATTGTAATACCAGTAGAACTTTATGAAGTAGGAAAGGTAAGCAGCCTTTAAAATAGGTTTGTTTTCTGGGATTATGGAGATTTCTTCTGACCTTACCTTCCCAAATTCAACTCACCATTCTAACTTTTATGTATTTATTAGCAAATACAAAGCTGAATGTACTGAGAAAATCCTGTAGAAGTCTTAGTCAGACACTTGTCATGGGATACCTTGACTTTAGTATCATTTTTATTGAATGAGAAAACACATTCTCCATTGCTCCTGGCCTTTTAGAATCCCCTTGTGTTAAGTATATTCACCATATAGCTTCTTCTTTCAGGTAATCACACCCTGAAAAAATAAATAAAAAGCTTCAATTATTCTCATGAAAGTGACTTCTATCTTACAAAGGGAATCAGTGTCAGATCTGGATGTGAAACCTTGCAATTTACACTTAGACTTCATAAACATTTCTAAAACACTCTTTCCTACAATGTAGCTACGTCATAAAGTATTCTAATTTACATGATCAAAGTATTTGACTTTTCCTTCAATTGTTATTTCTTGAAGTGGTAGTAGAAGTCATACTCACTTCATTTATAAAAGCCAGATTTGTTTGATACCCATGTTGTAGAATTTATTAAATTATTGCCTCTTTTCTCTCATAATTTTGAGAAGAAACTTACATTCTTGAAATTTATTGCACATGCACTTGTACTGCTTTGTCATGTAATTGACTGGTGGGAATCTGTAGTTCACAAGGTGATTAAAGTAACAGAAAATCCCTAAGATTCAGCTTCAAAGAAAAAATCATTCGTGTGAATAATTTCTAAGAAGTCTAGAACTCAGAATCTAAAGATATTAAATAAGTTTGTGAAATTGGGAAAAGAAGTTAATTGAAAGTGCATGGAAAAATAATTTTCTGCTCAGCAAAACACATCTTAAGCACAAATAAATTCTTGACTACTTTTTCTGAATATTAACATTCCAGATAATGCCTGCAGAAAACTTTCATTAAATATCTATTTGTTAATTTCATAAAGTAGAAACTTTTAGTTAGAAGTAAAAACCACTGACATTTCATAAGCTTCACCCTTCTAGGAAAATTGGGGAAATACCCTCTAGTAAAAATTGAACATTTTTTCTCATTAGCTTACAGAAATTTTATTTTTTTAATTAGCAATTTTTAGTGCTAACATTTTCAGCTATTCTAGGCCCTAGTGTAGTGGTGCAATATTTTTTTCATCAATATTTTCATGAGAAGCAGTTCTACATCTGCATTTTGAGTAACATTTAAAAAGTACTTTGAGGTGCTTTTTCATGCTTAGTTCAATTTAGTTATGCATAATGTAAGGTAATGATCTGTAGGAATGCATGAAAATAATCTCCCTGATTTTGCAATTGGTGCCAAGGATATTTTGTCAGTGTACTTATAATTTGATTTAGACATAAATTAAAAACATAACTGGAAAGCTAATTTTCTTTACAGCATAAGACTTGCATGTATATTTTGATTATATACAACTATATTTATGTTAATATATAAAATGGTTTTGAAGGTGATATAAAATCCACGTGAAAAATAAAATAAAAACCTTTAACAAGATTGTAATATGAGGGCTGGGAAGGTGGCTCATTGGTAGAGCGCTTGCCTTGCATGCCTGAGGTCCTGGGTTCGATTCCTCAGCACCACGTAAGCAAAAAAAAAAAAAAAAGCCGGAAGTGGTGCTGTGGCTCAAGTGGTAGAGCGCTAGCCTTGAGCTGAAGAGCTGAGGGACTGTGCCTAGGCCCAGAGTTCAGGCCCCAGGACTGGACCCCCCCCCCCCAAAAAAGATTGTAATATGAATATATTATAAATTATGTTTAAATCACGTATTGCAATATTGAAGTTTTACGTAGGTATATTAATGTTTGTAAATAACATCATTTCAGTAGAGCTCACATTTCTTTCTTTTTTCTTTTTGTTTTTTTGTCAGTCGTGAGGCTTTAACTCTGGGACTGAGTGTTGTCCTCAGCTCTTCAGCTCAAGGCAAGTGCTCTACCACAGTGCCCCGAACCCAACCACAGCTCCACTTCCAGGTTTTTGGTGGTTAATTGTGTATGAGTCTCACTGACTTTCCTGCCCAGGTTTGCTTTGAACTGAGATCTTCAGATCTTAGCCTCCTGAGAATCTAGGATTACAGATATGAGCCACTGGTGCCCAGCTAAGATCACATTTCTAATGAAAACATAAGTTGTGCTTGAGGTGTACCCCAATAAATTTACTTTCAAATGACTTTAAATTTAATTTTCATGTTAGACACATTACTCATTTAATTCATGTGGTGCTATAATTGTTATATTGTTGGTAATTTTTGAAATGGAATAATGTATGTGTTAGAAGTATTAATTTTGAGCTAAGCACTGGTGGCTCAGGCCTGTAATATTACCTACTCAGAGGCTGAGATTTGAGGATGGAAGTTCAAAGCCAGCCAGGCAGGAAAGGCCGTGAGACTATCTCCAATCAACCACCAGAAAACCAGAAGTGGTGCTGTCGCTGAAAGTGGTAGAGTGCTATCCTTGAGCAAAAGCACTCAGGTATAGTGCTCAGGACCTGACTTCAAGCCCCACAACCAAAAACAAAGGAACAAAAAAAAAAAAACAAAAAAAAAAAAAACCCAAACAACTATTTGTTTTGTTACTGTTACAGGAATATTTTCTAGGAAAGAAAACTCTATGGGAGATAGAATAACTTATATTTACAGTTAATTTTTCTGATCAAATCCTTACCCTGCCACTAATTAGTTGTATTGACTAAGGAGTTTTTCTGAACTATTTCTGTATGTGTAAAGTAGACATGATAATAACATATATAATAGGTAGGTAGCACCAAGTTAGTTAGATAATTTGACAGCATTTTGATAGTACATAACTGAAAATTTATTATGTTTCAGGCACTATACTAGATGTGGAAACACAGAACAAATAACTCTCAGTACCTATTTAATTCCATTTCCCATTATTTGATGGTTGTTAGCCTTTATTCCATTTCAGAGTCAGATTTAGTCTGCTAAACCAATAATGAATTCCTATGTATTTTTGAATCCCCGTTGCTTTGTTATTAGTGCTTTTATAAATATGTTCTTCTTATGCCTCTTCCGAATGATGAGATAATGTACTCATTGACTCAAAACTCTACAGTGGCATTCTGCCATGGTGAATTATGCATGGTATCTAATAGGACTAAGAGAGGAACTGAGCAATGCAGATTACCAATATGTAATTTGCAGCTATATGCAAATATGGCAATATTCTGTGGATACTGGGGCCCTCCTCTCCATGTCTTTAAAAATATTTTTCCTTCTTCTGGGATGCAAACAAGACAATGAAGAAAAAACAATGAGTATTTAATCAAACCACCTAAGTCAGAGAGCTTCAACCATGTTATTCAAACCATATTAATGCAATTCACATCAGTAAAATATAATGATTGAGGCATTGCCTTATAAAAGTTTCTTTTGTTTCATGGAGTTAGATGTTCAAGTTTGAAATCAAGAGACCCCCAATAAAGAGGAATTATACTCATAAACTGACATGTTTGTGCAACTACTTAAACATCATTGAAAAGTAAACTAAAATGAATAAAAATATAATCAAGAGATAGCATTACTTTATTGTTTCTGGCTAGGGTAAAACAGTGTTTGTAATGCTTTTGTAAATGGCATTGTTTTTGTAATTTGATTTTTGATAGCATATGGAAATATAGCTGATTCTTATTGGTATTTATTTATTATGCAGAGTAATTCTTTTTCTTTATGTAAGCTAGAATTGTATTTATATATAAAGTATTGATCCATCATTGATCCCTTGATAGATGGATCAACCAGCATGATTTGGCTCTTGTGAATAGTACTGTGATAACTTTCATTCTTAAACATAAGGTTCTTGTTTTGGTAAGTATTTTTTAGTTCATGAACTAATGATGGATTTGTTGAATTTTGTCTACATTTGTTGAGATGATCATGTCTATTTCCTGGTTTATGCACTTGATTCCATATATTATATTACTATCTTCAAATGTTAATATTCCCTTGAGTTCCCGAGATACATTCTGCTCAAATATGACTCATTATTATTATTTTTAGGTTGAATTTTGTTTTCTACTTTTTTGAGGATGTGTATGCATGTATGTGAGAGAGATAGAGACAGAGTCAGAGAGAGCAGATATAAAATTGTAAGATATTGGCCAGTATCTTTCTTTTCATGTGATTATTGCATCTAGTTTGGTAGGATGATGATAATCCTGCCCTTTTAAATTGAGTCAGGCAGTATTTTCCCCTCTATGTTTTGGAATATTTTCAGAAAAGATTATTTCTATGTCCCTTAAGCCTTTGTTGAAATTCACTTTTGAGGTCATCAGGATACAGTCTTTTTATTGTACAATTTTGAAAAGGTAAAATCAAACTCTTTACTTATCATACATTCATTCCCACATTCATTCACAGCTCTTGAAGTATCTGATCTGATATCATTTTTAAGGGAACTAAAACGGATATTATATTTATTGTCTGATTTCAGAGATAACAAATGACAATGGTAAACTTCTGATGAACGTGCATTCAAATATAAAAATTTATTTCAATTCCATTTCCATTTTGTTCATAGTCTTCCAAAGAGCCTGATGGAGATTATGCATACCATTTGATTAAATTGTGGCACAGGTTGTTAAGGTACAAAAGTCTTAATGGAAATGCAGACACTTTCAAGAAAGTATCTTTTTTTATTGTGAAAATACCATACAGAAGAGTTACAATTACGTGGGCAAGATAATGAGTACATTTCTTATGACGCATTGTTGCCTCCTCCTTTATTTCCCCTTCCCATCCCTTCCCATCTTTTATACTTTTTCTCAATATTGTGGACATCTTGTTAATGTATTTAATTGAATACATTTTTTAAATCAATTCTTCATCTGGATGTATGATTTTGGTGTTCTCATGTTGCCTCTTATCTTTTGATCTATTGATTTTTATCTGGGAAAGGTTACCTTTGTGTCCCTCATGCTGAACAAAATTGGCAATAAAACCAAATCTCTGTAAGAGTACTCCATAGTTTAGGGATGATGGTCTCAATCTATATTTGTATTACATTTTTGGCTCACAATGGAGATGCATCAGACTTTGATTTTGTACATGTAGGGACAGTACATAAAACATTAGAGTGGCTTTTGAATTTGCTTTGTATACATTAGACAAATGACTTACTCACAAACTTGATATATAATTCAAATCAATTCTATTCCAAGTCTTGTTCTAGATGAGTAAACACAATTGTCGTTCTCTTTGTTCTTATGGAATGTTTCAAATAATTATACTGCAAGATGTCTCAGGGTGAGAAATTAAAGGGAACTATGGGAGACAATCAAGCTCTTATGGATTATACTAAAAATATTACAATATTTTGCTATATGTGCACATAGGAGCTAATTAGAAATATATGGTTTTCTCCTTTCCATAATTAGACTTTTCAGATAGATTAAATTAAACAATGTAAGTCAGACCCAAAGAAACGTAAGTTGCATAGTTTCCCTCATTTATGATAACTAAAATGTGCACATAAATCTATAAGTAAACATTCTCCATGGTATAAAAATACTCTGAGACATGATAAATTATACAGGTATCTAAGCATTCACAGAGTGAGACCAAACGAGGGTACTCTTAGGAGATGAACAAAATAGTATAATAGCTATGTGCATCTGGCTATATAAAATAATGTTTACTGAAATGAACTCCAGAAAATACAAACAGGAACTTTTTTTCTTTGTTGCTGTTTTTGTTTTGTTTGTCAGTTTATCTGTCTTAGGGAGCGTGAGGGGGACACAGAATGGAGGGACAAACACAGCAATGATACCCACTAGAACCTATATTGAAAATTAACTGTGCAACTAGCGGGAAGGGACAAGAGGTAAATACTGGGAGAGAGCGATGTAAGGGGTGATATTGTTCAAAATGAAATATACTCATTACCTGATTTATGTAACTAACTCCTCTGTACAACACTTTTACAATAACAATCATTTTAAACCTGTTTCCCAGAAACTATGATTGACAAAAATACAATTTTTCTGAATTTTTTTCTTTCATAGTATATAGATAATTTCAAAAAGTATAAAGACCGATAATTCTATGAAGCCCACACTGACTAATCTGGAATAGAGCAATGTGAAACTGAATCAAATTCAATAGAATGAGAGGTCTATGATTATGTCAGTTTTGCCTGCTCTGATGAGGTCTTATCTATAAACATGTTCTTGATAAAGCACTACCTTTCAATGCAGAGAAGCTGAGCCTCATGGAGATAGAATGAGGTTATAATTGTGAGGGAGTTGATGCACTTTACTTGAGTCCTTTTGTTTCTAGAACATCCTATCTAATGTATTAATATGTAATATCCATTGATCCATTAGCATTCTTAATTATTAATTAAATATTAATTTAAATGAATATAGAAAGTGAATCTATACTTAGATATAATGTTATACATTTTTTTCATTCTTTTCAGAGGTACCATGGAATCGAAAATGCTTTCTAGAGTATTAACTATATAGGCCACATTATAAAATTGAAGTGGAATATAAAAAAAGAATCCGTAAAGGGAAAGTGTTGGTTTTCTGCCTTTTTTTGAGAAGGAGGAGGGCTGACTATAAGATGCATGCCTAATGGATTTAGCTTAGTCCTACTGGTCATTTAATAGCTTTTTGTTAAGCTTGTAATGTGTGCAAGGGAATATAATTTGTGTTGATATCACCAATATAATGTGAAGAAACACTGAAGCAATAGCATATTTCCATTTGGTTAGTTTGAAAAAAATCTCTCATCAAAATGTTTAAAATGATGGTTTTCTATATATTCTATAATTGACAATTTCAAGGAGATTAAAATTTTTACACTGAGATACAAAGTATAACTAGCAACATCAAACAGATGCTTTTAAGTCCAGTATCAATTTCATAACCACATACAAATCCAAAATATTAAATAAAAATTAATTTCAGTCTTTGTTTTATTGTGTAAAACCTATGCCTGGAGAAGAGATGACTTTGGAGTATTATCTTTGCTTCCCATATTTATGGTTAGAATTTTTTCTGTAAGCATTATTGAAGTAGAACTAGAGGAGAAACAAAGAAAAAGCAGACAGTCCATCCAAGTACATCCATGTCAGATATTAGAATATCATTACATAGCTTTGAATCTTCTGAGATACTATCTGGGCCCACAAAATTATTAATGAGCATGCAATACAACACTCTAGCGAAACTCAAGTGGTCCTTGATGTAATAAGTTGACATTAGACCTGGCCCTAGGCCCAGATTTCTAGGAGATGTATCCATGACCTTGTGATTTTGTGACTGGATGAATACATTATTGTTTATTGGTTTCTATTTTTAAGAGTTTACAAGGGCATATTTCAACTAATATATACACCATGCGTAGGAAAAAAAACAGTGGACCATGACCACAGGTGGGACAATGTTATTATTGCATACTATCATATTTTATTTAGTCTACTAATGCTTTGAAAAAGTTAATAGAGCAGACACTTTTAAAGTGCACTTGAAAAGGAGGACAAAGTACTTTACCATACTTTATCTGGAGCCACAAAATACCACCAACTGAAGGATCAATTTTAAAATAAAATAACACTGTGATTTAGTACTTATTAGACAGAATAAAGAAGAAGGAATGCAAATACAAAGACCTTAAACACAGGAGAGTTTCATTTAGTGGGTCTGTCCTGACATTTTGGAACAGAAGTCCTTTGGAGAGTTTGCCTCATTATACAGGTATATCATTCACTGAATTTTCTATACTATCTCAGTGGGTTATGGAACATTGATGTCTAAGTCTGCTACGTTAAGAACTCATTTGATAAATAATAAAAATATTAGAATGTAGCTACAAAAAATCTAGGCATTGATAAAAAAAAGTAGGATCTAAAACTAGATTTGTTTATAATTAGTAGCACATGCTCACAAGTGGCTTTGTGAGATAAGCAGACATAGTTTTTTATTTTAAAGGTGTACAGAGGAGTTGCAGTTACCTAAGTAAGGAAATGAGTACAATTCAAGTCGATAATTTTAGAACTATATTCCAAATGCCAGTGTACGTGGATCATCAAAGTCTCCACCCATGTGTCTTTCTTCTATCTGTCTACTCCAGGCTTTCCTTACATTTGTTTTTTTCCCCCTCTTGATCCATACTGGAAAATTGGAAACTTTTTGAAAGTTGAAGAAGAGCAGATCCCATGAGTGTGCTTTTGTGCATAGAAAATGCATTCATTGTACTATGGACTGTGCTAATTCAGTAATATTATCCCAGAATATTTTTGTATATACATTTATTGTAAAAATAATGTACAGAGGGGTTACAGTTACATGAGCAAAGTAATGAGTAAATTTCCTATTGAGCATTGTTACCTTCCAGAATAATTTTAAAAGAAAAGTTTACCTATCACCACAGATTTGTGGATTGTCAAGCAATAAAAATTACATTAATATTTCAGATTCAGGACTGGATGACTTGAAACTACAAGTTACACACACATACACACTCACAATCATGCACACATACTCACACCATGTGAGTCTGAAAATAGCCAGTAGGCTATAGAACATTTGAGGACCATTGCTCTATTACAAGTAATAAAGTAAATGAGTAGCAATGGAAATGAATCATTTTCATGCGTGAGATATTAATATAGACTCTCATGAAATCCTCTGAACTATTCTGATAGGAGATACTTTCATTACGAAGCTATCCGGTGAATATATGGAGAATAAAGGTAAAGAGAGATTGCATTACTTGTCTATACTCATACAGTAAGAAGATGAACTAGGATGGGTATTCAGATGTATTTCACTTTTTCTTATCTTTGGCCATTGATCACAGTAAAAGTTTATTGAAGCTCATTTTTGAATAATAAGTTTTAGCACATGAATGAAAAGCCTCATATCCTAATAAAAACTGATATTGCATTTTGTTCATATAGCTATTAAAATGAATGTAGGACACACTATCATTTGGTTTTTAGTAATGTTTAATACAGCATGGTCTAATTTTATAATCAACACAATTTCAAAATGGTCATGAATGTAAATAATATCTTGTGATATCTGAAATAACTAAGACATTATGAAAAATAACTGTGATTTATCTGGAAGACAAAACACATACTGCTAGTACAACCATACTTTATTGCCCACATTTGTAATGGGAAGAAATGATGAATTTTAGGTAAAAGTTAAAAATAGTGAAGATTTGCAGCATTATCCCAGTTAAAAGACTCAATTCCATTTCCACATACCAAAATAAGAGTTTCTGCTCAAGAGATGTCTTACCATTTAAGATCATTCTCTAGAATGATAGTCCTGACGTACTATGACCTTATCTAGTGTAAGGTGAGAAACAAGTAGTATCAATTTGTCAAACAAATATTTTAAAAACTGTACATTAAGTCAAAAGATTTCCTCAAAACCAAATACACCCTCAAATTACAAATATATTATTAGAAAGATTATTGATTTGATGATGCCAAAGGAATTCTAAATACTGTATTGGACATGCAGTGATATTCTGTAATATAAATCTCTAGTTCATTCCTCGTACTTCGTGGTCCTGGTTGCTTCATCTAACACTTGGAATATGATCAGAATTCTTTCTTTACCTTGGAAATCCTATTGAGCTCTAGTTGTCTTCTTCCTTCAGCCTCAGTTCTAATCCCTTCGTGGATTTTGTAATAGAGACTTCACACAGTTTCTCAAACATAGTATTCCTTCCTCAGGGCTTTGTTCTTTCAGTTCTTTTTGCTTGAAATGCTTCTTATTTTGAGAATGCAGGGTTCTTTCCTCCACTACTTTCCAGCTCTGCTTCAACGTCACAAACTCAGAGGCCTTCACTTAGACCCTATCCGAAACTAGCACATCTTCACCCTGTCACTGTTTTCCTCACCATTGTTTTTCTTTCTAATCAACTCTGAAGACCTGTTGACTTGTTACATTCATAGCATTTTTCTGAAAAAGGAAATTAAAGCATTTTTATACTTTTAAAGGGGGAAAACATTGTATGCTGAGTATGTAACTTAATATATATCTTGAAAAAATGTGAAGGCAATGAATGAATATATGTTTAGTGACTTCTATTATTAGAAAAGTAATAATTTGCATGAGTTCCAGATGCAGTATTAAGTATATATTTTGATTGATAGCTACATTTGTGCATTCAACTATATTAGTATTTTCAGTGAAGTTAATGTCCTAGATTAAATGTTTCAGGGTTATACTTTTCAATAGAGGAAAAGGGATAAAGTTATTGGCTCAGTTGTCCAAAATAGTCAAAATATGTGCAGGTTTATTTTTGTGTGATATAGAATCCATTACTACAACTCAGACTGATTATGTAATTCTTCCTCAGCCAGGGAAGGCACAAGCTTGTCTAAGACTAGAGAATTCTTGTCTATGCAAATTCAGAGACCAGTGATTTTCTGAGATCCACACAGGGGTCAGAGTAAAGGTCATGAAGAAAGTGCATTTTGTTTCAATTCTAATTGTAATGAGAGAAATATTATATATATATATATATATATATATCACCTTATCATATAATTAAATATCTAAATCCTTATTTCCTAAAAATAATGTTATATGTTTTTATTAGTTTATTTTTCAGTTATTTATAAATGCAGAACTTTACATAAATGCATTATCTCAGGTCATAGTAACCTGTTCATTGAGCAGTGTCCTTTGTAATTCTTTTTATATATGTTATTTCCTTTCCACATACTCTAGTTAAATCATATTTTATCTGATAACCCACATTAGCAAATGTCTGTTGGTTGGTATGCAATATTCTAATTGTGAAATACACATATAAACTCATGCATATCACTAAAGCCCTTGATGAAAATCCAATAGATATTCATGTTTGTTTTGTACATATTGATACAAAATTCTCTATCTAATCATATATGCCTACACATAAATATATATGTATATTTACACATAATCTACATACATCTAAAAATTAGTTAAAAATGAGGGAAGTCAATTTGCGAAATTAAAAATTCTTCATTGTTTTGTATTTTCAGTTTCTCAGGTAGGAATACATTGACAAAATTCTTTCCAATACCTTGGCAACACTATAATTCATTTTGTAAATATTTACAAAATGTCCCATTCTATAGCATATCAAAGATCATATAGGTACTTACAAATGTTAAAAAATTCATGTAGTATATCTAAGGGCATTCTATTGAATTCTAGACCCCCCCTTTTATGGTATAGTTTGCAGGGAATGCGTTTTCTAAGTGAAGGTTATATTAATAGTATTGTCAGATATATTTGCAAAAAAGGCTGTAGTAGCTTACATATTTACCAGATTAATAAGAGGAGGGTACTCTTTACTTAATTGTTGCAAGTTTGATAAGTGTAAAATGCTATTAATTTTGCCTTATTTTCTATGTTCCTGACAAATAATACATTTAAGCATGTTTGCAAGATTTCAGATTTTTCTTTGATATATGCACAACTAACCACATTTTTACTGGGTTGTTGGTATAATACTACTACTAAAATGTCTTAGATATCTTCTAGACTCATGACTCCATAGGAAATGAAAAAACCCATATATTTCATAGCCTCAAAATTTCAGTTTAGAAATTCTGGAAAAATGCAGCAAATAAACATAAAGAAATTTTGAAGGCTGATGAAGAAGGCAGACTGCTTAGAGAACTTGGGACTCCAGAAACAACATGACAGTGATATTCTTGGAAGTCACATTCTTGAAGTTGCCTTACAGCCTTCAAATGTCACAAAAATAACGAAGACCAAAAGTAATACAATATAAGAGAAACATTTTCCCTGGGTAAAACAAAACAAGAAGTCATTGTTATAACTACAGGAAATCTTTTTGCAGAACTTACCTTGTCAGCCAAACATAAACAAGCAAATACTCTAGTATCAACCTTTCAACCCCTTACATCCTGATTCTATTAGTGAGGACTAGCGATTTTGTATTCCATTGCTTGCCTTGTCGAAGCTGATGATTTTCAGATTCTTTTGTTAATTCTTAGCATTCTATGCTATGTAAAAAACACACAATAATTCCTCACACTGTGGTATAGTTTGCCCTAACAGGGAGCTGATATACCATCCTCCAGATGGCAAAGGTATAAGGTCCTCTCATAAGGGCCAGATTCCTACAGTGTGCTACTGAGCTGATCCTTTTCTATTGCTATAAAGATACTGAATTAAAGGAGTCAAAGGAAGGAAAGTCAATACTTAGCTTCACCCTCTCCAACTAAATGGTAAAGTGGTTCACTTTCTATGAAATACAGTTTGTTGACTCCACAAAAACAGAACATACATTTATTATATCATTCTGTAATTTCACTTCTGAGTATTATTCTCCAAAATTGAAAATTGGGACTCATATATTTATATACTCATGTATGTCACAATACTGTTCCCCAAAGTAAAAAATGTGAAATAATCCCAATATCAATTGAAAGATGAGAAGGCAAAATATGATATATACATGCTGCATAATATAATTCAACTTTAAAAGGATAGAAGTTTAGAGACATGATAAAAAAGATAAACGTTGAATATATTAGGAGACATCAAACAAGTCAGTTGCAAAAATGTAAAAACAATGATTATGCTTATATGAGATATCCAGATGCTCAAATACTTAGAGACAGAAAATAGACTGCCAGGATTAATATTATTTCTGGCTGTGAATGGATATTTTTTAAATTGGTACAAAGTTTCAGTTTGGGATGACAGAAAGTTCGGGACATTAATGAAAATGGTTGCAAAACAATATGAATAAACTTAGTGATGTTCAACTGAACATTTAAAGGTGATAAAATTTTGGTGTATTTTAAACTGTTTATTTGTTTTATTATGCTTTTATTGTAAAAATATTGTATAGAGGGGTTACAGTTACATGCGCAAGGCAATGAGTACATTTCCTATCAAATATTTTTGCCTCCTCCTTTGTTTTTCCCCTACCATCCCTTCTCTCCCACCTCCCCAACTATACTTGTTACAAAAGTAGTTTTTTGTAATTTAATTTTATTGTCAAGATGATTTACAAAGGGGTTAGTAAGGTATTCAGTACATTTCTTGTCAAACATTGTTACCCCCCTCCCTCTTTTTTCTCCCACTTTCCAATCCCTATCCCCCACCCAAGTTGTAAAGTTAATTTCCAACATAGTCTTGTGAGTATTGCTGTTTTAAAACTTTATATTTGAAATAAGTAATAATATTGATGTGATCTGACCAGACAGCTTCAATATTTGACCTAGATGTGGTAAGAAAAGATGTCTATACATTTTGGTTTGATTGTGATCCTCCCGAGACTTGAGACAGAAAAGTTGATGTTGGAATTATTTGATACAATTGTCTTGCTTCGTGCTGTGGGCCCATAGCTGTAATTGTAGCTACTCAGAAAGCTGATCTTAGGACTGCATTTTGAAGCCAGTCAGGGAAGAAAAACCTCTAATAAGAAAACTTTTAAAATCTATAATTGACCCACAAAACACTGGATGTGGTTGTGTAGCTCAAGTGGTAGAGTAGCAGCCTTGGGTGAAAAAGCTATGCAAGAATAATAAAGCCCCTAAATTCAAGCCCAAGGACTAGTACATAAAGAAACTGTTGCCAAAATTCTTGTGAGTGTAGAATCTGAATTACAAATGTATAAGAGGTTCAATAATACCTTCTTTATTTTATCTATTCCTAAGCATTAGATCTAAGGACTTTTAAAAAGTAAAGATTGATTAAATATTATATCAGTCCAACTCTATGATATGCAGGAACAAAAATCTACAAAAATAGTATAAATCAGTGGTTTTTGGGACTTTAGTGTAGAGTAGTAGGTATGAATAAAGAGAGCAAACACAAGAGGTTTAGAATTTATTCTGTGTGATTTTGTATTTGCCATTATGTATTTGTCAAGATCTATTGAATTTTTAACACAAGGAATTAACTGTAGCTAAACTGTTAATATTAGTTAATAGAATAATATCAATATTGCATCATAAATTACAACAAATGTACCACATTGTAAGATGCATATAATAATGAAACTGTTAGATAGGCAGTGGATATGTGTGAAGTCAATTTTCTGATCATCTTTTGAGGCTTAAAAATACCCTGAAAAATAAAGCCTATTAATTTCAAAATATGCAAACTACTTGAAAAGCCAATTTGCCAAAGATTTACATCTTCAGAAACACATAAAAAGATATTCAAAATCATTTGTCAGCTTGGAAATGCAAATGAAATCATTATCAGATGCTACTAAGCACTAATTGGAATTGCTAAAATCCAAAAAAAACCCATGAAAATATAAAATGTAAGAAAGGATGGAAACTAAAAGAACTCTCATTCATTACTGATTAGAATAATAAGCATATAGCCACTTTGGAAGGGAGTATTTATGATCCTATTCATTTCACATTATAGACAAAGAGATGACATTCATAGGGACATCCATGGGGGCTGATAGTTCATGTTAGAATGATGCACAGATGATCTAACTGAAATGGTTACCTCCATATTTAAGGGATTGGGATATGTTGTTTTCTGATTTCTATTTCAGGAGTCCTAGTGAGGCTAGTTTCTTCTGTGGTGTATATCCTCAGCTCATCAGAGTGTAATACCACCTAGTTTCACTCAGCAAATGAGGACAATAAAGATCTCAGATGAGTCTCTACAACAGATAGTGGTTTATACTCTGTCTCATTTTCAGACCTGGTATACATCAGGCAAGGATGGTTGGATGTCACATTCTTATCCTCTATTTTAATTCTGATGTAAGCATACCATTATCTCAAGGTACTTAACAGAGAGCAGAAAAGGAATAGCTTCAAGCACAACCAGCTTTTTGTTAGCCCTCTAGATAAACTGAGGATCTTTTATCATTTAAACAGAAGCCATTACCTGTGGTTTTCAAGGCCCATGTGTCAAGCAGACCATCCCACATTTCCTTTTCATGGCTCTCATAGAGATAGAAATCTCATTCTGAGGAACTCACAGTGAGTTCAGTTACAGAGTAAGAGATCATGCTCTGACAAGTACAACTATAAATATGAATGTGATAGACGACCATAAAATTGAATACCAACCAATTTTCATCCTGAGAGACTCTACCAGGATGAGCCCAGTATGAAGGAGGTAATTTTTCCTGACTTTCATTTGGAATCTCTCAGGGAACAGTGGACCTGATTTTTAAGCTCCAGGCTTAGTTCATCAAAGAAAAGGGCCTAAGACTTTCAGACCTTGAGAGGCATCAAGGTAAGAACTACAAAAGAATCTCTAGGACTCCCCACTGTTCCTACTCTGGAAGAAACCCATCAAAGAAAATTTATGTGGGTTATATCTTGGACACTGAAATTAATGATACTCAGAAGCATATAATCTCAAATCAGCAGAAGAAATAGCATCAGACTTAGCTGGGTCTCCAGATAAATATCTTCACAGAACTGTTAGGGGAACTCTGACCCTAGATTGGAGCAGGGTGGCTTAGATAAACCAGCTCTTGTTTTCAGACATGGAGAGCTCTAGGAAGGGCTTTTGATCCAAATCACACTCCATTTTCTCCTTGGGATTTCACACAAATAGGATTCTTTGCCTGAGGGTTTCTTTCACTCTACAAAACAAGGGTATACTTGCAATGCAATTCACACTTCCCAATACCTTCCCAATACCTCTACCATGGTATTTTCTTTGTATGAACTGGAAATGAGGGCTTTCATTGGAGAATTCAGATCACAGAGCAATTGAAATGCAGAAATTCCCAGATGTCAAGGTAAGATTGGTGACCTGAATGTATATCTAGGACATTACAAACATAGGGAATTCCAAAGCATAGGGAATTCCATAGTACCAATTTTACAATGTCCATTACTGTGAATCCTGGAAAACCACTTCAGGTCTGCTGGTTGAACACATTCGGGAAAGCCTTCTCATGTCCTTTTCCAAGCTAATATGAGATAGACTAAACAGAAGGGCTTGATGATTTTTGAGGCCTTAGAATGTCACCTAAGGATAAGACCCATACATTGGCTTTCCTCAGTGCAATAATCTGCATTTCAATGTGCATGCTTTATGAAGATAGAGGTCAAAATTCTAACTTCAGGAAGGTCCAGGTCAAGCTGGGGCGACTTTAGTGTAGGATAGCTTTATGTTCCTGTTCTGCATAGTTACATGGCGGTTTTAGCCTTTTCTTTTTTTTCTTTTTTTTTTTTTAATTTAATTTTATTTTATTTGAGAACATACTGTACAGAGGGGTTACAATTACATGGGCAGGATAATGCATACATTTCTTACCAAGCATTGCAGCCTCCTCCTTTGTTTACCCTTCACCTCCCTTCCCAGCCTCCCCCTTCCCTCCCACCCAATCATACCCCCCCACTCCCCCCCCCCCCCACCGACATTGTAATGCTGGTTTTGACATGACATTTTGTACTTCTCATTGTTCCAACAGGTCCACCTGAATCCTTAAACGACTTGTTTGTCCCCATCTCCTCCACATGTTATACTGACATCAAATATAGTGAAAGCGGGGGTTACACTGTAGGGAAGGGACATACAAAGCAACAAAGAAATAATCTTATAAATGCGTTAGAAACACATGCATGAAAGAAACAAAAACATTAAAATACATATTTGAGGTTTCGTTTTCCTAACATCACATTATCTGACTTTTTCCGCTTGACTCATACCTATACTAGATATTGCAAATAAGGGAAACCATGGGACCTATGTTTCTTTGGGCCTGGCTTACTTCACTTAATATAATTTTTTCCAAGCCTTTCCATTTTAGCCTTTTCTTTTCAGATATTTCAAATGCTGAACTTGTAAGTAAAAGATTATTCATTTTATAATATATGCTTATGCCTGACATTGGCCCTACATTTATTGCAGTTTGTCAAGTTTGAAAACATATAGAGGAAATGTTTTCAGTGATTGACTTTTTATTTCTTGCTCTATTTATAAAATTAATTGTGATATTCCTGAATTTGCTTGGTTTACTCATGAAAATAAGAAGAGCTGCCTAGTGTATTTGCTGTCATTCCTGTCAATTCCTGTTGTAGCAAGGACAATGGTCAAGCCCCACTCGATCCAGTTGTTGGTTGAGATTGGGTTTTGAAAACCTTTCTTCCTGGGGTAGACTTGAACTGCATGGTTCCCAATCTCAGCTTTCTAAGTAGACATCGTGGCATTTCAGTTTTGATGCCTAGTTTTTTTTTTTGTTTGTTTTACAAACAACTTGATTGTGCTACTTTCTATCCTTTCCATGTTTTCCAAAAAGTCTTAATTTACTCCTTGCTCCTAGCAAGGATACACAAACATACTTCTTTAATTCAGTTTTCTACAATTGACATTTGATATTTCAGTTTTTCTGAATGGTGGCTAGACTTTTACCAAAATTGCCAAAGTGATCCTAATATTTCTATGAAAATGTGACTCAGAATGGCCAGACACTTTTAATAAATGACAAAAATTTGATGATTCACATTTTCTAATACAAATGCAGTCAATATATTAAGTGTATACTCTGCAACAGTTGAATTGCATAAATTGAGGCTGAGGATCGAATTGAAAATAGTGGGGAGAAAAATGGGAGGGGTGAGACTGATTAAAATGCATTTTACTTATAACTTGACATGTGGAATTTAAATTCATTTGTGCAATTATTTAATAAAAAGTAATGAAAAAAATTATAAAGGCTAAATTATCTGAAATGCAAATGAAATTGAAATGACACTCCAAACATAAGCCTTATTTATGGTCTGTCATTTTATGTTTCTTTGGTAGTACTGGGTTTTGAAATTGTGCCATACTCTTTCTAGGTAGACATTGTGTGACTTGAACCATGTCCTCCTGCCCTTTTTTCTTTATTTTTCAGATGATGTCTTTTTTGTAATTAATGTACTATATTGTTTATTATGGAGGTGATTTACAGAGGGATTACAGTTACATAAGTCAGGTACTGAGTATATTTCCTTTCATACAGTATCATTTCTTCCCACACTCTCTCCCAGTCCCTCTCTCCCACCTCCACCCAGGAGTTGTATAGTTCACTTTCATCAGTGTTCAGTGAGCTCCACTGCTGCACTTTCTTTACTCTTATTCTTTCCAGTTCTGTACTCTCTTCCCAATCCTCCCAAAGGTATACACATAAATACACCATACATAAAGAAGACATAATAATAAAAATGTAAATTAAAAAAACATTAAAAAAGAGAGATTGCTCATTTCCAGATAATGTCTTAAGTATGTCCCCTGGGCCAGAATTGCATCATGCAACTTTTACTTATACACAAAATTTTTAACTAAGTATCTCACACAGCTGGGATTATAAGCATGCACCATCATGGGCAGTTTGTTTGGCCAGATTAGAGGATGGTCTGTTTTGCTCAGGTTGGCCTCGAACTATAACCCTCCTAATCTCTCCCTCCTGTTTAACATGTATCACTGGCATGTACCTCTACACCCATACCAGGACTTCCATCATTTTCTTCTATAAGGGTGCTAAGAATATTTTATTTTATTGTAAAGATGCTGTACAGTTACATGATTAAGGCAATGTATACATTTCTTTTCGAGCATTATTACCCCTTCCTTTGGTGTTCTTCCACTATCCCTTCCCTCCTCTACGTCCTTCACTCCCTCCAGCCATCCCCCCCACCAGAAGTTGTGAAGTTCATTTCCAATAAAATGTCTTGTGGGTATCATTGTTGCAATGGGTCATCCTCTGTTCTTGATTCAGAGTTTTGTTTTTCCTTTCCCCCCCCAAATTGAACATGTATATACAAGATGCAGGGTACCAAAATAAAGCACAATGCCATCAGGGGATATACCATAGGGGGAAGAACATACAAAGGAAACAAAAAAATCACATAGTACATTAAAAACAACAACAAAGAAAGACCTCTTGTGTCTGTATCTTGGGGTTCATTTCACTTAGCATCATCTTATATGGTCATATGTACATAGCTTTTGAACTTTTCTGCTCATCTAATAAAATTACCCTAGTTTGCTAAGAATATTTGATGGAGAATTAGTCTTTGAAACAAATTACACAGCAAGTGATGGTTACATGAATGTATAAAAACGAAATTGTACTCATTTCACACTATTTACAAAAGTCAGCTCAAAGTAGATCAAAGACTGAAATATAAGAGCAAAAAGTTATACAATTTGTATAAGGAAACATAACTACAAATATTTTTGTTCATGAATTAAGAAATGACTTTTAGATGTTTTTAACCAAAGTCCAAGTGAGTAAAGAAAAAATTTCAAGAATTTCCTGTATAAAATTAAGATATTTTATATTGTAATTGATATTATCAAGAAGCAAAAATTAGAGATGAACTTTGCAAAATTTTTCCTGAGAGGGATCCTTCATTTGGATGTATATAAAAGTATTATTCTCTCCTCAAAATATTAAGAATGTTGTTGCTACTTTAACTTTAATGTAGCAATGAAAAATTCATGTGTTCTTTCACATATTTTCTCTCCAATAAAGCCTTAATAAGAATGTAAGCATTTGCTTATGAACCTTCTTTGTATATGAACCTTGAGTCCTCTTAGCAGCATCTCCCTAAACAAATGAAACAGATTTCAATACTAGTAAAGAACTCCTTGAATTTCAGCATTAAGGATTTAAGAAACAGAAGTCTAAGACTTTCAATAAATTACAGATTCAGCAAAAATAGGGGTGATAAATTAATGCATTGAAATTTTTGCAGCAGAAATAATAACTAACAAGTGTTCAGACTGCATGTAAGTACAATATTCAACATTCATTAAGTATTTTTCAAATGAAAGTATATGCAAATATGTTTTGTGCAATTTAAATCCATGATTAAGTGTATAATTTAGATGCTTAATTGAAGTTTTTATTGAAAATTTTCATAATAAATCTGTCTGATATATATGTATAATTAACTTTGTGAAACTGTCTCGCCAAAATAAATTTACACATTATATAAAGATTGTTCATGTTGTTAATAGTACACTACATATAGTGATAATCAAACTTAGTTCAGTTAGGCCTTTTACATGAAAGCTTCACAAAAGCCAAAACTTGTAGTATTTTCATTCAAACAAATGTATCTATTTGAAGGCATTGGTAATGGCAATGTAGGTTCTTCTGAAAGATAATACTGTGGCCATTTTGTGTGTGTATGTGGGGATGGGGGGTCATGGGGCTTTAACTCTGGGCTTGGGTGCTGTCCCTGGGCTCTTCAGCTCAAGGTAAGCGCTCTACTACTTGAATCAGAGAGCCACTTCCGGTTTTCTGGTGGTTAGTTGGAGATAAGTGTCTCATGGACTTTCTTGCCTGGGCTGGCTTCGAACTGCTATCCTCAGATCTCAGACTCCTAAGTCGGTAGGATTACAGGTGTGAGCCACCAGTACCTGGCTATGTGGCCCCTTTTTAAGGATAGTTTTACTAAAAGATACATTCATTTGAAGGTACTGGAGTCATCCTGAAAGCAGCACAAAGAAACTGGAGGGGACTCAATCTTTGAAAATGATAGGTTAAGTAAACTGGATTCATAAATTTTCTCAATGACAGTCAGCACAAAGAAGCTCATCAGTCAGTCACCGTTTTATAAGCTTGTAATGTCAGCAATTGGAGAATGCTTACTGTTGAAGTGCATAGAAATTAAGGAGACATCTTACAGAGGAAGATGTCAGAGTATTGTCTCAAATATGAATTCTTTGGAATCCTAAACTATGTATTCATTATAGGGGAAACTCCAACAGACTGCGGAAACCTATAATAGGAAGCAAAAGCAAGATTCATGTCCTTTTTATGGTTGATAGGTGTCTGGTATCTGTAACCAAACTGTCATAAAGACTTGGTTAAAAACTTTGGGTTTTCACAGATCAAACCTTAATAAACTATAAAATGAATCTTCTGCAGATAAATGTAATCAGTCGGCAATTTACTTCCTAAAAAAATAAGAAAAGTAACACTCTTCAAAAGAAAAATATCCAACCAGAACCAATGTCTCTCATATGCAAACCACAATAACAAGGAAAAAAAAACCTACCTCTAGGCATTCAGAGATGCAGAAATAAATGTGGAACCCATAAGGAAAATGCAGGTAATTGGACTCTAGCAAACTCAAACATTGTGCAGGCATCACAATACACTATCAAAATAGTGAAAGGAAGAGCATTAAATGGGAAACCATTTGTAAATTGTATGTCTCATGGAATTCTAGTGTCCAAGTATGTAAGGAGCTCTTAGAACTCAACAGAAAGACAAATAACCCAATTAAAATGGAAAATACAATGTCTAAAATGGCTAAGAAAAAATGCTCAGCATTATTACTCACTGGAAAATATATGTCAAAACTACAGTAAGATGTCATTTCAAACCCACAAATAGGACAGAAGTGAAAGGATGGTTACTAGCAAGACTTGGGAAAGATGTAGAATAATTGGAAGGTTCCTATTATGCTAGTGGGAGAAGTAAATGATGAAGTTGCTTGGAAAACCATCTACCATGCATGCTAACCATGTATGGTTTACAGAGTTTTAATATATACTTTAATAAATATGAGAAATATGTGTCCTCGAGAAAGCTTTGATACGAATGTCCATACGAGCAGCTTTTATAATAGTCCAGTGGGGAAAGATATGTCCAACGGTAAAAGAATAAACAAAATGTAGTATGCACAGGGAATAAAATATTTTTCAGCCCTGAAATGGATTGTGTCATAAGGTACTGGTGGCTCATGCTACTTGGGAGGCTGAAATCCACACCATGTTTCAAAACCAGCTGTAGCAGAAACAGTCTCAAGATCCATTTTCAAAACCATAGGTAGATCCAGTGGCACATATCTACTCTTCTACCTATAGTAGGGAGCATAACATAGACAGATGGAGCCTAAAGGCCATATGAAAGCTTGAAATGAGAGCCTATCTGAACATTAATCAGGGCTACAGGTATGTTCCACTGGTTAGAGTTTGCCTCATGTATGCCGACCCTGCATTTAAATCTCATACTTCAAACAAATCACTAAACAGATCAAACAAAAATTGGTCGTGTCATTTGTGAGGAAAATTAATGGAATTGGAAACCCTCAAGTTAAACAAAATCAACCAAATTAAAAAATGCATCTTGTCTTTCATAAATACATATAAAACAACCAAAAAAGACATAAACCTAGAATGATTATTTAGGGAGGAATGTCTAGGTGAGGAGATCAATGAAGGTAAGGAAGGGGTGTATGAAGAAGATTGAATTGCGTCAAATGCATGTATGGAAATGAAATCCATCACTTAGTGCAAGAAACTACTAAAAATGATAAAATAATGTCATATTCTACGATATGGATAAACCTTGAAAATATTCTGTTAAGTAAACAAAGCCACACAAACAAGGCTACTCATTGTATAGTTTATACAAACTATCTGGAATAGGCAAATCCACAGAGAACAAAAGAGACTACCCGTCACCAGGGTGAGATGGAGAGCAAGAAAAGTGAGAATGGCAATTGTATTGGCTGATTGTTTCAATACTTCTTTTTAGGCTACTGAAATGTTCACAAATTAGATAGTGACTATTGTTGCATATCTCTGACTATACTAGAAGTTACTGAACTCCATGCTTTAATTGTGTGAATTTAATGGTATGTAAATTATATCTCAATAAAGCTATAAAAACAAATTGAGAATCTCTTGAATCAGTACAGTATTAAATTGCCAATTAAGGAAAAGAAAGAATAGGAAAGCCAAATTGAGCTGCATATTCAAAACAATTGATTTTGTGACTAGAGGTGTGGCTCAGCAGTAGAGTTCTAGTCTTGCAAAACATTTGACTTTATAATTAAATTTCTTCCTACTAAGAAAGCTCCTTTCCCAGAAAATTTTATGATTTTATCCCAAAAATAAAAGGCAATAGCAATAATAACAACAATAATAATAAAAGATACAAATTAAAATATAATAGAATACAGATGCATAGTACAGATATAAATTTAAACATTAGCAACTAATCTAATCATGTATAAAAGCATATAGATTATGACCAATTGAGGATTATGCAAATACAAGACCAATTTAACTTCAAAAAATCAGTCCATGTTATTGCGATAATAAGGTAAAGGAGTAAGCCATATAATTAATTCTTATAAAGATGGAACATAAAATGGTACCAAGTCTGACTAGAAAGGAAATAGTCTTAGCAAAGTTAAAAGAAATAGATACTTTCTGAATCAGATAAAGAAAATATACAAAGAAACTATATTTGGTACTACAATAAAGTGATTCATTCATTCTTATTAAACTCAAAAATTAGACAAAGATGTCCATGGTAAGCACTATGTTTCCTTGAAAAACAAATTTAAAAACGCACACTCAAGCTGATTATGAAAATCAAAGTACCTAAATTAACAAATAACATATTTTCAAAAGTATATTAAATTGGAAGAGTGTGAAATTTAAATTTGTCTAATTCTGAATCTATATTTAACAAAATAATGTGTAATTGCATAAATGCAATGTAACACAATACAGAATTTAGGAAAATATCTACAAATATTTGTTTAAGCTAAGGCCAGTGAAACAATTTTGCAATAAAAAGAATACAAGTAGTGAATCATACTGAAATAACTTTCTATCTGATCCCCATAAGTGAAAGTTATTTCCAGATGGTTCATAGTTTTAATTAGAAAAGCAAACATTATAAAGTTTTTAACACAAAAATATAGAGAACTTAAAAAGAGACTTCTCTCGAAAGGAAATAAGAATAGCCAATAGACACGTGAAGAAATATTCAACTTCACTGACTATAAAAGAAATGCAAATCAAAACCACATTGAGATTCCACCTCACCCCAGTTAGAATGGGCATTATCAAGTAAATGAATAAAAACAGATGCTAGTGAGGATGTGTCCAAAAAGAATTGCTACTATATTGTTGGTGGGAATGTAAACTGTTTCAACCACTCTGGAAAGCAGTATGGAGGTTCTTGAAAGACTAAGCATAGAACTTCCATATGATCCAGCTATCCCACTTCTGGGAATTGACCCAAACCATCACAAACAAGACCACATTAAAGCTATTAGCACAACTATATACACTGCAGCATTATTTACTATAGCTAAGATATGGAACCAATCCAGATGCTCTTCAATAGAAGAATGGATCAAGAAAAGGTGGCATATATACACAATAGAATTTTTTGTTCCCATCTGAAAAAAATGATATCACCACATTCATAAGGAAATGGAAAGACTGAGAAAAGATCATATTAAGTGAAGTAAGCTAGATCCAAAGAAATTTAGACTCAATGGTCTCCCTCATTTGTAATAACTGAATATTGTCTAAGATAGTCCTAGCAGAGAATCACAATAGTTCAATAGCTAAGTACATGCGATCACATGAAATGATGCTAATCGAAATGAACTCCAAGATATGGAAACAAGAGCATTTTTTGTTGTTTTTAATGTGCTATATGAAGTTATTTTTCAATTTATTTTTCCCCTTTGATTTACCATCTGTTGTCATTGTTTTTTATTCTGATATCCTGTGTCTTGTGTATATGTTTATCTGATTTGGGGAAGGGAAGAAGAAAAACAACATGGTAAGACAAAGGACAAAGGGTGAATTAATGTAACAACGATAGTCACAAGACTCTATGTTGGAAATGAACTTTACAATTCTGGGTGGAGGGAGGAGTTGGGAGGAGGGAATGTGGGAGAAAAATGAGGGAAGGGGGTAACAATGTTTGAAAAGAAATATACTTATTACCTTACTTATGTAACTGTAAACCCCTCTGTAAATCACCTTTACAACAAAATAAAAATTAAATTAAAAAAATAAAGAAAGAAATTACAAAAAGAAAAAAATAGAGAACTACCTTCATGAGAAGTTGACACAGAATTTTTAAATTGGTCAAAGAAGTCTTTACAGTTATAATACAAAAGTTGAAGTCTTTTTGTACTATTAATGCGTTTTCAACCAAGAGGCTGGGAGAAAGTATTCACAAATTGTAGTTGGCTATGATTTTGTGTTTAGATTATATGGAAAAACACCTGCACAAATCAATAGAAACCAAAAAGAAAAATCAAAGTATAGGCCAAGTACTTAAAGGAGTACTTCAGAAAAGATAATACGCAAATATCCAATAAGCTTATGAAAATACTTAGCATCATTTGCTCTCATGGAAATGACAATTGAAGTTACAAGGAGACATTACTACATCTCCCATAGAATGCTCAGAATTTGAAATGTGGGAACACCTAATGCTGACAAAAATATTTAAAGACTAAAGTTTTCTTACAAAGTTAGGAGGATATAAAATCATAAAATAACTTAAAAAGTTTTGGCAATTTCTTACATAAAATTGAAATTCTGCTTGCTTTCAATTAAGCTGCTTAACAATTTCCCAGACAAATTAAAACATTTAAGAGCAATTTCGGAAGAAAAAAAAGCAGTGTGTGTTTAATTAACAGCCACTCAAAATTGGAAACAATCCAAGTGTCTATCAGCAGGGAATGGACAAACATCTTGTAATACAGTCTTACAATGCAATAGTACTTAGCAGTGAAGAGGCATGAAGTAAGGTTCAATTAACAACATAAATAAATACCATATGTATAATCCTGCATGTAAGAATCTAATATTAAGAGCATAAAATAAGTGAATTTAGGCAAAATTCTAGGAACAAGCAAACCTAGTCTCTGGTGAAAATTTTCAAAATAGTTTCTCTTGACTGAATTGGTATTGACTTGTAAGCTTCAGGAGACACATGAGTACATCCACTTGAAACAAATTTTCAGTAAAATTTGTATATTTTAGTGCAAGTAAATTTTACATACACAACAATGGTGAAACAATAAGAAATGTAGGATGTGTGGGCTGCATAGTAGTATATGTAAAATAAGGAAGTCAGTACAGTATTACTTATTGAGGCTAGGTAATGAGATTTTTGGTTATAGATTTACTAGGGCTTATTTTAAACACTCCATAACCATTTCTGATTTACCCTCCTTCACCTCTATTGTACAAATGTTTCGTAAAGAATATTCCTTTAAATAATTACATTTACAAAAATCCTAATACCTTGAATCCTACTTTTTAGACACCAGACAGAAAATTTTGACTTAATTGAATTAATTCATTTACTAATGTGTTTATTTTCTGCAATATTAAGAACTGGAGAGAAATTCTCAAATGCAAGTTAAGATTCAATAGAAATAATAATGTGGCACTCATATATAATGAGATACAGAACTAAGTGTGATGATATCATCTTTTGTTCCCATCATACTACAGGGACTCACCATGCTCTTTTTTTTTTTTTCTTCAGTTTTCAAATATCTTTTCTTGGAAGGCTATGCATTGTCTTCATTTATTGTATTTCAAATAACTGTACAGTTACTTCTGTGAAAACACCGCCTGCATTTTCTAGTACACAAAAACCCTAAAAATTGTTTCAGGAATGTAGAGAAATATCCAACTTAAATAGTGAAAAAGTGCGCCATAATTACTGCTGCACTGCAGTCATTTCTGCATTTCCCATGTTTCTTAAATAACTATCTTGTCTGATAACACACAATATAAAGAGCAATTATGAAAATCAGACATTTACATATACTTCTAAAGTCTTATTGAGAATATCCTGTTGGCATTGGATAGCCAATCATGGGCACAGCCGCAGTAGCAGGATACGCAAATACCTGTTGATTCATACCATTGTGCATGTTTGGAACATTACTTCCGCATTGCTGAGTGCTATCATAACCATTCCGGTAAGTCCTTGTTGGATTACCAGTCCTAAACTGGTTTGTATACCAACAGACACAAAATTCCTTCCAAAACTCCCATTGGTGTAATTTGCAGCACTGTAAACACCATACTGAGTTTTTGCCCCCAAATCTCTCTTAAGCAGACTAGAGTAACCTCTGTCATAATTTTCCTGGTCTCTAAAGGTATTAAATCTACTCCATTTTGCCCACAGAGTATCTGTCATCCTTCATGCCTCCTCCACCCCTGGAACGACCTGAACCTCTGTCTTCGACCAATTGAAGCCACTTGGGATTAATTGCTTGATTAGCTTCACGAAGCACAGAGATAAGGTCGCTCACTTGTTGTTAGGTGTAACGAAAGTGTATGCTGTGCCTGTTTTGGTACTGCCAGTAGTTCTTCCAATTCGATGAATATAATCCTCTGAGGAGTTAGGGTAGTCATAATTGATGACAAATTTCACATCTTCCACATCTAACCCTCTGGAGGCCACATGTGTAGCAATCAGAATAGGAATGTTTCCATGTTTGAATTCATTTAGAACCCATTCAGGCTTCTGTTGACTTTTGGCACCATGGATATCCATGGCAGGCCACCCATCTCTCCTCATCTTTCTAGTAAGCTCATCATATCTTCGTTTGGTTTCAACAAAAACATTGGTTTTATTCTCCTTCTCGCTCATGATCTCTTCCATTAGACGAATAAGTTTTTCATCCTTCTCTACATCATGACATACATCCACAATCTGAAAAATGTGATTTGCACTCAGTTCTAGTGCACCATGGTTTATATGAATGTAGTCTTTCAGGAAATCTTCAGCAAGCTCTTACTTCTTTTGGCCAAGTCGCATTCCACATTAGGGTTTGTCTATCAGGTCTTATCTGATCCACAATCTTCCTTATTTGGGGTTCAAAACCCATATCAAACATTCTATCTGCTTCATCAAGGACAAAGTAAGTTGTTCTTCTCAGATTGGTTTTCCCACACTCTAAAAAAGTCAGTCTTTGTTGCAATGAGATGTACAAGTGGTTATGTCGAACAACAAACTTTACAACTTTGGCCAGGGGCCGGGTGGTGGGGGGTGGGGGAGGGGTGGGAGATGGGAAGGGACGGGAAGGGGAAACAAAGGAGGAGGCAGCAATGCTTGATAAGAAATGTACTCATTACCTTGCCATGTAATTGTAATCCCTCTGTACGGTATATTCACACACACACACACACACACACACACACGTCAGTCTTCCATGTGTTGCAATACAGATTTCCACACCTCTCTCCAAATCACATATTTATGATCCCTTGGGAGTACCACCATAGATGCAAGTAGACTTCAAACGACAAGCTCTATAGTATTCAGCAGCTACTTGCTGCACCGGTTGGGCCAGTTTTCAAGTTGGTGCCAGCACCAAACAAATAGGCTCATCACCTCTTTCTAGGAATGGCTGATGATTGATGTGAACGATGGCAGGCAGCAAATAAGACAACGTTTTCCCAGATCCACTCTGTGCTACTCCAACCATGCCCAATCCACTAAGAGCAACTGGCCATCCCTGAGCTTGAATAGCAGTGGGTTCAGTAAAGTTCTGCCTTGCAATCACATCCATGACATTTGCAGGGAAATTTGCTTCATAGAAATTCAGAACTGGTTTTGGACAGTTATGACCTCTCAATGCAACTTCCTTGATTTTTCTGTATGTCTCTATTTCTCGTACTCAAATATGATGAGGAGAAAGCTCTTCAAGGAACAGTAGCTGAGGCTGAGCCTAGGAGAAGCCTATCAGGCTTCTTTGCTTCATTTCATTTACTGGGCTACAGTGCCTGCACTCTGATTAGACACAAGGTCATATATCTTGATATTTAAAAAAAATGAAATGTCAAAGCTCAAACTTGCTTACAGGACTTCTATGTTAAGTGTATCTGTTATTTGTTTCAACATCATGGTTATTGATGCACACATTATAATGCCAGGTCTTAGAATTGAAGAATAACCTTATTCTGTTTATCAGCTTGAATTTGTTCATGATGCTAATGGATGAGGTTGTTTCCTCTTCAATCCTGTAATCTTATTATTACAAAGAGATTATAATTTTAGCATTGGGAAATAGATAAATGTTGTAATTTATATTGTAAATGAATACCTATATGCATGTTATATATGTGTGTACATAAGTGAATAATTGAAAATCCAGAATTTTATATCCATTAACTGGCTAAATCTCTGAGCAATAAACATTGCCAAGTTCCTGCATATTCTACTTGCTATTCTAAGGGACAAGAAATTTTGATATAAGTTTTGGATCTGGCTATAAATAGAAGTGGGAACCCTTTGAGAAACAAAGTGAGAAAAGGCAGGGTTGGCTCTTTTCTTTCATTTATCAACCACTTTTGATCCTTTACTACTTAGAGAACACTAATCACCATAACTTTTCTTGGCATCCATGCTTCTCTTCCTGTAATTGAAGGTCCACTCTTGCATGGTGCTTTACTCATATTCTCCATTTTTTTCCATAAACCTAGGAAGTGACTTTCATTATCCTTCCTCTGCAGGTGTGAATCAAAGTGATAAGGAGACTTTTCCAGGACAGGAGCCAGGTTTCAAAGCAAAGCTGATGTTGTATTATTTGCTAGTCCAACTTAGAAGTGTACTTTTCCATCTTAAATATTATAAAAGTTTACCATATTTGCTTTTATACAACATTGTAGCGTTATTATCCTGATATATTTTTATTCAATGTCTTATGTGGTACATTTTCCTCTTCCATAGTCTGTAGAAGTGCACTATGCTCTCGTGGTAAGGCTTGTATATGTACGTATATGTATATGTGACTATATACATAAACATGCATGCATATGTATATATATGTACATGTACTTGCTTTTGTATGTATATACATATGTGTAAGTACATATATACATACATATATACATATATTCATACAATATCTTACAATATTGAAAAACTGAAAAGGCAAAAAATAAAACTCCATCCTCAACAGGATTCCACACTGCCTTGGGAATTAGAAACAATATCAAGTTATCATTTATCAAATTCTAGGTATCTTTTGGAATGCTCACAGGAAATTGAAAAACAATACCAGAAAGGTTAAATAGAAAACCTGGGGAAAAAAGTCATAGATGTTAAGGGAAGAATATGTGTCGAGAAGAAGATAAATAATAGTGTCAAGAACTCAAGAACATACATGCCTGGAAATTGCCTTTGAAATTCAAATTTGGATTGTGGGCAAGGGCATATCTAGAAATCTGGGCTTGTATGTATTAGGAAGGAAGAAAGGGGATCTTTTCTAGTTTATCTATTACAATGATGTTGTGAGATAGGTCATAAGAATTTAACACTTTGATAAAATGCATGACTTTCCTACATATTTAAAGGGAAATAAAAGTTAAATTCATTTTTAATCTTTGTCTGAAGGATTTGATCAAATTCTGTAACTCTTTACTTTTAGATATGATACAGGGTGAAAACATAAACACTGTCAAAAATGTTTATTCTGCTCAGATTACAAATAATCACTCCTTCACATTTTCCTCATTAAGGGAAGAAGTTCACACCAGTGAGATCAACTAATTTTTATATGTTTAGCACTTAAATTCTGAAGATACATCAGAGTTAGCTACATAGACATGACCACAGGAAGGCCCAATTTGTTCTGTAGCTTGAGAATGAATAAGAAATCATGGTAACTCAAGAATTTTAATAGTTAGCAAACATGAATTCTCTATAATCATGGATATATCTTGTTGTCAATATAAGACAAAAATGATGTAAAAACTGTGACTAAATTTATATTAGTGCAGTCCTTGAAAAGAGAATGAAAAATAACTTTGAAAGTATATATTTTCCAAAATTTCTGTAATGATTATGCATTCATTTATCATGAGAAACAAACAAGCAAGGGCAAAAGTAAAATATACTGACAATATTATTTCCAAAAATGAAAGGAACCAGAGTGTAAGATTCCAAGAGTGGTAATGTGGGTAAATATGATCAAGATATATTTATATAAATGTATGAAAATATCAACATGAATTCATTATTTTGTACAATTTAAATATCCTGAAATGGCATTTGATAAGAAGAGAACATAAGCACAGTACTCTCAGTTCTCATACAAGTGTTGGGCCCCTTGGGTAACCTAGGTCAAGGAATATATGTTAAGAAAACGAAGCTATAGAACTCAAACAATTTTCATGTTCTTTTTTTTGGGGGGGGGGTCCGGTCGTGGGGCCTGAACTCTGAGCCTGAACTCTGAGCCTGGGCGCCACTTCCGGCTTTTTTCTTTTTGCTTATGTGGTGCTGAGGAATCGAACCCAGGGCCTCGTGCATGCAAGGCAAGTGCTCTACCACTGAGCCACCTTCTCAGCCCCAATTTTCACGTTCTTGATCATGTAGGATAGCTCAAGACTAAATATTTGACAGATACATTATCATTATCCCTGTTTTCAGATGGAAAAAATAAGACTAAGCCACAAGGAGAAGTAGTACCTTCCTTGTCCATTGCTACAAATTTGAAATGTGATAGAGACAAGATTAAAGCCTTGTAAAGAAAGGACATTGTGTAATAGTCAGCAGAACATAAAGTAGGTAGTCCAAGAGAGACTTAGAAATCTACTTTGGTCCCATGTTTCCAAGGTGTAAAATGAGGATAACAGCTCCTTTCGAGAATTCTAAAAAATGTAAGAGAAATAATTTTCTTTTTTATTGTTTCTATTTTTTATTTTATACATTTTTTAATTGTGAAAATACTGTATGGAGAAGTTGCCATTACATGGGCAAGGTATAATTTTCTATATTGATAATATGTGTTGTACATGCTAAGTATTCAAATAATTCATACTATCACTTCGGTTCCCAGGTGTTGTGATTCAATTTTCTAACCTGCTTTTGTATCAGAATTTCTAAAAGCATTACCAATATGCAATCGAAACCTCAAGGAAACTATCCTAGTCCTATTGCACTCTTACTGAATTGGAAATGCTGGGGTCAAGGCCTAGGAATCTGCAGTTTTCTTGTGTTCTTTGTTTCCCTAAGAATTGGTGCAATTCTCACTTCAATGATAAAAATAGAGCTAGGTTTCAAAGATCTTCCTTCATTGAGAAATAAAGTTTGTTAAATTTATGTCTTGTACCTACATTTCCTCTGATACAGGAGCATTTATATACTAAGGTTTTCCTTGCTAAATATGTGTTTGTTTTTATTGCATATTCAAAATTTACTTTATTAAATAAAATCCCCAACCAAACATGGAAAGCCAAATGTATTATGGTTGTACAAGAAAGTATCCTTCATCATTGGTTTCTCTTAATTTAGCACTTTGAGTCCATAAATGTCATTCTCTCTCTAAAAAGGGACTTGTCAGCTCCTTAACTATCCAAGCATTTGCTATGGCCTGACCATTTTTGCCCATCATAAATCACATATGGAAATCCTCATCCCACATTTTGGCTTTTAAAATTAGGAATTTTGGGGAATGACTAGACTATAAAGACAGAGTAGTCCACATGAATAGGACTAGCACCTTGTTGAAAGAGATGACAGGGAGCTTTCTTGCACCATGTACCATGTATGCACATAGAGATCAGGGCACTAAGTATGAAGTAAAATGGTTGTCTTTACATCTTGAATCTGTTCTACACAAGAGTTTCCTTTTTTGGCTAAGAAAACTGAGCCTCAGAGGCATTAAAAATTCATTCAAGGTCTCGTAGATAGTGGAAGGTATTTGGAACAAAAAAGTCATTTGGCTCCAACTTAAATTTACTTTTCATCATAGATATACTTTATTATTCTCATATGACAAATGACTCTCATCTTCTCTATTAAGACTCAGAAAGACAAGCAAAAGTAGACAATTGATATGTTTATTGAATAGATGTGGAATAAAAGGAAAAGTATTATGTTGTTTAATCAAATGACGCATTACATTCAAAAATCTCTTTTTGTGGTGTAGATGATAAAATTACAATGAAACCATGTTTTGATAGAATGTTTACTTTTTTCCCCAGGCTTGCCTACATTGATTACCTTATCCATTTAAACCATACTTATTGAAAAGCTATGCAAGGAATGATGTAAAAGGTACAACAACCAACATACAACTAATGTAGTTTCTGCACTGCAGAAACCCACAATCAGATGGGGAAGAGGAATAATGATATAAAATAGGACAATTTGTCAAGAGGTGATTTGGTATTTGAATGCCAGGATGAATAGCATGTATCATGGTATATCATGTAGGCTGCTAGCACAGAAAGCAGAGACACATGAATGAAAGTCTATTTAGAACTAAATGCATTTCAGGTTTATTGGATTATGAAATGATGCAAATCAATGAATAAGAAAAGAAAATAAAGTTTCAGGATGAAAGTAGAAATCATATATATAAAGTTATGCATGGAATACTTGTAAGAACTTATAAATAATGTAGGAGAAAAATATTTAAGTGGATTCCTCAGGTAACTATGGGTGCTTCAGATACAGTCACAGCCTGTGCAAAGGCAAACAAAATTCCTAATAAATATATAGACTGTATTTGTCTTTGTGACTGTGTCGATATTCATAATGATGTTGCAAGAGCTTGCCATTATAGTACTAGTCTACACTACTTCTCAGTGTCAAACAATCACAGTTAAAATCAAAACCAATTTCCCCTAGAAAGGCTTTAATACAGAAGGGAAGTGTATTAAATTTACATCAGAGCACCTGTCATTTTAAAATTCCATATGCTGAAGGTTGATTGAGAAATGGTAATAGGGGGATGAATTTGATCAAAGTACAGTGTATGCATACATGGTAAGATCGCAATTGCATCCCTTTGCATAAGAAATGTGTGAAAATAGGTTTACACACAAACCAAATATATACATATGTATATGTATATATATATGGGATGATTGTAACTATGAGAATCTTATTTTGTTTGCAGATAGCATAAAGAATCTCACTGTAAGGCTGTTGAACAGTGGGGAATAAGGACTACAGCAAAAGAGTGCAATAGACAGAACTAATCGAATTAAAATATAATTTATACATATTTGAAATACCATGCTGCAAAAGCATGATGTAATTAACCTACACAATAAAAAAATAATGTTTGGTTGGGGGATGGATACAAGTGAGATGGAAGAGGCTCATCAACGAGAGTGAAGGAGAGTGAATATGGTCTAAGAACTTATAAGCATATGTAAAACTAGGATAATAAACCTGTTGAATTTGTTTTAAGAATGGAGAAGGGCATGGGAAAATGATAGAGGGGGTTAGATTCCCACAGGGTATATTGTGCACATGTATTGAGATGTCACAATGAAAACTCTGTCCCTTGTATAACTAATGCATGGTAATAAAATAAAATCTGAAGAAAGATACTTAAGTAAAATCTCTGTTTGATGAACACATAAATCATTTCTGGATAACAATGGAAGTTATAAGATGTAAGCTGAAGTATGATGATTGTCTCTAGGAATAGAACTTGTGTTATGTTTGGATTATAAGCTGATTTAGATGTTTTGTCAAGGAACACTGCTTTACTAGAAGGAATGACTAAGACAAACTGAATATTCACACTGGGCAACTGGCAGCTATTTCTGAAACATGAGTGCGGTGAGTCTGTCACTTCAGGGAAAAACAACTGACAATATTTGTTGTCAATGATTAGATTGAAGCTTTCAGTGAAAATTACATTTTGCAATACTTGAATCTATTAATGAGCTTAACAGTTTCCCAATAACTAATTACTTTTCTAAAGAGATAGACAATGGTATTAACAAATGATTATAACGAATCCTGGCAATATTTGAAAGATCTCTATAACTTAAGGAACCAACATTTTCAAACTGGCTGGTGCTATTTGTGACAAATCGTGCATGGGTAATATCCATTCAAATTGTAAGACAGAGCATGGAGATTTTTTTTGGTTTTGATGTAGATCAAGCCTAGGGATATGTGCACAGTAGACAAATGTTCTACCATTTAGTCCCATCATCAGTCGTTTAGCGCAACAAAAGATTTTATTGTAACAAGGTATCAAAAGTTCACTGATAAGATGTCAGACTCCGAATTAATATCAAAGCTTATCTTTAGTTTACAAGCACTTGTGTAGTTTATGTGTACTGCTTAGGCATCATAACCAAAATTATTTGAAAAGGTGAATAAAATATTCCTCCATCTTCTGATTACAATCAGTGAGAGGCTGGATCTCCTTTTCTATTCTTCAACAAAAGATACATGCAAAGAGTAGATTTTAAAATACAGCTGTTATCTATTAAGCTCGATGCTAAGCGAATTCATAGAAAAACTAAAAAAGAAGCTCACTAATTTTACTCATTTTCCTTTTTTGGCAAATGTAGGCTTATTTTAGTAAAATAATTATGTTAAATGTTGTTATTAAAAATTAATTTCTGATATAACAAATATTGAGGAGGCAATCTTTGATACTTAATAATTAAGAATCTAAAAGGCTCCTAAATCCAAACAGTTTTAAAAATTTGATCTTTAGAACTTTACTCCTTCTGTGCTCTTCCGACTGTTGCAAATAAGAAGTTGGCTCTTTATACCTGGAAAAAACACCCTTTTTACAACTTTCTCACTAGAAAGTAACAATGTGACTTTCATGGAGAAATTGACAAAATCTACCTTCAACTCCATTTTAAAAGACCAAGAATCTTTCAAAATACCCACAACAGGGTTTGAACACAGATGTATCTGACTCCCAAATCAAAAATTTCCTCAGTCCATCGTACATTTATCCTCTGATTCTCCAATATAGCATGTATTTCTTTCACTTTGTTGAAGAAGACATTGTCTTACTAAAGACATCTTCACAAATTTCATTCCTTCTCTGCATCTTCATATTCCTGGTGTTATAGAGGCAAGAAGAGAAGTTTACTTCTAAGGCAAGCACAAAGTCACCAGGGAAAATTCTATGGAATGCTGACAATTTTCTAGATTGATTCACCATGAGATAAATGTAAATGTACCTATGTGTTCTCACAGTATACAAACACATGGCCAGTACCCAGTACATATGTAATTACCCAGTGGTGCTTGTGCTAATTTCCTTTTGTTTCGATGACAAATTGCCACAAGTCTAGTAGCTGTTCTAGAGATCAGACATAAACATCATTTGTCAGTGGGCTAAAATAAATTGCTGGTGAGCCTTGCTCTTTTGGGAGACTGGAAGAGTATCAAGTACTTTGTCATTTCTAGTTTCTAGGCCAGGATGGGCAATGTGTGGCCCATGGGCTACATAGGGCCTTGAAATGATGTAAAAATACAAATGGACCTAGGCAGATAAAACATTCCCTTTTGGAATCTAGATGCTGCCTACGTTGCTTGGTTCAAACCCTTTGCCATTTTAAAACCATAAATCACTATTTTTAAACCTTCCATTATCACATCTTTTCAGACTCTCCTATCTCTCTCTTTCAGTTATAAGAAAATAACATGATTACATGTAGCCTGTTTATATAACTTCTGCACTGCTAGACTTAATTGGAAATACAACCTTAAATTATTTCTTAACATATGTCACATAATACAGTAGATCTGGATATAAGAATGTGGCATAATGAAACCCAAAATATGAAAAAAGAGCAGAGTTTCAGGTTTAAAATGGATGAAGTGGAACTTGTCTAATGCACAAAGTATGCTGTGTATGGGAATATCACAATAAAATCACCTTGTACAATTAGTTAAAAAGAATGTACACATATGTGGAGCAGGTAGTCTGTCTACTACAGAATGTTTTCCCTGGCATATTCAATTTGGTGAAAAGAAAAACACGAATAGGTTAATGCCTTAATTTTATATGTGCCATATATACAACTCTAAAGCTTTAGTGTCTTTTCACTTTTCAATACTATATAGATGTCACTCCAAATCATGTGGTTTTTCCTCTCTCTGACCTACTTCTATCTAGAAAAGCATATTTAGATGATAAGAAGTTGACTGTCCTAAATTCTTTTGAGAGTGAGTTATTGGTAATTGGTTCTTGGAACAGACAGAATAAGGCGAGTTTCAGTTTGAAATCCAGCAGTATGAGTTTGTCAGAAAATTCCATAAAGTTATTTGCAGTGTTTGCTGAATTTAGCACCTGATTATTTGATTTGATTAGCATTTTTCCAGACTAGACATAGCAGCAAGACATAAGGTAGGCCAGAGGATGGCTCTTAGAAATGTGTCTTAGAAAGGTCTTTGATCTTACCTAGGTAAGAAACAAATTATTTCTCATCAACTCTAAAATATAAGAGCAGAGTTCTGGTTCAGAGTCTATATTCATTCATACTCAATCTAAATTTATTCCTCAGAAATTGCTAGCTATTATCCACTTTCTTTGCATTTAGATTTTTGACACATTGAATACCTTACAATTTTAAATATGTACATCCTAGTCTTTGGAGTACACAATACATGTTTAGATCCTTGGCCTCAACCCACTAGATGCCAATTGCATCTTCACAATTGTGACAAACAAAATCATTTTCAGATATTGCCAAATATCTCCTGGGGGCAACATTGCCTTTAGCTGAGTATCACTGCCTTAGACTATATTCGTTTTTCCAGCTAGATTATGTCTTGATGACAGATTTCCAGGACCAGAATTTATGGGCCAAATAAAATTTTGTATGGTTCTAGATGTTATTGCCAAGTTACTCTCCAAATGGTGTATCAATTTTCCCTGTCCACCAGTAAAATCTGAAAGTCCCAATTCTTCAGTAATTGCAAGAGAGTCAGTTAATACCATTCTATTCTTAATTTAAGGATGCACCATATTATGCCACAATTTTATTTTATTTCAATATGTATTCTTTGAATACTATTAAGAATTAAGTACTGTATATAGTGGTTTACTATTTGTATTTTATTTTGTGAAATGTCATTTCGAGTGCTTAGCCCATTCATGTTATAGGATCTCGGGGAGAAATAAAAGTAGTAAAAATGTAGCAAAAGAATGTGCTATGGAACTGTAGTAGACTTTTTAATGAGAGTTAATTCGTAGATTTACAAAAAAATATTTATGAGCTATATATCTCAAGATTTTACTTTTCCATAAAAAGAGATAACTAAGATGATTATTAAGTCTTATTTTATGATATCCTATTGTTCTTGGGCATCATTTATGCAGCACATTCTCAGAATTATAAGAAGTAGCATATTAAAAATGTGCACCAATATCTGATTCAGATGTTTAGATGCACATTACAATAGATTAAGACCTTTTTTAAAGCTGTGAATATTTTTCATACATTGAGTTTGTGGGTTACCCAACTGTAAAATTAAAAACAATGCCTCTTATTACTGTGTATTTGATAACAAAGATTTGTGTACCATATATATAATTACCAACAATGACTTTAAAACAAAAGATATCCTACCTTGCCTGCTTACTTTCTTAGAATGTCCCTCTTCTCCACCTTTACTACTTGCTTGTCTCCACTGCACTTTGTATAACAAAACCAATAATATTTATCTACTAATGGGCTATGTGGGCTCAGTCTTCACCATATATAGAGTTGAGATTAGGGATAAAAGAGCACTGACTCTATCCTTGAATCCTCAGTTTCTTCATCTTTTTGTTGAGGGATGCTGAAATCAGATTTATCTTCATAATGTATTTGATGTGAATAATGGAGCAGGCATACATAACTCTTGGAGTTTTTTACAGCTATGGACTGTTAATACTATAAAAACCATAAGGTTACTTGTAGAAGCCAGGATTAAGTTTAATAATAATAATAATAATATACCATTTTTCTTCATAAACTGAAAAGAAGGAATCAGACATTCATCCACTATCATAATAGCCATTGGACCAGACATCATTTATTAGGTTATATAAATTTTAAATTCTATCAGTAATTATAAGAATAAACAATCCATCTATCCATGTGTTGTCAAAATATCTCATTTGTTTTGTAAATTTCCTTTATGCTAAATTTTTTCACTAGGGAAGACTTAATGCTATTCTCTATGAAATTGTATGATCTTTTACTTAATATTCAGTCCCTGAAGGCGACATGCTGAAGCTAAACCAAGATGAGTTAAACCAACTAATTCACTTCAAGTATGGAATGTTTCTTTAACACAGCTCCAAATTACAGCTGAATCGATTTTTTTAAACTACAGTATTTCATTTTTAGAAGAAAAACACACAATGTAATAACTAGGCAATCATGTTGAGTCTTCTGATGTGATGTATTTTTTCTGCTCTGAAGTCATCACTTGCCTTTATTTTGCCAAGTTTATTGCCCATAAGGACACCAAAAATGCCCAAATTACTACCTGCAACAAATTTTCCACTAGACTTAATATCTCCACGAAGCTTGAACACTTGTTTTGGGTTGTAACTCTCAAGAAAAACACCCTTACATTTAACATGCCTTTCATTTTTTTAATGCTAAGTCAAGCAGATAATCAAACAACCTATAATCTTTTACTAATAAACAAATCACAAGCTGATACCTGAGACCAATGATCCATACAGCTGATCATTAACAACCTATGAAATGCTTGTGGCTAGGCCTTGCATCAAATCGTTGCACAGGAAAACAGAAAGTAATTATAAGCTACAGGCATTTATGCAAGTGAAAACATACATAGTAAGTAAAGGACAGTATTCCCAGGGAATTCTCTGCCAGTGGGTGATATTAGCAAAAGGAGAAGACTGATTGTTTTCTTGGATGGTCTGCTTTCTGGCCTACAGGTGCAGAGAAGCATGAGAGTTTTTAAGAGCCTCCCAATTATATATAACACCAGGCTCTCGTAAGAGAGATTAACAGCAATTTCCCTTATCTTCCAAAAGCTGAAAACATATGGTAAATAACAACTAAAAATTTCTGCAGTATATTTTAAATGATTACACTGGACATATGCTTGGGCAACTAGAAATGTTAAGTTTCAGTTTATTGTCGATAAACAAAGATCAACGTGGTTGACTGAATATTCCATCTCTTTGTGTGTGTGTGTGTGTGTGTGTGTGTGTGTGTGTGTGTGTGTGTGTGTGTGTGTGTGTACCTATTTTTCTTTAAATTTTACATCAAGGTCTATAGACAGGGAAACTTCTTTCTTGAAATTAATGTAATCATCTTTTGTTCATTATTTATTTTTCAGTGTTTGCTGTTTCTATACTTAAAAAGCCTTATTTTTCATAAGACTTTAGTACCTTAACCATGTAACATTAACATTAGGCAGTGAGTGATTGAGGTTATGTCATTTTACACATTCTGAATTTCTAAGTTAAAATTCTTGTGAGATTCTATTTGTAAAAAGATGTAGTCTCAATATAAATTCAACAAGAAATTAAAGGAAGAAAAATTTTAAAATATTGATAAGCCAGAGGAATTTGTGCACAGAATTCAAGGATGCCTTTCTCCTACCCGATATTGGAAGCAGTTTCAGGAAGTTAAAGGGAAGATATCAGCCTATTGTTTTCAAGAATTGGAGAATGTTACTTCTTAAGGGAATTTCCAGTTGTAGCAATTTAGATCCTTAACATAGAATCAGGATACAAGATTAAGTCTACTACCCATCTGGATAGAATATAACCAGGCAGTATTAGAAACACTCGTATGAAAGAAAAAAAAAAAAACATTTGAATACATACCTTAAGGTTCATTTCCCTAACATCAACTTATCTGACCTTTTCTGCTTGACTCAGACATATACTAGATATTGCAAATAAGAGAAACCATGGCTTCCCCCACGGTATAACCCCTGTTTTCACTGTATTTGATGTTGGTATAATTTGTGGAGGGGAAGGGAAAAAACAAATCGTTTAACTAGGGATACAGGTGGACCCATTGCAACAATGAGATGTACAATACATTATGTCGAAAACGAACTTTACAATTTTTGTGGGGTGAGAAGGTTGGGTGGGGGGGTTAGGGGGAGGATGGGATGGGAAGGGGAAACAAAGGAGGAGGCTACAATGCTTGATAAGAAATGTACTCATTACCTTGCCCATGTAATTGTAACCCCTCTGTACAGTATTTTCACAATAAAAAAATAATTTTGTATTAAAAAAAAGAATTTAACCAGGCAGCTCTAGTTTTGAAGAAAATGAACCTATGTTTAAGTGTTGCACCTGCTCATATAGAATGTAATGTTAAACTTTAAAACTTTGAACACAGAATGGGAATAATATTCTGTATTAACCATCTAGAAGTTTTTGAAGGTTATCATACAAAAATCTAATGCAGCAACAGAATTCCTAACATATAATGGGGATTCCAGAAATATTACTTGGATATAAAAATGCAAGAATGATTAGAAGATAATCTTGTGATAATTCACATTTTACAGATCAGGGGACAAAGTCAGAGATACTATGTTATCTGTCCTAGGTCATATGGTTGCCCTGGACATTAAAGTTATTCTTGACGTTTTTTCCTTTTGTGCTATCCTTAAATTTTACCCCAAATTTTTCAATTTCTTACTGTATCTGCAACCATTATCCTGGTTTAAGACATATAATTTATCTCTCTCCTAGTTTATTTTAATAGACTGTTCATGGTACCTGTACATCAATTTTAACTCTTTCATTTGACAAGCACAATATTTTAAAACCCCAAACTATACCATTCCATTTCACAGAATGATACCAGTAATGAAAATGATCAAAATAAATTGTATGCATATATGGAAATTCCACAATGAAACCTGTCTGTAAAATTAAAACTATATCTCTATAAAATATAACTAAACCTATTCACTCTTAACCAATCCATAATTTTCCCACTGGAGATTTCATTAAAGGAAGGACACTTTACAATGCATTGAAACCCTCAGGATACCATTAAACAAAACCAAAAACTAGTCTGCCTTCTCTCCATTCATGAGCAAGAATATCATGGGTGATTTCTTTCCAGTTTAGCCATCAATTTTAAACTTTCTACCACCAAATATTTTTCCAAAGTTATTAACATGGAGCTAAGTTGATTAATTTGATAGTCATCTTCTCTTTACATGAGTGAACTTTGCATACTAGAGGAGGTAATGGAAAACAAAGTGAGTTAATGCACAATCACAAGGAGACAAGGGAGGAACAGAGCAGAGACTCCTGAACCTGTTAGGTAATATGATTCAGACACTCAATTCAAATTGTTGGCTCAGAAAGTAAGGCCAATATTTGAATATTTGCAAATATGGGGAGGTGGCTCAGACCCAGCCCAGCCTCCTTTACAATAAAGGAAAGTAGATTGTCCAAGTTTAGGGACAACACTTCACATGTAAATAGCTCAGGGCTTCATCAATAACTTAATCAATGGAACATGGAAATTCTTAACTACGATAGTGAAAAAAGGTTTTTGTAGTATTGCCATATGTGTGTGTGTCTATATACATACATATATATATACTGCCTTGTGAATGCTATACTTTCTTTTATAGTGATATGTTTGTTTATCTCTGAATGTGATGGGTCTAACTAACTGCTCAAGCCACTCCTCAATGTAGGTAAGTGATTATGTGACTGACACAACAGTGACTGGGTTTATGGATACATTGGTGTTTACTTACAGCCCTATGTGTTTTACTCAATGGTCAAAGCAGCTGGAAAAAGATGAATTCAGGTGATTTTAGCTTATATGCTAGGAATTACAGTTCTTTATATCAAGCAAAAAATCTGAGATAGAATTTACTATATATATCCCAACATATTGAAAAATATTTATGCAAAGTTTTCTTATCAATAGGGGTATTGTTCCAGATATAAAGGGAATATGACATGGCTCATTTATTTATGAAGTATATACTTTTTTATTTTACCTACCCATCAGTTCTGAAAAATGAAATAAAACATTGATGACCATCTAACTTATTTGGATTTCTGAGTTCTCTAATTTGTCTCATAAAATGCGCAAAAATTCTAACAGTAGCTTACAGCACTCTTGGCAAGAGAGTCTGAGTCCTAAATTTTACTCCCATTCTAAGATTTACAATGCTCAGCAGCGACAGCAATGTACCTCTTCTTGAATTTCTATTTAAGCAAGTGCTTGGATAAATGCTCTAATGTCACTGCTCAAAATAAAGACTGCTGGAAGAACCAATTGCAAAGATATGTTTAATATTCTGTGCACATACATCTGCAAACCCAACACATTTCTGAAGTTACTTTATAGCATAAACTTTCATTGCAATCAGCTGTCTTTGGAGTATTTCCTTTCTAAACCCTTATTTGCATGTGATAGCGATAGTGTACTGTCTTTCTTCTCATGACATTTTACTGATCTATTCAAAGATGTTTGTTTTTCTTGTAAGTGGTGCTTTTATTCTGGGAGAGAATAGTCTTATCTTCCAATGAAACCATGAATGACTAAAAATATATTGTCACATTTCATTAATCTACACTTAATACATACCACAATGTATAATCATAAACTTTATGCTTTGGGGGACATTCTTCTCCTATGTTGTGGGCTAAATTTGTCTGCATAATTTATGAGGTCCAGTGTAAAATGAAAATAGGGGATCTACTAAAATTAAGAATTTCAAGCTGAGCCTTGATGACTCATGCTTGTAATCCTAGATACTCAGGAGTCTGAGATCTGCAGATCACAGTTCAAAGCCAGCTCATGCAGGAAAGGCCGTGAAACACTTATATCCAATTAATCACCAGAAAACCAGAAGTGTTGCTGTGGCTCAAAGTGGTAGATCAATAGTCTTGAGTTTAACGACTCAGGGACAGAGCCCAGGCCCTGAGGGCAAGTCTCACAACTGACAAAAAAATAAAAGGAATTTCAAGGTGGTAAGACCCCAGTATTAAGTCAAACACTGGGTTGTCCTTCTAATGCAGAGTTCTGTGTGAATGCACAAATCATATGATCAAAAGACATTCCTGCTAAGAAAAGAGCTAGTTTATTTATGCTATTGGTCCTTGGAGAAGCAATAATTATTTTTAATTCTCAATGACAAATCTAAAGCTTAGTGAATAAAAGAATACATAAAAGTCATATGCAGGAAGTGATAGAAGAGGGTGTATTAGACTAAAAATAATACCTTGTTTCACCTAATGTAGAAGCTGGAAAACTGTAATCAAAAGGCCAATCTGAACTAGAAGTTGAACATGCTTGTTACAGGGCTGGATATAGAATACTTGCCTAGAATATGAGGCTCTATGTTCAATTCCTGGAAATAAAAAAAAGTTAAAAAAAAGAGTCAGTAAAATATTTTTTGCATCTTTAATTGGTTGAAAAAACTCAAAATAATATTTTACAATGCAAACGTTTAATTGGATGTACTGTGGTATGAATTTAGGACCTTGTGTTTATGACTCGAGACATGTCTCCAGCCTACTTGAAAATTACAAAAATTTCAATGTTCAGTGTCCATAAGGAAAGTTTTATTGGAACACAAACATATCCATTCATCATTTATTATTTGTAACTGCTTTGGGATTATAGGAGCAGAATTATGACTTGGATCTCATGGATTATAATATCTTAAACAATTGGTTCACTTTCAGAAAAAAATTCCTAAAACATGCAATGACAATGCTCTGATTTTTAAGAAAAATACTTGTACATGTATTAAGATTTCCTTATCCTTACCATATAACTTCCAACATGTCTCCTACCAGAAATCTTATGTCAGGAGTTATTGTTACTAAGTTTTGTAGGGTGACATTGATCAAGAAGCATTGTAGCCATAAACTGCTTGATTTTGTCAACATTGTAGGACCACTTAATAAAAATACATTTTTAAATTTAATTTTATTGTCAAGGTGATGTACAGAGGGGTTACAGTTATATACGTAAGGTAGTGAGTACATTTCTTGTCAAAATTGTTAAATTCTCTCTCATTTTCTTTCACTTTCGCTGCTCCTAAACCCCCCATCCCCGGGCTGTAAACTTCATATCCAACATGTTGTATAGCTTTTGCACTGGTTAACCCTTTGTCCTTCGTTTCACCATTGTGTTGTTTCCCTTCCCTTCCCTAATTCAGATAAACATATCAACAATATCCAGAATACCCAAATCAAATACAGTGACAATAGAGGATAAACCATCAGAGGAAGAAACACAAAAGAAACAAGAAATCACACAGTACACTAAACACAACAATACAAAGAAATGCCTCTTGTTCTATGTCTTAGAGTTCATTTCAATTAGCATCATCTTACGTGGTCATATGTATATAGCTACTGAGCTATCCTACTCATCTGCTAGGGCTATCCTAGACAAATACTAATTATTACAAATGAGAGAAATCATGAAGCCTATGTTTTGTTGGGTCTGACTTACTTCACTTAATTTTTTCCCCAAGTTTTCCATTTCCTTACAAATGGGACAATGTCATTCTTTCTGATGGAAGCATAGAATTCCATTGTGTATATATATACAGTTTCTTGATCCATTCATATATTGAGGGGCATCTGGGTTGGTTCCATATCTTACCTATGGTAAATAATGCTATAATGAATGTAGTTGTGGTGGTAGCTTTAGTGTGGACTTGTCTGTGGTCATTTGGGTAAATGCTCAGAAATCGGATTTCTGGGTCATAGGGGAGCTGTATATGTAGTCTTTTGAGGAACCTCTACACTGCTTTCCTGAGTGGTTGAAACAGTTTTCACTCCCACCAAGAGTGTACTAGCATTCTGTTTTGGCTGCATCCCCTCTAGTATCTGTTGTTATTAAATTTCTTGATTAAATCCATTCTAACTAGGGTGAGCTGGAATCTTAACTTTTTTTTTTTTTGGTTGGTCATGGGGCCTGAACTCTGGGCGTGGGTGCTGTCCCTCAGCTCTTCAGCTCAAAGCTAGAGCTCTACCACTTGAGCCTCAGCCCCACTTCTGGCTTTTTCTGCTTATGTACTGCTGAGGAATAGAATCCAGGGCCTCATGCATGCAAGGCAAGCATTCTACCACTGAGCCACATTCCCAGAACCCTTAATGTTGTTTTGATTTGCATTTCTTTTATGGCTAGAGAAGTTGAACATTTCTTGGTTTGTCTATTGGCCACTCTTATTTCTTCTTCAGAGAAGTCTCTCTTTAAGTCTTTAGCCCACTTAATAATGGGAAGTTGTATCTTTGAGTATTTGCTTTTGGGGATTTAATTTTTTGAGTTCTAGGTATATTTTAGATATGCAGCTCTTGTCTGTTTGTATGACTAGTGAAGATCTCCCAATTTCTAGCTATGTCTTTTGCTGAGTAGAAGTTCTGAAGTTTCATGCAATCTCATTTGTCCAACCTTTTTTTGATTTGTTGTGTTTTTGGGTCTTTATTAAGAAAATTTCATGGGGCTGGGAAGGTGGCTCAGTGGAAGAGCGCTTGCCTTGCGTGCATGAGGCCCTGGGTTCGGTTCCTCGGCACCACATAAGCAAAAAGAAAAAAAAGCCAGAAGTGGCACTGTGGCTCAAGTGGTAGAGCTCTAGCCTTCAGCTGAAGAGCTGAGGGACAGTGCCCAGGCCCAGAGTTCAGGCCCCACGACTGGACTCCCAAAAAGTAAAATAAAAAGAAAATTTCAACTTGTGCCAAGGAGCCCTAGAGTTTTTCCTATTCCTTCCTGTAGTGTTTTCTGCTTTTACTTTGAGGTCTTTGATCCATTTGGAATTGATTCAGTGCAAGGTGTTATATATGAATCTAATTTTAACCAATTTTTCCAGCACCATTCGTTGAAGAGGTTGTTTTCTATCCTATTTTGGGGGGCTCTCTTTATGAAGATCAGGTGGCCATAGGTCTGTGGGTTTATTTCCAGCTCTTTGATTCTATTCCATTGGTCCTCAGGTATGTTCATGTGCCAATACAAAACTATATCTTGATTACTGTAGCTTTTTTTTTTTAAAGAGCAAATAAAATTTGGAGGCAAGAAATATGAAATCAAGAGGTTGCTATAGTTAGATACGTCTAAGGACTGTGAGAGGAAATCTAGGTTTTGATATTTGCCTATCAATATTCAGCATCCTTGGACTCGGAGAAGCATCATCCTCATAGATGCCTACAGTCACATGATATCCTCCCTCTGTGTGCTTGCATATCAATGTATAAATTACATTTTGGTAAAAACTATCAACCTTGGTGGAGTAAGATGATCTTACCATTTGCAAAGATAATATTTCCTAATAAAGCAGGAATGGTTAGGATGTTTCCACATATTTTGAGGAGTGAGCACAAGTCAACCCATAGCCCTTACAAAGATAAATCATTAATAAATAAACCAATGAGTAATCTATAAGATTGTATTGTTCTTCAGTGTATTTTCCCACTTTCTTGTCAGACAATAAATCATTCAGGAAATATGTGTAGTACTGCAAATCAATATTCCCATCTTTAAACTTAATTCTTCAGATCATTACAGTCTCTTTGATATTCAGTAGACTCTGTCTCCAAATTACTTTGACTATTTATAACTCAAGACCAGGTAACTCAGTGGAAGATTATGAGCTTGCTTTTATTTGGAATATTCAGATTTGCACCATAATGGAGTTTCTTTTGTCCTCTTAAATCTTTTTTCTATACCAAATATATTTCTTTGTATTTCTCTGTTAGACGCTATGCACTTGATAATAGGACAATATTGTATTGAAAATCCAAGGCTTTCAAGCTACTCATTGCTTCACTTGAATTCTGCACAGTTTTTTTTTCTAGTTGTAAAGTATTATGAGCATTATGGTGTACCTTCCATTTCTGGCACAGTATTTCACACCACATCACCCTTACAACTGCTGAGATACTTATCTAGCACTTTAGCACTTAGCAAAATCTTTCATCTTCAAAGCACCACCTCCTTATTTAATTAATCTTTCTAATTTTCTGCAGATTTAAGAGTGCTATATTTCTTGATTTATATTAAGGAAAAGTGTATTAAAATGTGGAGATTATTTGTAGAGTGTTGCTTCTTAATGATTCAAGATCTAAGGAAGGTGATTTAAGTTTTAGAAGAGCAAGTAGAGTCTTGATCTCAAGGACACAGAATTGCTAACTACTTATATCTAGACCAGTTACTTGTTATACACTAATTTCTAGTAAAGGAGACTTTTATAAATAAAGAAAATATAATTTAATATCTAGGTTATATCAACCAGTAGGACCACATAGGCTCTTTCAAAGCCAACCCATGCAGAAAAGTTCAAGAGAATAAATATTTAATAACCAGGAATTACCTGAGAGGGAGACATGACTCAAGTGGTAGAATGCCAGCTGAATATGTAAGCCAAGAAAACTAAGAAGCAAGCTGAATGAGAAAGTCAAGTATATGTAATTTTCTCTATTCAAACCTCAGTACCAATAAAACTGCACAGATAAGAATATATACCTATATATTAATTTATATATCCAGTTTTATTTCACTTGTTCATGTGACAGAATAGTTACATTACAATGTCTCCCTCATACTATAGTATGCCTGTGCTGTTACACTACCTCAATCATTGGTACCATTTGTGTATAGATTTAATCATGCTTCATGAGTAAAGCATTTTGAAAGTCTTAGCATATAAGGGAAACCATATATTCCAATATTTTGCTGAGCTTGAGTCCAATAAGAAGTTATCATCTCTGTATTCTTCCTCTGGCATTCCATATATACCCTCTGGTAAAATTTATTAAATAAAAAACTGTGCCAGGCGCTGGTGGCTCATGCCTGTAATCCTAGCAACTCAGAAGGCTGAGATCTGAGGATCAGAGGATCCTTCAAAGCCAGCCCGTGCAGCAGTCTGTGAGAAATAAGCCACCAGACAACCTGAAGTGGCACTGTGGCTCAAGTGGTAGAGCAATAGCCTGGAGCTGAAGAGCTGAGGGACAGCACCCAGGGCCAGAGATCAAACCCTACGACTGAAAAGAAAAGAGAGAGACACGGAGAGAGAATAAAAAGCAAGACAAAGGATGAGGGCGGAACCAATGCACCAGCAATATTCACAAGACAAATGTTGGAAATGATCTGTACAAATTGGGGGAGGGGCCTGGAGGAAAGGGAAAGTGGGAGAAAAATGAGGGAAGGGGTAACAAGTTAGACAAAAATTGTACTTCATATCTTACTAATGTAACTGTAACACCTCTGTACATCACCTTGACAATAAAAACAAACAAACTGCAATATGACCAAAAGGTAAACTAATGTGGCCTGTCACACAGGGAAAAATGCCTACCAAAGCAGAAAGAGGCAGATCCAATCTGCTCTTTGTGCTTGACTTTATACTGGAAAAAATGCAGGAAATAAGGCCATTACCAAGACCTAAATCTGCCAATCTTTACAGGGAATCCACAAACAGGTGATGATTTATAAGGGTTATGAGAAAGAAGAAATGATAACTAGAGAAGGGTCACAAAATGGAAACTACATGGAACCAAATAGTTTCCATTTCATTTCTTCAGTAATTCTAATTTTAGCACTTGACACCCTATGTTACCTTCTAGCCACATGATAGTCTTCTATTTGTCAACTTAATACCATTGTAGATGGCCTTTTTACATCCTTCACTTGCAATTCCATGACCAGAATTCTAGTTGCCTTGGACTCCACTTCACTATGGAACCCGGTTTACACTATTGCCATTTATATTGTCAGTCCTATGGCTGCTTAATTGTAAGGACTGAACACTGACACAATGGACAGCTTGGAATATTATAAGAGTTAAGGTACAATCTGATGGTTACTATTAGTAATACACATGTATAACTCATTGTACAAGTGATGAATTCTCATAAATTTTTAATCTTTAGTGACATACTATAATTTTGAATTCCTTTTTTGTGGCAGACCCAATGGGAATAGCTAATACACAGGGTGGGGATAGAGGTGAGAAGAGTAATAAAGGATGGCAATATATTTTTCTTGACTACCTATATAAAGCAGTTCTAGGGGAAAAAAATCAGAATTCAGTTCTGTACAAGAAGAAATGTCAGTTAGGCAATAATGCTTAAAGTATGAAGTTCAAAAGAGTGGTCAATTTGGAAGGTGTATAAAAGATAATTAAATTTATGAACCTAAAATCACTGAGAATGTGAGTGTAGAGAGCAAAGAGGAAAGAATAAAACATCATTACCTAGGGAACTTGAACTTTATGCATTTCTGAAGAAAAAAAAACAGCAGAGGATACTGATGAAGGTCTAATAATTTGGGAGAATCTTAAGGCATAAATCAAAAGACATAGTAATAAAACACAAGCACGGAAAAAGCAATAAAATAAAAAAAATAGTAGTAGTGTGAAAAAGGAAGTCACTGTATGTGTTCTAGCCAGGTTTTGTAGGTCAAATTATCAATGATTATATTAGTCAGTAGACATTAGTACATGGAACAAAATCATCTAAATTGGAAAAAAATTAACCCTGTTCACAAAAATGCTTAAAAACACAATCAGACACGGCCATCACATATATGCTCTCGGCATCTGGATTTGGTTTGTTAAAGTGAATATGTAAGAGCAAACTAAGTGCAGCAATAATATAATTCATGACATCGTCTTGCCGATAGTTTTTGCTTTCAAATATTTCCAAATAGAAGAGTATTTTTCCATTTTTTCCAGAATCAATTAGCTAACCATTTATTGAATGTTCAAGGTTCTAAAAACATAGTTATAACTTTGGCAATAAAGTTACTGGCTTATTGCTATGTTTTAGAATTATTTCTAAGCCCTACATACATAATTCCAAATTAAAAATATAGACTTTATGACTACATGACTACTTTTAAAGAAAATATCAAATCTTTAATATACTTTATTTCATCTTGGTACCATCTCCTGTTCTGTCTACCTCAAATTAATATTGTGTTCCTTATTTTTGCTGCTGAGACATCTAAATCATGTCTTATCAAAACTTTAGATTCCAGAATGATGAAGAGCTGTGTGTATCTCCCTTCATACCTTAAGGTTAATATCTCAAAAATAAGAACTAGGCTATTTGTATCTCCATCCTGAGAGTTTTTAGCCTATTGCCTAGATTAATATATTCATTTATTATGCAAATATGGGAAATATTATCTCCATCTTTAGGAAATGCATTTGTCTGCAGGTTTTCTTTCATAAACAGTTTAGGAGAATACCAAAAATTATTTCTCAAACGGATTACTATGTTAGTCCATCGGGCTAAGAAGAAAGCAAACGTACAGAACCACTTCATCAGAAAATGGAGGGGAGTTCAAGAATCCTGTCACTAGTTCCACCATAACTTAAAATGATGGAATGGTGCAGAGCTCATACATCTCCAAATTGAAGAGAATAGATTAAAATGGCATGGTTATTTTTAGCAGTCAGACTCTGCCTGCATACTAATCATCACTTCCGATCCTTTATGATTCTAGTAGAAAAAATGAGGAGGATTTTCACTATATGCCATTACTAACATCTTATGAAATCTTTCTGGAGCAACACACATCCAAGTATATGCACTCTATATATTCAGGAATTGCATTTCCCTTTGGCAGACTGTAGGAGGCAAAGTGTCCTGCAAGAGTCCTTCTGATATTCTAAGTCCTCATTTATAGGTTAGTTTTTCAGAGAACCAGACTCTTTCATCTTAACTTTTCCAGCCGCAATTTATTCTATCAGTACAGTAAGATAAAAAGCAGAAGCAGCAAGCCTTTAATATTATGGAAACCTCCTTCATACTTCCTGCTTTTATGTTCAAAAGGAAATTTTGTATATCAGCTTTCTTCCATAGAGTATGCCTCATTTTCTATGGCTAATTAGATTAAAATACTGAAGATTGTAATGCATACCAAAATTATTTCAGAGTCCTCGTTTTTACATACATACACACACAAGTGAACACATAGGAAATGAAATAAAACAATGCTTAACTAAAACTTACATACTTGATTTTAGTCAATGAATCATTAAATCTCTTTTTTACCCATATTAATGCAAGTATCAACACTGACCTCTTTGGGGTTTCTCTGTTTCTTTATAGAAGTGCCAGCGAATAAAAAAAACAAAATGGTAAGGGATGTTTTTAAGACAATTTTGAAAACACAAAGAAAAATTGAAGGGCAAGGCAGTTCTCACGCCTTCTTTATCATTGAAAAAAACAAAACCAAAAATTGTTCACTTTTTGTTTCTTTCACCTATAATATGCTTTACTGATGTTAAGATGGAAACTAAGGAGGAACTCAGATGTTTTAAAAGATACTTAGTTTGAATTCATGTTTCTCGGTGCACAGATAGTCATTAGCAAATTTACTGTCATTTGTACATTTTATATGTCATTTCCTAGGGCTAAGTTGATTTCTTCTATTGTATCTATGTGTGGGTTCTCAGTAAAATTATTAGAAATATTATTTTATTTGAAAACCTACACAATGTAATAGGTATCATAAAGGTGATAAAGGCGACTAGGGCCATATACTCCAGAAAATAATTACAATTAGTTTCTGCTTAGATTTTGTCAGCTACTTGAACTGCTAAAAAGTATTTAACATTGAATCATCTGAAATCATACATTGGTAGTCATTGGTTTGTTACTGACGAACCTAGTAAATACATGAATTACATATGAACTAACTTCTGAGTTTGTTCTTAATTGAATTCTTGTAAAAGTCACTTTAAATTTGCAATGATGACTGACCTTCAGAGAATGCAATTTTCAAGACATAATGAAGTTCGTTCAGGCACTGAGAGCAAGACAAACCTTCATTATGCAAATATTGTGCTTTGTAGTATAGATAATCATTTTTTCCTTTTTTCCTTAAAAATGCATAAATATTCTAATCACATCTTTTATGCAAGAGACACCCAAGAGTTTATCTTTTGGTGGGTAAGAGATTCCTGCAAAATACTAAGTAGAAAGATACATGTGAAGAAATATTATATATAATATGCACACATGTACATACACATATATAATTAGACAAGGATTTTTCAGACTGAGGTACTTATGACTAAGGAAGCTGAAAATAGTAACAGACAACCTAAGAAAACTCAGAATATGAGTATCTTTTCCTGTGTTATTACAATCTTAGTGGAACTGGTAACCTATTCTGAATGTTATGAATGAACAGATACTGCATTCGTGTTTATATATGCTTGGGATTAAAAACATGTCTCAGGAATGACTCTTCACTTTCCCAGAGCCTTGAGATAATACTAGAATGAAATCCATATTGAGTTGTAATCTTCAAGGAAATCTATGGGAAAGTGGAGGCAAAGGAGTAAGGAATATTCATTTGTCTCCATATGCCTCACTTCCATATGGTTACTATAGTATCATGTTTTGGACCCAGAGTGGATTGGACTCTAGGTCTCAACAATTCCTTATTTGAGCAAATTACCAATCTTTAAGCTCCTGTTTGTCACCTATAAAATTTTGCAAACTATGCAACACAATAATTCCTGTATGTCCATGCCCTAATTTCAAAAGCTTGTGAATATAGCATTTCACACAGTAGCAAAAAGATTGCAGATATGATTAAACTAAAGACAATAAGAAATGGGAAGACTAGTTTCGATTCTCTTGGTGGACACTGTGCAATTCATAGTTCCTTAAAATTGGAGCTGATGGTGGTCAGAGAGAGAACCGGACAGAGAGCGTCATGAGGAAGACTCAGTCTAACATTGCTGGCTTTGAACATGGAGGTAGGTCTTTAGGAGTTGTAAGAGCAAAAGAATCATTATCCCCTACAGCCTTCATGTAAAGGAATGTGGTCTTGTATGTATCTTGATTTAACCCAATAAGATCTGTTTCAGCATTTTGACTTACAGAAATGTAAGATAATAAATGTGTATTGTTTTAAGTTGTAGTAATTTTGTTAGTGATGAATTGTTGCAATGACAGTAGAAGGCAGTACTACTTCATGAGGGCCCTTATGAGAATTAAATGTTACATGTAAAATTCCAAGAATCATGTGTGGTACCTCTTGTGCATAATACAATGCTATCACTCCTTTATTACTTTCTTATGAAGATTAAGGGAAGTAAGGGCAATGGATATCACCACATGTAATGAAAACATATCAAATGAGATTAGGTATGACATTAATATGCTGTGAAGGATGAAATGTAGGAATGGCAAACATATAGAGACAGCATTGAATGGAAGCCTCAGATGAATTGTTGAAATTGGTCAGATTAAGGGAAGAGAGCTCAAGCAGAGCCAGCAACCAAAAGCAATACCTGTGAAATTACAATAGCCAGGAAATGAGTGCTGCTTCCCTCTTATGCCCCTAGGCCTTACACCATGACTTGTACCATCTTTATATTTTTGTGTTCAAAGATATAGGTAATATCACACCGTGAAAATTTGTACAGTTCCAGGGGACAACTGACATTTGTGCAGGTTCCTTCCATACTATCATGTGTGGCAGATACAGACTCATGTGACCCCGCCTACGGATTTGTATGCTGTGTGAGGGTTATGTATGCTGGCAAACGCTCCTCCATAATGTTGGCAAAGGTAGGGGTACTCAGCTGCAACCTCCAGGCCAGAAAAGAGGAAGCCCTTTCCCTATCTGGACGAATGATGCCGGGTCACGACTTTGTTGGAGGACATGGGGAAAGTGCCCTTTGTGCTCCTCCAAATAATTTCAGAGAACAATGCAAGATTCCTTTCCTATTTTTTAATGGAGCCCACCTCACCTTGCTTTCTCTTTATTATCTTTGATCACATGGAACTGCTCCACTTTTGTTGACAACTCTTCAGTCTCACTAATTAAAGGTTGTTAACTTTTATTGTCTGCATTCCCTGCAAGATATATATATATATATACACACACATATACACACACACACACACACACACACACACACACACACACATGTATATTATTGTGAAAATACCATACAGAGGGGTTACAATTACATGGGCAAGATAACGAGTACATTTCTTATCAAGCATTGTTGCTTCCTCCTTTGTTTCCCCTTCCCATCCCTTCCCATAACCCCCCCTGCCCCCCCCGACCCGATCCACCTCCCCACCAAAGTTGTAAAGTTTATTTTTCGACATAACGACTTGTACATCTCATTGTTGCAATGGGTCCACCTGTATCCCTATTTAAACGATTTGTTTTTTTCCCTTCCCCTCCACAAAATATACCAACATCAAATACAGTGAAAGCAGGGGTTATACGGTGGGGGAGGGACATATAAAGCAACAAAGAAATCATCTTATAAATATGTTAGAAACAATTGCAGGAAAGAAAAAAACATTCAAATACTTATCTTGGGGTTCATTTCCCTAACATCAAATTATCTGACCTTTTCTGCTTGACTCAGACATACACTGGTTATTGCAAATAAGGGAAAACATGGGACCTATGTTTCTTTGAGCCTGGCTTACTTCACTTAATATAATTTTTTCCAAGTCTTTCCATTTCCTAACAAATGGGGCAATGTCATTCTTTCTGATGGAAGCATAGAATTTCATTGTGTATATATACCACATTTTCTTGATCCATTCATCTACTGAGGGGCATCTGGGTTGGTTCCATATCTTAGCTATGGTAAATAATGCTGCAATAAATATAGTTGTGCTGGTAGCTTTAGTGTGGTCTTGTTTGTGATCATTTGGGTAAATGCCCAAAAGTGGGATTGCTGGGTCAGAGGGAAGCTCTATGTGGAGTCTTTTGAGGAACCTCCATACTGCTTTCCCAAGTGGTTGAACAAGTTTACACTCTCACCAACAATGTAGTAGGGTTCCCTTCTGTCCACATCCCCTCCAGCATCTGTTGTTATTAGAGTTCTTGATTATAGCCATTCTAAATTGGGTGAGGTGGTATCTAATGAGTACATTTCTTATCAAACATTGTTGCCTCCTCCTTTGATTCCCCTTCCCATCCCTGCCCTCACAACCACCTCCCCACCCCAACAAAGTTGTAAAGTTCGTTTCTCAACATAATATCTTGTACATCTCATTGTGACAATGGGTCCACCTATATTCCTATTTAAACGATTTGTTTTTTCCCTTCCCCTTCACAAATTATACCAACATCAAATACAGTGAAAACAGGGGTTACACCTTGGGGGAGGGACATACAAAGCAACAAAGAAATCATCTTATAAATATGTTAGAAACAATAGCAAGAAAGAAAATCCATTTGAGTCCTTATCTTGGGGTTCATTTTGCCTAACATCAACTTATCTGACTGGCTCGGCTTGTCTCAGACATATACTAGTTATTGCAAATAAGGGAAACCATGGGACCTATGTTTTGTTGGGCCTGGCTTACTTCACTTAATGTAATACTTTCTATCCTATGACTGTCCTGTGATTGCCTGGTGACTACAGACTTACTTTCTATGCCCCTATGCTGTATATAAGCATATTATGTTTTAATAAACTTTGTCTGTACCTGCACGGGGTGGTCCACTTTCTGACTACCAGGTGCTGCATTTCCAGGTCTCTCTGTGTGAACAGCAACAATCATGGGTACGTTTTCTCTTTGTCTTTTTTATCTGTGTTCTTCTACTGTAATAAACTATGAATGTGAATAGACTAGCTTCTGAATTCTATGAGTTTTAGAATGGCATCATGCCTGAAGTTGGCTTGGCATACCTCAACAGTTTTCATCAATCCTTACAATTATAAACAGGTAATAAAAGTATTGTCTTGGTTATTAAGGTGTGCAACAGAGAGGACCCTGAAATACACTGAAATAATAATCGGTTCTTTCAAGCAAATGGAAGATCATGTTATGAAATCCATTACCAATTGACAAGACTCCTGAGTTTATTTGTATCCTTGCTTCCCTTGCTATTCCATGAATGCTTCTGTATCTACTCCAGAAAGTGGAAGGCTATTCTTTAGTCTTAGGAATCCAAACAGCTAATACAGTTCCTGTGGCGTTAAATGATAGTGATATTGGAAGTAGATTGAATGTTTGGAAGTTGGGACAGTGAAGCATGTGGTAATAGTAACTTGACTGTGACTGTATTTGTTAACCTGAACTTCTTTCAATGTTGACAACTTTGAACTTGGCTTGTCAATCATAATAACTGATAAATTTCCATAGTAAGTAGTATTACAGACTTTAAGCCATTACATTAATTTTGATGTTATTCCCAACATATTTTTCTATGTATTACTGAAACAGATAGAGATTATTTCAACTGGAGCCTCATAGTTTTAAAACTACAATGTTGAACATACTATTTAAAAGCTTAACTTTAAGAAATGGAAGAAAATAATAAATAAGCATTCATCAACGTAGATTGAATCAACGCAAACAGTTTCATAAGACCTCTGAGAATTTTCTTCAAGATGCATTTAGATAGCAGGTCAATGATCAATATATTAATCAAAATACAAAATATGCACCTAGCTGAGGCTACTCATTCTGTAATCTAAGCAGTTTTCCTTACATTGCCCTTCTTTGAAATATTTTTCTCAAGACATTTGGCTCACTGAGAATCTTTGGCTTCTTTCCAGTGCAAAGGAAAAGTGAGATAAAATACCTACAAGAAATATAATTGTTTTATTCCATCTAGGAGGCAAGACATGAATTTGGAGGAAAAACTACCTTGCATACCTTCAGTTAAATGTATTATTTATCCATTCATCTACTGAGGGGCATCTGGGTTGGGGGGAGGAGGATTAAGTGGGGGGGGGCGGGGGGAGGATGGAAAGGGATGGGAAGGGGAAACAAAGGAGGAGGCTACAATGCTTAATAAGAAATGTACTCATTATCTTGCCCATGTAATTGTAACCCCTCTGTACAGTATTTTCACAATAAAAAATGTATTATTTATTTATCATATTCTACCTCCTCTAGGAAAGCCTTCTTTAATACTTAAAGCTAAACTTCAGCTTTTCTGTCCTGAGGGTCTGTTGTAGTGAAATACCCCGTTTTCAGATGCCCCCTCACAGACCACCAGAGACCACGATCACTGCAAACAGCAAAGTGTTGTTTATTGCAAGCTTGAGCTTGGTCCTCTGCGCACTGGGCAACTGTTGACTCTAAGAGGTACTGAGCATAGAATCAGCACAGTTTTTATAGTATTGAACAAACTTTTACATAAGAAATTACATGATTGGTTAACATTTAGAGCAAGCTAAGGTGGGCAAATATGATTGGTTGACCTTTACAGAAAAATATCCTTGGTCTATAGCTTGACCACAAATGGTTATGAGTCACACCTGGACCAACAGTATGCGTGGCATGTTTCACCCTGGGCTCTGAAGAACCGGTTGGTTGGGACATTGTATGGTTTTAACTGAAGCTCTTAGCCCTAGGTCACTCAGGGGCAAAGTCACTTGGGGGCTAACACCTGCCTTAAGCGAATGCCATCTATGGCTCCAAGAATTGTGCATGGCTTTTTGTCATAAATTCCTGACATTGGGGCTAAAGTGGTTTACGAGTTAAGTCACAGAACTGAGATGGGATCTTAAGTAAAATGGAGTTGCTCAGGTTTCTCAGTAGTTTTTGTGAAGTATCAAATATATTTTGCTTTGCAAAATATATCTTATTATTAATGTTAGTGTTTAGTATTAATGTTAGTGTCTTTGTTTTCCTCAGTTAATTGTGATCTTGAGGATAGAGTAACACATCTTACCTATATCTCTGTGCACTAGAGTTTAGAAATGTCTCTGAAGTGTTGAGTGTTGTCTGTAAATTAAAGCACATTTAAAATTACTGATAATGGAATATCAACATTTGATGATTCAATTTGTTTTAATATGCATGCATGTATGCATGTGTATTTATTCTCAGCTATATATGTGTATATCTCAGTTATGGACTATATTCCAATAGGCAACCCTTCACTCATTCATTTAGCATATATCTATCAAGCCGCTACTTTGAATCAGGCATTATTCCAGACATATAAAACAAATCAATAAACAAAAACCCGTGTCTTTACCTGTTTTAATGACTAATGGCATCATACAAACAATCAAACAGAGACAAAGCAATTATATGATAACTTGGAGGTTGATGAGTGCTATAGAATAAATGTAAGTGGTAGGATAAGGCAAAAGGAATGTGCCTTGAAAATAAGGGCAGGTTTCAGTTGACAAAGGGTGGCTAGTGCAAATTTGCATGAAAAAGTAGTATTGAAATGGAGAAGTACAAGGGATTGGCAATGATAATGTAGAGGGAGGAAACAACACTTAGAATGAGGAAACAGCTAGTACAAATATTATAATTAGGGAATATGACTTCATGATCCAGGGACAGAGGAGATGAATGTGACAGAAGTAGACATACTATCCCTCTACTCCCTTCTCCAGCCTCTTAATACCTCAGCAACACAACATACTGCTCCCCTCCCTCTCTCTCTGTATGCTTACCTTTGCCGTATTTCCTCTGGCATACTGTTACTTCTCACTCAGGAGACTTGGACAACTAGTCCCCCAGTTTCAAGGAGAGTTTCTGCCTCAGCTCACCTACTTATTCTTCTATGCTTGTGTCTCCAGATGATGACAAATTCCAATCATTTATTCCTGTGTGCGAGTATGGTTATTTTGCCGTGTAGAGCCCACCCACTATGACTCCACAGTCACCTGACTGGCTCTGGTATCCGCAGAAAGGTTTTAATCTGGCCAAAAGGAGAAAACTAGGGAATAACTTGGTCCTAGCCACTAGGAGGACAGGGAATGTGAACAAACTCAGGAGCTTTGGGATATAATATTTTAATAAGGCACAAAGCAGGCAAAGAGCAATGTTAGATTGTCACTAGCCACTCAGTTCCTGTGCTCCTTGTATTAGGCAGATGAATCTATAGAGTTACCTGACAGGTAAATGTCAGGACCTTCAGGGAAACTCCCATGCTCCTACACTTGGGACACTTAGAGCTGGTGGTTTACTCTGTATAACTGATATGCAGCATTGGCTTCAGCCCCATGCCCTCCAGGGGTAAAACAGGACTGCAGGACTAGACATTTCTTATGGCGCTACCTAACTCTGAAAGGCCGTGAATCTGGACAAAAGACAGACTCTATAAAAGAGCTGTTCTGCCACTCTTTTCTAATTGTTTTTTTAGTAGCTCAGATTGCTTGCAGGTGAGATGCTTGTATTCCATCATACAGGTGACCTTTCTTAGAGTGTGAGGTTCCAAGTCTGTCATCTGAAATGTAGGCAGACATCAGGTATGTTTATTTGTGAATCTAGCAATTCAATACTTTCATCACTTTCTATACAAAGACCTCCAGCAATGTATTGAATGCACTTTCCAACACAAAAACTGCCATTTCCTCTAGGCTTTGTATTGACACTGACTGTCAGTCATTCTTCCCAGGTTGTATATGATTCTGCTCAGCAACTGTAAGTTCAACTTCCAAAATAAATTCTGAAATTGGTGTTTTTGCAATTTATATCCCAAGTCCTTACCCTTTGCAGAAACTGCCTTTGCTGAAGAAGATAATAGTATTACTTCTTCCAGGTTAATAGAGCTGAATCCAGCTGAAAGAAGCACTTATTTGTCAAGAATCGTCTCTAAACCTCACATATTACTAGATGTTTAAATGCAAGACTCTGAACCAGGTATAAGCTTGGGGTTATATATTTTATTTTTGCTTTACTCTGCAAACAGCACAGACAACAACAATCACACACGAAGTGCACATTTAAAATAACTCCATGCAATGCCTCCATACATTCCTCAAGGGATTTTTTAAAAATTTAATTTTATTGTCAAGGTGTGTGCATTACATGTGTAATGCAATGACTACATTTCTTGTTGATCATTGCTACCCCCTCTCTCATTTTTCTCCCACTTTCCCTCGCCCTACTCCACGCCCAGATTGTAAAGTTCATTTCCAACATATTGTCTTGTGAGTATCACATTTGCATTGGTTCACATTTTGTCCTTTGTCTCACCATTTTGTTGTCCCCTTTCCCTTCCCCAAATCAGCTAAGCATATGTACAAGATACAGGGCACCAAAATCAATATGGTAATAACGAGATAATCCAAAAGATGGAAAAGGAAAGAATAAAGAAACAACTTCACAGAGTGTATTAAAAACAACACCAAAGAAAAAAACCTCTTGTTTCCATATCCTAGAGTTTATATTGATTAGCATCATCTTATTGCTCATATGTACATAGCTATTGAACTATTGTGATCCTCTGGAAAGTAGTACGGAAGTTCTTAAAAAGACTAAACATAAAGCTCACTTATGACCCAGCAATCCCACTACTCGGCATTTATCTAAATGACCACAAACAAGGCCATACTAAAGCTACCAGCACAACCATGTTCATTGCAGCATTATTTACCATAGCTAAGATGTGGAACCAACCCAGATGTCCCCCCAGTAGATGAATGGATGGAGAAAATGTGGTATATATACACAATGGAATTCTAGGCTTCCATCAGAAAGAATGACATCACCACATTTGTAAGGAAATGGAAAGACTTGGGAAAAAAATCATATAACGCAAGCCAGACCCAAAGAAACATAGGCTTCATGGTTTCCTTCATGTAATATTTAATACATAATCTGTCATGAACTGCCTTGCTTTTCTGCCACATCTCTGTTCAATTACCCTGGAAATACTAGTTATTTCCTCTTCTCCTATGTTCTGTACATATGCAGTCATCCTTCTAAGGATCTGTTTGTCCACTTTCTCCTGGCCCTGACTTTTTCCTCAATCCCAATTACTAGGCAGGTAGAAATTACTTCCCACAGGAATGGATGACTTTCTTTTGTCTGTTATGACAATGACAGTTTTAGCATTCAGAGAAATTTCAATTGTCACAGTATAATCAGGAGCAAAGGTTTTGAACAGCCCTTAGATTTGTCCCACATTTTAACCTTGCACTTCAGTAGCTCTAGTCAGTCCTTACCTCTAAAACTGAGGCTGCTCTGTGTTCTTTCTTATGACCTGAACCTCACTTTGTAAATGCATCCCAGACTGGTAGTCCTCAGAATGTATATTTCTTGAGTAAGTTATTCACTGCATTTAACCATTACAATCCACATAGAATTTCTTTTTGCTTTCTTTCACCATTTTCCCACATGGTACATAAGCCAATGATATACAGATCCTAGGAAAAAGTATATCTCAAGAATCATTGGTGATTCACATTTTAAGCTATTTGTTTGTTTTTATAAATTAATAACCATTGACTATAGTATAAAGTAGTTAGGTAGGTGTATGCTATGGTTTGAATAAGAGTACCCCCAAAGACCTGTGTGTGAAACACACTGGGAAACAGTTGGATCTTTGGAAGGTGGAGCCTAGTGAAAAATCCCTGTAGCAGTGCCTCTAAAGGCCTAGTGTGACTTCAGCCCTTTTCTCTTTCTCTTTAGATTCCTGGTGATAAATTGAGCAGTTGACTCTGCCACGTATTCTCCCTCATTTTTACTCAGCACATCCAAACAGAAGCCCAAAGCACTGAGTGCATACGTTTTTGGACTGGATCCAATAAGAGTAAGATCAAATATTTTCTCATGATGTTAATTATTTTATATATTTTTATACTGACAGCTGACTAAAATAAAAAGTAAAAAAATACTAAAAGTCATAGAAACTAAGTAAAGTTCTCGGGCATTCAGCTACACATTCCAGCTACGATTGGAATCTAAATCTGAGTGACCATAAAAGCTGTATCCTCTGTTACTATGCTACACTTTCTCCCCGTAATTGTTTGAATACAACAAACGATCAGCTCATAAGCTATGACCATATATTAATGTGTTACATGACTAACACATTAAAATGCTAGAGCTGGTTCTATATTTGCATCTAGATTTAAAATGGCTCCTTATATATTGAAATATTTAATATCTCCATACACATCCTAGAAAGAAACCAGTGTAATTTACTCATAAAACCTGAAAAAGAGAGAAACTAGGAAATAACATAACAGTTGTAATTATATTGTGAAGCTAGGGGTTGCCTTGCTTACTTCTACAAATTTTACCATTTGAAAATCAAGGGAAATATGGTAATTGTTCCTAAACCAATTCTTCTATGATATGGGGACTGCTTATATTATTAGAAAAAATCTTCAGAAAAAAATGAGAACTAAGCTTTCTTGAATTTATACCAGTAATAAGAGTGAATAGAAAGTCGAGTTTGAGTTTATAAAAATAGCTACACTCTATACTTATTAATATAAAACAGGAATCATTCACTGCAATGTATTCTCCCTCTGTTAGACTTTAAGTACATTGTACTTCACTTTCTCTTTATGTCCCTAATAACTATTTTCTTGTGTATCTGGTACATAATGAGTATTCACTAAACACATGATCCTGAAAGTGATAAATGTTAGAGATGGAGAGATGAATGACTTTGGTAGATAGAATAGAATGTAAACTTAAGAAAGGATAAAATGAAGGAAAAATAAATGAATGGCTACGTAGAAAGGATTTTGAAATGACAAACATATTGTAAGCTTAATAGAAATGAAAATGACTCTTCAGAAAGAAAGTTTTAGAACAAGGGATTTTCTCTATACCCAGTGAATAATCATTTATGAACTAAACATTTTGGTCAAACTATTTTGAGTTATCTCCCTACATTCATATACAGGGAAATTCCCTATACAGGATAAAGGGTCCTACAGTTAATTAACACCACCTCTGGGTAAAAGTTTTACAGATGTGATTGAAAAGACTATTCTCTTTCCATTATGGTCTTCAAGAAAAAAAGCTGGCATGCATTGAATAAATACAAGAGGCAGAATTATTTTTCCTGAAAAGTTTACCTTAAACTCTCAGTACAAAGTATCATTTGAGTTACCTTGCAAAAATTAAAGTGACATTTTCCAAGAAAGTAGGGCGGGAAGTATATTTAAAATATTTGTAGTTGGAATGTAGTTTCAAATACATGTGTAAAGGCAATAGGACATAAAATCGTTTGTGTTCATATACATTATAAAATTCCATAGGTAATGAGATCCATTGATAGGCTTCATTATGGGAGGTGAAGATTTATAATTTGGAGATACTTAGTGTCCGTATAGAAAATTAAAAGAACAAAAAGATTGGCAGGCACCAGCGGTTCATATCTATAATCCTAGCTACTCAGGAGGCTGGAGTCTGAGGATAGTGGTTCAAAGCCAGCCTATGCAGGAAGGTCTGTGAAACTCTTATCTGCAGTTAAATCAAGAAATGCTGGAAGTGGCTCTGTGAGTCTAGTCAAGAGAAAAATAAACAATAAACACAGAACAGAGGTAAGGAAACTAATGGTAACAAGTAAAGAGAGGAGAGATTTTAAAAATTGAACAGAATTAAGATCTGGTGACTAATTGGATAGGGGTGATATAAAAGGGAGAAATAATTGAGGGTGAATAAATTTTAGGCTTGGATGTCAGGCTTAATATTAGCATAATTTGTTATGAGAGAAAATATACAGAGAAATCACTCCAGAGGTGGTATGACTGCAATTTTAAGAATATAATTGAATTAGATTGAGGATCTGCTTGTTTTTCAATCCCAATTTTGCTAGTAACTACTTAAACATGTTATTTAACCACAATAATTTCTACTTGGATTTTGTTCACTTCTTTCATTTTCATCTATACCCTGTGTATTTAGAGTAATAATTGCATTGTATTGATAGAAGATATAGGGGAGAATGTTTATCTTATTCTTTGCCTAACAATTGTTTTACTTAATGGAAGCTATGAAAAATATATTGGGCATCTTGAGAGTTTGGGATTTGGAAATATATTTAGACCAGAAAGTATGTTTAAAAAATCAGGATTCCTAGAGAGGATGTCCAAGATGGCAGAATAAAATAATCAATACTTATCTTCATAAAGGAGAATCAATTCAACAGCTTAATAACAGCTTGTTGAAGTGAGTAAATGAGGGAGGAGAACTGGTAGTTCAGCAAAGCAGAAACTCCATCAAATATAGAGATATGGAGAAGAGTTCTGCGGGCTTACACCTGTAATCCTAGCTGTTCAGGTGGTTAAGAGCTGAGGATTGTGATTTGAAACAAGACATAGCAAGAACATCTATGAGACTCTATCTCCAATTAACTATTACCACCACTACCACCAAAAACCTGAAAGTGGAGCTATGGCTGAAGTGGTAGAGTGTTAGTCTTGAGCAAAAAATAACAGACAATGACCAGGTCATAAGTTCTAGCTCCAGGACCAACAGAAATGTATATAATATATATATATATATATATTATATACACATATATATACATATATATATATATAGAGAGAGAGAGAGAGAGAGACAGACAGACAGACACAGACAGACAGACAGACAGACAGGCAGGCATTGGGATGTCATCCTACAGAGAAACACAACACATTGTCAAATGTAACCACTAGCTTCTGGCCAACGGCCTCACTATTGTGGGGAGAAGTTCAACAGGGGAGTCATAACATATATAATATATGATAATTAGAGATATAATTATAGATAATGACAAAATGACAATTCTAGGTATAGGGAGTTCCATAATCATTGCAGGATTAGAGTGTAGGTAAGAAATACTTGGAGTTTTGGAGAGTAGCTTTGCTTCAGAGATAGAACTCGCAATAGTTTCTCATCTGCTATGCTTATGACATTCCACATTTTATTAAAAGATGGTACATTTGTTATGCCATAAAAGTATAATTAATATAACAACTTCAGCCAGCTTCACATTTTGTCTATTGTACAAATGATTCTTCTGTCAATCACCTTGCATTTATGGCTACTCAGGCAGTCCAGTTATTCCCATGTTTCATTGGTGGTAACCTAATTACATTAATAAAGGTTATTTTCCATTAGGAAAAGAAGATGTGTGATAAGTTTGATGATATGGTGTCCCAAGACTGAAATGAGATTCCTGGTTCTACACACTCTCTTTTCCTAAATCTGAATATATTTTTTTCTTTGTTCCTTCAATATTCTTCCTTGCTGGATAACTCACTTATTTCTTTATATAAGTTATCTACTTCCCGTATTTAAACTAAATTCTCACTATTGTAATGAATACTATTCAGAAGAGATGAGAAAGTTTCAATCCTAAAACAGATGATATTTTCCTTTTTTTGAGTATATAAAAACAAAGAGTTTATATTTCCATACATATACACGATGTATTTGGATCATATGCACTGTTTGGTTACCCATTGCTGACTCCAGTTCAACAATATTTAGGTTCTAGTTTATGCTATTGGTGTCATTATTATCCCTAAAGACAATAACAATGTTGAGACACTAACAACAGCATTTAAGTAGAAAACTACATGACATCTACACGCAAGTCAGCAGCTGAGGAAGTATACGTGGAGGCCATCCCATGACTAAGAATTTCGCATAACCTTGTTTTTGGGTGCATGGGAAAGTTGCTCATGTGTATGAACAAAAAGTGTTGGTATTATTTATCACCAAATGTGAGACATTATCCTATATGTTTCTATGTAACAACTTAGCTGTTCCTTGAAATATTTTTGTTTCTATTTTTACAAATGACAAATTTGAGAGAAAAATGTTAATAATTGACAAAAGTCACATGAATTATTAAATCATATTGGTTAAGATTTGAATTCAGAAATCCAGCCCTTAACACTAATGGCTGCTATACTGTTATTCTGATCATCTTAAATAGTAAGAACATGTGTTGCATGTAATAAACCAATATCCCTTTATTACTTTTGCCAAGCATCAAATGGCTAGACATCAACAAATTTGCCTTCATGGTCCATCTCTTATTCATCTTAAAGCTTATTAATGCCTAGAGGACAACACTTCATCTTATCATTTACAATCCTCTCTGAGCAATAAATGTTTGGCTCTTAATGTTTTATCATTTCTTTAGGAAAATGCTGCTGAAGAAATTTTAATTATCATATTATTATTATTTCATATGGATCCAGTTACTGAGGTCTCCATTGGCTTTCATTAAGTTATCTCCTTAGGCATCTGAACTATTTTATAATAAACTACAAAATCTCGTTTTCTTTTATTTTCCTAATATACTTCCTCCATTTTCTTTCCTTTCCTGTCTCAGGACCATAGAAACTAAAGCCTAGCATCCTCTATCAAGCTTACTTTTGTACTGGCGATGTCAAATAGTTATGTCTTTCAAACCAAGAAATAGAAAACTCTATTCTTTTAAACATCAAATAAGTATTTGGAAATGCTATTTAAAGTTAATACTTTCTAATATGATACTAAAGGGGTAGCAACTTCAACTTACTACAAGCTTACAAGGCCCAAACAGGAAGATTAAATCTTAAGGACTCAAAGGATATTAAAAGTAGCCACATCTTGTGACTACACCACACTGGATATCTCTTGCTACTGTTACAAGTGCATTTAAAATTTATATTCCTTGCCCATCTGTGTTGAAGTGCTGTAATCCAAAGTACTCCTGAGGCAGAGATCAGGAGGTTTATGATTGAAGTCATTCATGCAAATATTTAATGAGAACCTCCCCCATACACACTTCAATTAATAACCTAAACACTATGCCAGTCACCTGGGATTCTAGCTATTTGGGAGGCTATAGCTAGAAGGATCGTATCTGGCCCTGGCAGAATTGTTGAGACTCTCCCCCTCCAAAAATAAAGCGGAAAAGGGTTGAGGATGTGGCTTCAGTAGTAGAGAATCTACCTAGCAAGCATGAGGTCTTAAGTTCAAGTCATATCACTCTCCAAATTCATAATCTTTCCTCCCCAAATTCATTCTCTCCTGTATGAGAAATTACAATTACATCAATTATTTTACATGAGTTTCTGAATATTTACTGGACATAGTTTGGTGAGTTTAAGTACAAGTACTCATTCAACAGTTATTGAGTATATTTGAAAGAAAGAAAGGTATAATATACTGGTTTTCATAATACATATCCCAACAATAATACTTATTATATTTTAAAGAACATTATATTTTATGGGACGAATGGAATGTTCATAATTGAATGTTCTCTATTGCTCTCCCTCTCTCCCTCCCTCCCCCCTCTCTAACACACACACACACACACACACACACACACACACACACACACACACACACACACACACACACACACACCACACACGCCACAGAAACAAAGCTCTGGCAATTCATTGTTATCTTTTCCAATAAGCCTTAATAAAGGATCCTTTTTCTTAATTCTTGGCACATGGCAGCCACTATCAGTTAAGTAAACTTTACAAGATAAAAATTTGTTTTTGTATCATATCCTATATTACTAAAATGATTATCTGCATCATTTGTAAGGACACTAAGTCAGTTATTTCATTCAGTGTGCATTATGTAAAAATTGAACTACAAAATGAGGGTAGAGATGGGAGGGATAATAACAGGGAGAATGATGGAGGGTTAACATTAATCAGTGTGTGTTTACTGTACTCATAACCTGATTTAGAGAATGATTAACCTTTTTGTGAATCTACTTCATAATAATATTTTAAAAGGGCATAACATATGTTTGAGTGGTAGGGGAGACTAGAGCATGAACTCAAGGGTTTGGATGCTGTCCCTGAGCTACTTTTGCTCAAGGCTGGCACTCTACCGCTTGATCCACAGTTCCACATCCAGAACTTTTAGTAGTTTATTGGAGATAAGAGTCTCACAGACTTTCCTGCGTCACTTGTCTGTGAATGGTGATCCTCAGAACTCAGCCTTCTGGGTAGCTAGGATTACATGCATGAACCACTGGTGCCTGGCAAGACAAACATTTTTGTGGTGATGAAACTGGAACTCAGGGTCACATCCATGCTCCACAAGCATTCTACAACTAAACTACAATTAGAGCCCTTAAAATTTATCATTGATGGGCTATGAGAAAATAATGATAGGAGTCATGTAGTTAGATATTAGCCTCAGGGATCATATTTGCAAGATTTATTATATAAAGAATAGAGATTTATTTTGCTCCGGATTCTAGAGGTTGGAAAGTCCAAGACTATGGGGCCATCATCTGTTCAGCATCTGGTCTGGGACCTCTCAATCTATTATAACATGACAGTGAATTACATATTATAACTGCTATTAAATTTTACAATTCATTCAAATAATATGTCAATTAAAATCGTAAAATTAAAGATTAATTTCTCTTTATGAACACAATTGTCTGTGGAACACTTAAAGGTCTAAATATCTTGTTAGCTAGTATTGTGAATCAAACCCTTCTGACCTTCAATATATAACAATTGTGATTCCTCTGGCAAAGTAAATGGAATTCAGGCTAGGAAAGGCATTTATTTACAAAATAAGATATGCTTATCAAAACTTGTTGGAGAGTTATATGTAATGATAAATGGCTGTCAAACTACAAACACTAATAGAAGTCTATGTAAATACTCCAGTCTTCACTTAGAAAAAAGGTCAACAATTTTCTTGAAATTTAGGAAAGCTTCTGATGGAACCATTAAGAATTTTACTAAGAAATTAAAAAAAATTGAGGAGAGGGTTGGGTTGAGACGAATATGGAAAGTGATGAAAGGGATGACATTGATCTTGATACATTGTATTCAAAAACTGGTTTGTTGGATGATAACACCTCTGCACCACTGCTTGAAGATTATAAAAATAGAATTTAAAAGAAATTTAAAAGAGTTTCAAGTCATCATATAACACAAATATATTAGCTTTTTTTCAGAAATATACTAATGCAACTGTGGGTACAGCTCATATCTCTGACCCTAGCTATTCAGGAAGGTAACAAACAGAAGATTATGGTTTGAAAAAAAACCAAGTAAACTAGCTTAATGATCATGTGATTATGAGTACAAGTCCTATACCAGAAACAAAGAGAGAGGAGAAGAAGAGAGGAGAGGAGAGGAGAGGAGAGAAGACAAGAGTAAAAGTAATGACAAGAAAAATAGGACAAAATTTCCAGCCATTTGAATCTCACATAAATCTCTTCAGTTTCATTGGGCGTATGATGATGTCTGAAAGTAAGGCACATGTATATAGATTCGAACTGACATATTACCAAAACAGAGTATAATTCATTCATAAAAAGGAACTAAATTGAAGAAACGATTTTAGTAATTTAAACAGCAATTATGTAAGGATGATAGTAATCCAATTAATATACAAGCTTGCATTAACAATTGAGATTGTAAATTGATAAACTATTTACAGTAAACAATGTAACCAAAAATATAAAAATATGGTATTAATACCATATCAGTGTAGTCATATCCAAATCAAGGAACCGGTTAAAGATTAATAACTAGAAGCCAGTGTTGGTGGCTCATCCCTATAATCCTAATTATTCAATCCACAGGATGATGGCTTGAAGCCACTCTAAGTAGAGAAATCTGGAAGACTCCATTTCCAAAATAATAAGCTAAAAGACAGGAGTGGCTCAAGTCATAGTCACTAGTGGAGCAAGAAAGATGATCATATTTGAAGTCTGGAGTTTAAGAAGAAAAGAAAAATAAAAAAAGAAATAATTAGATATGAAAACAAAAAACTTAACAAAAGTTTGCTACCATAGTATTGGTTATAAAACAAAATCAAGAAGAAATGGAATGCTAAGCAAAAGCAGCTCATCATATACATTAAACTCAAGATTAACATGATATTTCCATAAAGATGTTAACAACATGAAAAGCCCTTACATGATTTTATTACCTAAAATATAGAAGACACAATGTGATAAAGAGTCTGACCTTGACTGTGATGTAACAAGACAGCACAACTGATTGTTATTAAATTAGTTATTAAAATTAGGCACCATTGAGTAAAGGATTGTATGATGATTGTCTTAATATTTCTAAATTTCAGCAAATAAACTAATCTAAACTTTGTTAAAATGACAGAATAATTGTACATGAAAAAACTTAAAAGCCATCCTGACATCAAAAGTGATTAGCTCCAAAGAGACATCAATTCAGACAGATAGCAGACTTCTCATCAACAACAATAAATGTCAGAAAATAGTCATATAATTTCTTCAGACTGTTAAGGAGAAACTGTTTACAGAATAAAATTGTGTATTCAGCTAAACTGTCATTCAAAAATGAAGGATTAATGAAAAAAGTTTCAGCACATACACAAGGCCAAGAAACATTCACCAGGAAAAACACACAAAAGCAAACAAAAAATAACAGTCTACGCCAATATGAATAAAAAAGAACTTGGTTGTAAGAAACAAAGATGAGTAATCATAAGAAAAACAAAACAAGATTCAGAAGTAACTTTTAAAATTGACAATAAAAGTACAATAACAAAGTACAGAGGTTCTATTACTTATTCAACTTCTTGATTTAACATTTCTCATTCTCGTTGTAAAATCTAATATTTAGTTTTTCTAAAGCAAACAGACCATGGTTATTTGAAATAAGAAATAATGCAGACTTTTTGTAGAGAGAAGCCCCAGAGCTTGTGTTACCTTATATTCATACTTGTGCATCTCCCATGCTAGGATCTAGTCTGTGTGCTTTAGTTTGCTGCTATCAAAAGTCAAATGTGATATTTTGAATTTTTCCAATTGCAATTGTGAAAATTAATCTATTAGTTTTGTAAATGGGTTATTTCTGTGGAAAATAAATAGAATCGTTTGTAAATCTTATCAAAATGAGTTAGTTTTAGGAAAAGGTATCGAATTACACTGTTTTTGATATGAAAGCTAAATGTTAGGAAAAATAATGAAGATTTCACATTGATATTGCTTCACTTGTATTCTTACTCTGCTCAGAAGCACACAATGAAAGTTTAAGAGGAAAAAGACAACACAAGGGTGATTTTCATCATAATCATTTGCAATTCAGAATGTTCTAGAATTTATTTCTTTACTCTTCTTAGAGCATAAAGTACTACTTGGGATACAGGTGCTGTTCTCCTCCCCCATGGTATAACCACTGTTTTCACTGTATTTGGTGTCAGTATAATTTGGGGAGGGGAGGGCAAAAACAAAATGTTTAAATAGGGATAAAGGTTGACCCATTGTAACAACGAGAAATACAAGACACTGTTGAACAAAAAACTTTACAATTTAGGCAGGGGTGGGGTGGAGGGGGAGTGTAGTTGTGGAGGTGAGAGGGAACGGATGGTAGGGGAAAAACAAAGAGAAGGCAACAATGCTTGATCAGAAATGTACTCATTACCTTGCTCAGGTAGCTGTAACCCCTCTGTACAGTATTTTTACAATAGAAACATAAAAAGAAGGAAAAGAAGAAAAAAGAAAAGAAAAGAAAAAAAGAAATAACAAAATATTTTTGTCCCGTATTGAACAACTGCTGAACTGTTACTAAATTAACTCCAGATAGCCATGTTAGGAAATGCTTGTGATCTGAGAGGTAAGAAGGAGTCCCTATGATGTCCTCCCATTATTACTTATGCCAGACAGCTTGTTGCCAGGGATTTTATGCTATAAGAAATCAAGTGTCCCTGTATTGAGTGCCCAGATACTATGAGAGGAATGACAGAGTGGAGTCTGAAACTGTCTCTCTCTTCTGCTTCAAACAGAGACTTCTTTTTACCTTTTTATATACTTATGTACAACAAGAGGTATTTACTTGTTTTTTTTCTGTTTGTTAGAGATTGGTTGGGATAGGAAATACATCTGAAGTAAATAACCTGTACCCCATAGACTATGATACACTGAATGTTAATATTTCTTAAGGCAATATGAAGGTATAATGATGATCAATTAACAGTAAGAACAACAAATCAAAGAAAGGTTGGACAAATGGGATTGCATAAAGTTGCAGAGCTTCTGCAGGGCAAATGACATAGCTAGCAAGATCAATAGAAAGCCCACGAATTGGGAGAAGATCTTTACTAGCCATACAACGGACAAGGGTCTCATATCTAAAATATACTTGGAACTCAAAAAATTAAACCCCCAAACAACAAATCCTCAAAGAAACAACTGCCCAATAAGTAAGTGGGCGAAAGACTTAAAGAGAAACTTCTCTGAAGAAGAAAGAAGGATGGCCAATAGACACATGAAAAAATGTTCAACATCCCTAGCCATAAAAGAAATGCAAATCAAAACAACATTGAGATATCACCTCACTCCAGTTAGAACAGCAAAAATCAAGAACTCTAACAACAACAGATGCTGGAGGGGATGTGGACAGAAAGGAACCTTACTTCATTGTTGGTGGGAATGTAAACTTGTTCAACCACTTTGGAAAGCAGTATGGAGGTTCCTCAAAAGACTACACATAGAACTCCCCTATGACCCAGCAATCCCACTTTTGGGCATTTACCCAAATGTTTACAAGCAAGACCACACTAAAGCTACCAGCACAACTATGTTTATTGCAGCATTATTTACCATAGCTAAGATATGGAACCAACCCAGATGCCCCTCAGTAGATGAATGGATCAAGAAAATGTGGTATATATACACAATGGAATTCTATGCCTCCATCAGAAAGAATGACATTGCCCCATTTGTTAGGAAATGGAAAGGCTTGGAAAAAATTATATTAAGTGAAGTAAGCCAGGCCCAAAGAAACATAGGTCCCATGGTTTCCCTTATATGCAATATCTAGTATATATTGCATATATTGCGGAAAAGGTCAGATAATGTGATGTTAGGAAAACGATCCCTTAAATATGCATTTTAATGTTTTTTTTCTTTCATGCATGTGTTTCTAACGCATTTATAAGATTATTTCTTTGTTGCTTTGTATGTCCCTCCCCCACAGTGTAACCCCCGCTTTCACTATATTTGATGTCAGTATAACTTGTGGAGGAGATGGGGACAAACAAGTCGTTTAAGGATTCAGGTGGACCTGTTGCAACAATGAGAAGTACAAAATGTCATGTCAAAAACGAGCTTTACAATGTCGGTGTCGGGGGGGAGGGGGGAAGGATTGGGTGGGGGGGGGAGGCTGGGAAGGGAGGTGAAGGGTAAACAAAGGAGGAGGCTGCAATGCTTGGTAAGATATGTATGCATTATCCTGCCCATGTAATTGTAACCCCTCTGTACAGTATATTCTCAAATAAAATAAAATAAAATTAATTTAAAAAAAAAAAAAAGAAAAGTCCTCATCAGATTGGGCACAGGCTAGCAGAGAGACAGTTGAAAGAATGATCAATAGGTCCACTGTGTTGTCTGTGATTGCTGGGATAGTGTTTGGTCATTTAGAGTGACATAGGTAAAGCTGGATTCTAAAAGAAATAAGTTGTTAGGAAACTGAACTATATCTTAGCATTTTAATATCACCCCTTTCCTATTTATGTCTGCTTTTGTCTCTAGTGCATCCATTCATGGTGAGGAAAACTGCCACACACCCCCCCCCCCCCCCACTTTGGAAAAACTGAAAAGTGTTTATGAAGGAAGTTACCATCATAGCACCATAAACTTCTCATTCGAAATAGAATTAAATGATATTCTTTTGTTTTCAGCTTAACTTTATTATTCAGTCATTTTTATTTAGGAAAACACTAAGAGAAACTAGGTGATTGAATAATTTTTTATGCCACTTTTAATCCAGACACTTTGAAATGTATCCAGAATGGGAGCTGAGCCTGTAGCTCATTGGTAGAGCATTTACATAGCATGTCTGAATCTGAAAATTCCAAAATTATCATTGCAGAATGAAAGCATACTTTGATCTATTTCATCTCTTTTCATACATTCCTGGTAATTGCTTAAATTTCATAATCGGACTATGCCAAGATATTTAACATTAAGACGGATGGATCATCTCAAGCTGACATGAATTAGGAATTTCTTTTTTTATAATAAATAATTTCCTAATTCTTCCTACTCTCTCTACAAGTTTTTGGCTGAAAAGTATGAGTTCATTGGTGGTAATTTGACTTCTAATTTTGTATTTTATGTACTTTTTAACATCTACTTTCAAAAAAGGGTTGTAAAATTGAACAGAGAAATATTGGATCTGCTTCACCTAGATTCTTGTATCATGAACAATTATAATATAGTTAGTTGTAAAAGATAGGAAATGCATTTTCACAGCAGTAATGTTAATTACAATATAAACCTTTCTTAGGTTTCATCAATTGCCATGCTAAGGCCTTTTTGTTTTGATCCAGTATCACATGTTAAATTTGCTTTGCATATCCACAGTATTCTTTTATACTTTCTGCCAAATTTCCTTGATGTTTCTTTATTTCTTTGTAGCTTTGCCAGTTTTCAAGGGTATTGGCCAATTACCGTCATTTTACAGTTGTATGTTTCCTTATAAGTAGACTGAAGTAATTCATTCTTACAAGACTGTCACAGAATGATATGCTTATCTCAGTTTATCATATCAGTAAGTACAAGATATCAATCCTTCTTATCAATTGTTATTTTAACCTCAATCACTTGGTTAAGATAGTGTCTTTTGTGTACCTGTATTGTTGGGTTTCTATTTTCCCTTATATAATTTTATCTTTTATTTTAAATGGAATACTCTGAATTCTACCTGGAGAACAGGTTGTCAAAAAGAACAAGATAGAAGTTAGAGACATTGAAGACTAGGAAATTAGGCTGCATCAATGGCATGAGCCAGACTGTATAGACAATGGTAAGATACAGAGAATACACATTTGCTATGCATTTTGCAGTAGAAATTATAAGCTTTGGTGATGAATAAATACATGTAGTGAGGAAGAATAAATATAAATACAAACTTTAAGGTTTCTACCATGTACAACTGAGTATATAGTCTTGACAGGCATTGAGATGAGGGATACTTGCTATTTTTAGATGACATATGTATAGATTTAAAGAGTTATAAGCGTCAAAGGAAACACTAGTTAGGAAACTATTGTATTAGTGCTAGTGAACAATGCTGATTTCTGAAATTAGAAGAGATGATAAGAATAGAGAGAAGTATTGTGACTTGGGAGATAGTTTGTGAATTATAATAATTAGTTATTATGACTTAATAGATTAAGGAGAATTGATGAGGAAGAGAGGTGACGAAGATATCTCCTGGATTTCATGCTTGAACAACTAAATGAATTATGGTCCTTTACGAAGACAGAAAGCAATGATGGGGAAATATGTTTAGGATAATACATTACTTTCTTCTTTACTAATAATTCCAGAGAAGGCAGGTGTAAAATCTAGAAGGAGGAGATTTCTGATTTCTCCTGACAGAGCTTTATGCCTGTCCTCTTAATAATACAGCTTTGCAGTATATTGTCAAATCTGGCACATGAACACTTTTCATCTGGCTTTTAAAAGCAATGGTCAAGGAATTTTGCCAAGAGATATTGTTCCTGCTCAACTATGTCATTGATTCTTTTATCTTCCAGTAAGATTTGTTATGTTGCTTTGGCTAGCACTACTGAATTGCTGCTGCCTCTTTTCTTCAGCATGAGAAATTCTCAAAAGAAAGTCACAAACCCATATGGCAAAATTTAAAAAATCAATCAACATAACAAGTGTTATACCATCTGTACTTTATCCACGAGCAAAATCAAGCAGACAAAACTCCCCTTTGAACAGAAAACATTATGCAAACACCTGACAGCTTCAACAGCATGAGGAAAAGAATGCAAAAGCCAGTAACAGGAGGACAGACTGGAATGGACTCAAATATACTTATCACTAGAAATGGAGCCATGCCAAATCTGATCTACATAAACAGTGATCAACAAATTCTCTCTTTTTAAGGAGAAAGGAGCAATTATCATTTTCTGAAGAAAAACAAAGGATACAGACTCAGAGCTCAGGGAAATACAAGTTAATGAAGACATCAAACCTTATTAAGTACAATCTAATGTTTCCTTTTTCTTGATAAAAAATGAATACTACTTAGTTCATTTACTTATCTTCCTTTATTTCTCCAATTTAGTAATATAGATAGCTCCCAAAGTATCTACTTTGTTCCCATTATGGCAAATTGCATGAAGTTTCCATCCAAAATTATAGCATATATATATATATATATATATATATATATATATATACATATATATATAAAATCTTACATGAAAGATCTACAACTTTCTGTTATTGTAGCAGCAGGCAAGAGATAGTGTGGAGCACAGTGGTAAATAAGAACAGAAAGGCATTCCTGGAATAGACTTTTTCAGCTAATCTCATGGTTCTTTAGAGTATATGTATTAATTTATTATGGCAAAGTGAAATGACACACTAATTACTAATGACATATCATTGGATTCTAAGGAAACATTTTATTTCTAGCCAACAACACAAGAGCTCAACCCATTTTAGAGTCTTCATCTAAAACTCAAATGATTAGTTAATTCAGTAAGATTAATTTCCATTCCCTAACTCCTACATTTACTATTTGATCAAATGGACATGTTTAGCTACAGAGGTTGAGTTTTTTAACTATTCATTGAAATGTGCTTATTGAACAGAAGGAAACAATTTAACACAGATTAAGCAATCGTTTTTGTTTCAAAAGACAGGACATATATATGACCTGATTTATCTAGAGTTAATACTTCTTTAACATTTCATTCACAGAAACAAATTATTATACTATTTCAGAAGCTTGACTATCTCACATTAATATGTACATCTCAGACGTATATAGTATGTAATTAAGTACAGAAAAATTTTAACAAATTTAAAAATCTAAGTCTTCTGATTTCTATTCATTGTACCAGATGTATTATATTTTGCTGAGATGAGATAGTGTAATTTCTTAGTGGAACATTTATAACTGCCTTGTGCTACTAAGTAATAAATAATGATAATAAGAAACTTATTAAAAAATAAAAATCTAAAAAGTAATAAATAATGAATATAAGATACAAGAAAATGTAAGTAACAAGTGAAGTGGGATTTTGTCTAATGATTGTGCTAATAAAACCCGAATAATCTAGATTAATTCCCAGTTTTTTGGTGGCCTTTAAGATTAGTTAAGAAGGGCTGGGAAGGTGGCTCAGTGGTAGATGGCTTGCCTTGAAATGTTTGAGGCCCTGGGTTTGATTCCCCAGTACCACATAAGCAAAAAGAAAAAATCCAGAAGTGGCACTGTGGCTCAGGTGGTAGAGCGCTAGCCTTGAGCTGAAGAGCTGAGGGACAGTGCCCAGGCCCAGAGTTCAGTCCCACTACCGGACCCCCCCCCCCAAAAAAAAAAGATTAGTTAAGAAGTTAGAAAATTACTTTACTCTTCGAGAATATGAGAACTCTTACAGTAAATGACTCTCAAGTAAAAAGTTAAAGTAATATTCATAAATTTGTGCATATCTACAAAAATAACTAATGTAAAATACATCTACACTGGAGAGGAATTTAAAGGCATAGTGTGATGAGCTAATGATTCATTAAAGGTAGGTTTGCTGATCTTTCCTAATTCTGTTTTGTTGAGAAACATTATGAGAATGCAGTCATAATGGTCAATACATATTCTATGAAATTAAGAAATTTGAGGGGAGAGATTCGATTGGAGGAGTTGGATTGGAAATAAAAATTTGAAAGCTATAGCAACATTCAAGATGTATTGTATTCATACACTGATTTGAGGAATGGTAATTTAGCCTTTGTACAACCAAAGATAAAACAGTATAATTTTGAAAGATCAAATGATGAATATTCACCCTTTCTTCACTTGTCTTTCAGAAACTTACCAACATGTCCACTTTGTTCTTCTCCAAATAGTACAAAATGTAGAAATATTATTCTAGGCTGTGTGGTTTTCAAAAAGTGATCTATTTCAAATATGTATAGATATCTGGTTATTTAAGTTGTTTCTAAAGACAAGAAAGAGACGACCTTTTCTTGAAGCAGACAAGTCATTATTAGATCTGCCTAAGAACTTAGAAAAAGTAAGCATAACTGAGAAAAAGGCTTGATTTCCGAATGTGAGTCTAGGGAAAGGGAAGTGAAAGCCTAGTTTTCATTCTTTTTCTCAGTGAACTTTCATGTTACTTTGGTGAAATCCTAAGGAGGGATAAGGGCAAGGGTTTCTGCTTGTACTGGTAATAAGTGTAGCTTCATTTGCATAGAAAATGCAGAATTAAATCTAGAAACTTAGAGAATATATACAGTATATATATATATATATATATATGCATATATATATATATATGTTCAGTCCTTAGTGATAATCAAACCAATTAAAACTATAATCACAATGACATGTCACTTTTCATCTATCAAATCAGCAAAGTCAGAAAACACCCTTATTCTTTGCTGATAAGGGAAAGATCGTGGAGGGACATTCTTTTGTATTACTTACAGCAAAGCTAATGGAATTGAGTTCTTGGATGAAAATGACAATACTTATCAACAGTCATCAACTTCTCAAATTCTTTCATCTTTTCATTTAGAAAAACAATAGAAGCTGCCCACAAGGGCCTACTCCTAGCTGACCCACAAAGTAAAGCCACTGTTATGTTGACACATGTCCATCGCGTTGCTACGGGGTGTTTGAAAGAGTTCAAGCCTATTGTGATTGCACTTGGATCCTATGCCATTTTTTCCTTCGAATTATCATTTGAACATCTAAAAACAGAATGGATAAAGTAATGTACAGATAAATAGTTCTTTAAGTCAAAGTCCTCTGGAAATGCTTAGATCTGCTATTTTAGCTCATGGAAAGCAAATTTACTTAATTGGAGTAAATCTCTAAAGATCAGATCTGTAAGAGGTACTTTATAACAAGGTAAAAAAAGAATTTCTTTTCTTCACAAACAGCAGAGGACAGAGAATGAACTGAGCTCCTTTTAATCAAAGAATCAACCTTGAGAGAATGAGTTCTTAAAAGCAGCCTTAAAAATGTCAATAATGGAAATTCTTACTAAGAAATGCATTCCTGCATTCTCCTGCTTGACGTTTGTAGTGGATGTGAATGTTCTTCATCTTGTCTCAGTGAATATCTACAAATATATTACACTTTTGCGTCATATGTAGTTTATCATTTGACTCCCTATAGGTGCTGAATTTACAAGGATAGACCCTAAGCAGAGCTAGTATGGTCCTAATAGGCATGATAATCATCCTTTAAAACATGCAGTTTGTAGCATAGGCCTTTGCAGAGTAAAGAATCACATGTCTCTCATTGATTAAAAGCAACAATAAAAAATGAAAAAAAAAACTGCATAAAGCCATAATGTAAAACTTGAGCACACTGCTGTATCTTCACTTCTGATTGAGCACTAAATAACGGCTTGGGAAGAATGACATGAGAATAAAAATGTCACGATGCATTGCTACAAGAAAGGATCAAGGAGCCCTGGTAATTAAGAGCCTGTCATTTTGATGTGAAGGAAAAAAATCTCAAGAAGTACCAAATATCTGGGAAGGATGTGCACTTGTCATTTCAATATAGAAGGAAAGAAAAACCAGCTTGATTAGAAGAGGGTGTTTTGGAAAAGAAGGGCATTTTGTGCCTTTGATAGATTGAACTTCTGCAAGCACATTTTTAAAGAAAAACAGTAAAAGCTGCCCATTAACAGTTTCTGAAAAAGTGTTTAGACAGGAGATAGTATTTAATAAGAGCTTCACTTCAGGTCAGTCCGTGCATTTGTGCTATTAGGAAGTATCTTGAGTCTATTATATTTGAATGATGCAGCCTTTAACGAACACCTTAAATGTAATATGGCCCCACAGAGGTGCAACTATTTTGATGACATACTTTTAGATTTGGAAACTGGCTATGATAAGGTAGCCAAAGAAATGTAGCATGTTGCTCTGTTACATGACCATATTATTCTGCAGCTCATTTAAGGTTTTTATTTCTTTTAATATTCAAGTCCTTTAAATGTAATTCAACAGGGTCCAATTTAAGGATATGAAAACTAGCTCTCTGAACCAGCCAGAGGGAAAAAAGCGAAATGTGTGTGTGTGAATATGTGTATGTATGTATGTGTGTGTGTGTGTGTATACATTGTAAGAATACTTTATATACAATTATAAAAGTAGAATAATGAAACCTAGGGAAATAGTTTTAGGAAAGGAAGAGAGGATATAAGTGGGAAAGGTGGAGTGAGTTTGATTGAAATACAGCATATGTATGTATGGAACAATCACAATGCAACCCTTTTGGGCCAACTAATACATGCAAATATAAATGGAAAAATAACTTCATCTGAGAGGTAAGCAGCACAAAGTCATACAACATAGAATAAAAGAATAGGACATTTCTCATTTTGGTAGGCATTCACCACACCTGTATAACATTTCCCCTATACTACTGTGATTATACAAGACAAGGGTACTGGTATAAAAACAAACAGTATATATGGAATCTGATGTCACCTTGGTTATCACCTCATTGTATCATCCTAAGGAAATCAGCATTCCATACTTTGTCCTCCTGTTGACTAGTCATTTTGTGTATCTCATACTTTTATTGCATCTCATAGATTTCATTGGTTGTGTTTCTCTCATTTTATCAGCATGATCATTTAATGAATACTTTTGGAATCAGACTGCATAGGAGGTTGAATGAGCTCCCACAGGCTTCTAGGATAATTACACAAAGAAAGTCCCTTAGAGAGTTATATCAAGCAGGGCAAGAAGAAAACATCAGAATTCACTACCACTTGTCTCTCCTCCTCATAGGCATTGGTTTGATTCTCTGAACTTGCCATCATTAGTGAGTTTTCTGGAACTTAGCTAGTTGAATATTCTAGCAGAAAGCCCTAAACAGATTATTTCATTAATTGTGTTATCTCTGTTAATAGTCTCTTGCATTAGCTTGGATAATTGAAACTTGACTGCAATAACAATGAGGTTCTTTCTGAAACTTGGTGGAATCAGTTTCACAAAGCAGAATGGACAAAAGTAACAAATATAGCAAGTAACCTTTTATCCATTTTTTTCTGTAAACAAAGGAAAGATACTTGGTAGAATACTAACAAAGGACATCTCTACGATAGAATATGGAAGATATTGAAAATGTTATCTATTTTTCACTGACATTTATATATGAAGTTGTTAGTGTAGCACTACCAATTACTGGTATCTGTTGGTAATGATGCAAATTCTGAAGTTCATTGTTTGTCTTAAAAGTTTATTTCTTACAGACTAAATACTAGGAAGCCCAAGATCAAGATGCCAAATGATTCACATCCTTTGTGATGTAATTCCTCCTGGCTTGTAGGTTGTTGGCTTTTCTGTGTGTCCTCATTTGGTGGACAGATATGTCCTACTCATTCTCCCTCTTTCTATAAAGCTATGAATTGCATCATAGGAACCTTTCTTTAAGAGTAAGACACATTCATAGGACGGTTGTTTAGAGTATTAAATGTAGGGCAGAACAGAAATAGATGTCTTCTTAGACAAAAAGAGAGTCTCCACAATGCTATTCACATAGTTTGCATCATTTAAGTCAAGAAATAGTGGGCGTTGGGGTCTTCATTTTGTAGGTAAAGTAAGTGAAGATCCCACAGCTGATCATGACATGAATTTGTAGGTCTTTGTTCTTTTCACTGCTAAAACATCTGGGCTTCCTTGGCTGCTTCTCCTTTGCTTTCATGATTGAAGAAACACATTTAACAGATGGGGAAGGATGCAGTTTGTGGCTTTATAACAGAATGCATTATTCCCCTATGTGAAAACAACTTGTCATGTCCCTCATTATCTCTAGGATCCAACCAACTGAGAAAACTAGCTCAGATTTAAATGTAGAGAAAATACAAGTACTGCCTAGATACTGGCATGAGCTGGTTTAACATCTAATTAACGCTGGAAATACCCACTTTGTAGGAGAGGATACACTATTAGTCTATTGACAGATGAGGAAACTGAGCCAAGAAAGTTGAGATGACTTGTCTTGCATCACTAAGAAACCACATAAAGAACTGAAAAGAGTTTTATGGCCTTTGAACTGTTTGTTCAGTTTATTATTAAGAATATTCCACATCAAACACAAACAAATAGGCCTATTATTCCTGAAAATTATGTATTAGAGAAATATATTATCACACAATAAAAAAATTAGTGGCTTACTTTCTATGACAGACAAATGAAATTTGGAGAAACTACTAACTGATAAATATGGACTTGAACTTTCATGTAACAAACTAATTAGATGTTTCTACATAGGATTCCATCAAGATGTTCCCAACTGTTGTTCAGCAGTTGGAAAGGCATGTATCCAGAATAAATATTTTGTGTTGATTAGGATCCCAAGTGTGATTCATAAATAAAGCCTTTTTAAAATAGAAACTCAGGTACAGGAACAAACTCCATGTTCTCTACGCTCCCCAAAGTAAGAGTCTGAAAAGAATCCATAGGTCTTATTTTACGCCACCTCACTCACTACCTGTAATGTTTGTTTTACTATAAACACAATCAGAATGAATTCCAGTGCTGAATACTTGAGTAGCACACAACTCTCATAGTTTACGTATAGAAAAAAGATAGTTTTAATTATACATTTAATAATATTATCATGTATATTATCATAAGCTCTTCTTATAAGTTGAGCATATGATTATGGATTGATTAGTATGGACAGATTTGTTTATTTTACAGGAAAGTTCAGAGACAGATATTGTTTTTTTTTAAAAAAATTCACATTTTAAATGTATGAAAACTGGGGCCTAGTACATTGGCATAGCTCATAAGGCTATGAGAGTCAGAGAAGGTATTTAAATTTAACCTTCCTATTTCTGTGCCAGAGCTCTTAAGCAATGTTCAAAGTAAATCTTCTGCCAGGAAGACTATACAGAGACACAGAGCCAATGTGTCTGCTGATCATCAGTCCAAATTCCCAAGTGAAGTTCAGACTGGGCTGTTAGCCAGTGCACGACATTATGCCTCACACTTTGCAATAAAGACTGGGAGGCATGGACTATCAAGTTATCAGGCATTTTTGCAGACATCGACTGCATAGAGTGCCCCAGACAAGGAACAGCAAAAGCAGTACGGAAGACCACATTGGAGCACCAAAGTAGCACTAAACTCACAGTTTTTATCGTTTGACTTTCTGAAAGGAAGACAAGTCAACCATAAACGCATTCCTAAAGTGATACTATAAAAGGCTGGTTGGTCAACAATCAGCATTTATGTCTTTTGTTTAGAGAGTTTGATATGGTATCATTTGAATCTATTTTTTTATTATAAGTGAGTGCCAAAATTCCTTTCAGGCACATGAATTATTGCACATGATGAGTTCACTTTCCTCCTTTGTGTCATTGCCTTTACCAGGACATACAGAACACAGAACACACACACACACACACACACACACACACACACACACACACACACGCAAACGCCCCCCCCAGAAATAGTGCTGAAAGATCCCCATAAAATATAGCTCATACAGTTGTTATGAATCTGAAGTGACTTTTTATTTAATTCTTCCACTCAATTTGAGCTAATATCACCTCTCTTTGGGCTTATAATGATTGACTCTACAATATTCAAGGGATGAATAAATAAATCGGTACAGGTAAGAGTGGTGAATGCTACAGCTGAGATACATAATAGTTTAACCATTAATGAATGTAACACTCATGAGAGTATAATTGGATCCATAAGTAACCCATTTCTCTTTGTGCTTTGGAAGTCAACTAGTATAACATAATTTCATAAATTGCTTTTTATAGACAAGTTGCAATTAATTAAAAACACTAAGCTCATGGAAACGTAGAGGAATGAAGTTAAGATTGTCAAATAATGCCTCTGTTTTTAAAATAATATCTTTAATGCTTTTAAGTAATACTAATAATGATTTAAATGAATCTACATTGTTTAGCAAAAATACTAATATCCAGATCCCACTCCAAAGAATAAGATCAAATTGTCCAGGAATGAGACATGAACAGGAAGTTTTTTTGGGGGGGAGTGGGGGTCTGGTCACGGGGTCTGAACTCTGGGCCTGGGCGCTGTCCCTCAGCTCTTCAGCTCAAGGCTAGCATTCTACCACTTGAGCCACAGCCCCACTTCCAGCTTTTTTCTTTTTTCTTATGTGGTGCTGAGGAGTCGAACCCAGGGCCTCATGCATGCAAGGCAAGCACTCTACCACTGAGCCACCTTCCCAGCCCAACAGGAATATTTTTTGCTCGTTGGCTTCCCAACTGGTTTTAAGTGTTCAGCAAGTTCTGATGCAGGTAATAGAGAACTTTTGAGTAGCCAGTAATAATGTTGCTTCTTCCATTGTATATGCATATAGCATTAGAAAAGATATGAGAGGAAGGAGCAAGGCTCCTATTTTTACTACAAATGTTGGCTTTTTAATATATTTCCTTTCTTTCCTAATTACTGAATATGTAAGAGTTGCTTTAGTCTTTTACCTTCCTTTTCCAGAGGAGAACACACACACACACACACACACAAAAAAAAAAAAAGATAGCATGACTTACGAAAGTATTGTGCTTGGTAAAAATAACTAACATTTAAAAATTATTTAGCTGGCACAAAAGGCATTGAGCAAGGCAACTTTGAATTTGCGCGTATTCATCATAACTTTTTTTATTGTGAAAATACAGTACAGAGGGGTTACAATTATATGAGCAAGGTAATGAGTACATTTCATATCCAGCATTGTTGCCTACTCCTTTGTTTCCCCTTACCATCTCTTCTCATCATCATAACTTGTTTGTTTAAGTGTATGTATGAATAGTTACTGTGTTGCAGATACCAGATGAGGTAGTATCAAGGTAAAAAATAATGCATCTGTTCCCAAGGTACATTTTATTTGACAGGACACACAACTTTAAGCAGATAGATAATATCAATTTATATCAAAGTGTTAGATAGTAGAGGGGATAAAACGTTGGTACAGTTTCAGAGAAAGCATTAGAATGCCAAGCAAGGTAGCACACATCTATAATCCCACTACTTGGAAGGGAAAAGCAGGAGGACTGCGAATTTGAGACCAACCTGGTTTACATAACACAATCTCATCAAAAAGTAAAAGAGGAGAGAAAGGAAGCCACTAAAAGGAAATGTCATTTGAGCTAAATAAACTTAATCATGAAAAATAAAGGAAACAGTGATGTGAGAAAAGATTTTCCCAAAAAAGGGAGTACTCAACATAATGACCCTATAACAGAAACATTTATGGGCATCATCATCATCACAAATGAGTGAGAACATATGCTATTTAGGTCTTTGTTGTTGACTTACTTTCCTGAACATGATGGTCTCCAGTGCTTTCTACTTTCCTGCAAATGACAAAATTTCAGCCTTTTCTTTAGGCTTGAGTAGTATTCCATGGGATATAAGTACCACATTTTCTTTATCCATTCATTGGTTGTTGGCATGTTGGCTGATTTGTCCATTTGGATATTGTGAAGCTTTCTTACATCAAACTGTGGGTAAATAAGTTTCTACCATGAGACCATGAGCAGGATGTGCATGTAGAGAGAAGAAAAATACATTCTGTTTCCAACCAAATGAAAAGGAATTGGGAATTGATTCTGGTTGTAACAGTATTGGAAGTTTTCTTTCTTTTCAGAATGTTCTCCATTGGAGTGGCATGAGGTGATTAGTATTTTAGGGGGAACTCGTATGTTGCTACATAAAGAATAGATAGTAATTAACCATTTGTAGAGCAGGAAGATGAGTTAAGGACATTTCAGCAGACTAGGTACATGATGATGTAACTTTGACCAAATGAATAGTATTGAATATGATGAAAAGTAGTTTGTTTCAGAATATATTTTCAAAATACAGTACATTCGATGTGGTGTATTACAAAAAAGGAAGGAATTAAGTAATTCCCAGGTAAATATTTAATATTTAATATTTGTTGCAATGAAATGAAATTGCAAATGATCCACGAGGCTGTTTTACTGAGCATGCATTCCACTTTGGGCATAATAACTTTAAATGTTCCCTACATATCCACATGGAAATCTCAAGTAAGGAAGTATGAACAAGAAGTAAATAATTGAGAGTGCGTCCACTTGAATGACTTTAGGGCAAGTAACCGAAGAGCCATCAAATGCATTTCCAATCATTGGTCTGGCACATGATGGTGGGAGCATGTGTGCAGATGATCAGCATGAACTTGTTTTCTGATTAGGGCTATATGTATCCCATTTGATTCCTACTAAATCTTGTCTCCAGGGCACAAGTAGTGATAGACAGTGTACACAAGAAACCATCCTACAACCCTTGAGAAACTGGCTCCTGAGCCCAAACCAGCCCATAGCAGCAGAAAATGGGCAAGACAGTGTCAAATTCCTAGATAATTATTGGTCAAGAAAGCAGATCAGGCTCTTAACAGAGTGACAGTCTCCCCCCCCACACACCCCTCCCCATACATGGCGGGTCACTAGCTCACTACCACAGCCTCAGTATGAAGAAGCTGACACTGAGCTTTAGGACACACATTCATAATGTGTTGCAACGCAGGGGAAAGAGGACAGGGCTAGACTGTCATTTGAAGCACTGTGGCCTTACTTTACCAGCCTCTCGTTGCTTATGCTGAGCAGCCTGTTTGCCTAACTGTTCTGCATCAGTGGAACTTACTTATAGACAAGGCATTTTCAGCAGCCTACTAGCAAGTCCTCATGCTGAAGCATGTAGTAAAGCTTCTGAGGCAGTATAGCATTAAACTACCACAGGACACAGTGTTCAATGCCCAGGTCCCTGACAGCTAGGACAGGCATATGATTTAGGGTCCTAACTATCACAGCTCTTGTTGTGGGAAGTGTCCTTCTGGTAATTCATTCCATATTCTAAGTGGCTTGAGCAATTAAGTATTACAACCCTTTGGATTCCAGGTAACCTGAGTATATTATTACAGCTCTTTGTATTTCTAGTGACCCTAGTCCTTAAATGAATCTAGGTCTCTGCTCACTGCCAGTATTCATTGCTACCAGTCATTGCTTGTCTCCAGTGCTCCAGTCAGTTTTCCCCAAGCTACTCAGCTTGCCTACATTAATGCTGTCCTGATACTGGGTCAACTTTCCTCCCTGTCTCCATTGTTTCTTCTTTTTCTTCCTGTTGGCAGCTCAGGAAGGGTGAGCAAGATCCCTGGAGAGAGAAAGCCTTTATTTGCTTCTTTGTTTGTAATGGTAGGAGAGGCAGCGGGGAGAGTGTCACCCAGAAGCTCACAAAGTGAGTTAAGCAGACTGCTTAGGTAGTCAGGAACAGGGAAGGGCACAAGATACCTACAGCAACCATAACAGTCCCCTCCTGTTTACATCAAATATGGTTTGGTCTATTATGCAAATAAATGCTTGTACTTGAACCAATCACAGGTTTGTTGTTGGATTGATGTTCCCCGTTCCTGTGGCAGTTTTTGTTAATTGGTTGTCTGTAAAGTCAAAGCACCTTTCAAATGGGTACTTATAACAAAAGATTCATTTAGTAACATTAACCACATTTAACACAAAAAATAAACTGAAGGATATTTACACAAAAGAGGAAGAAATGTTGTAGAATTAGAAGACAGCTCTTTTGATGTGTTTTAGGTAGCATGAGTAACTTGAAGTAGTCTGAAATTCAGAGGAAATAGAACATACATTATATTGGAACATATATTATTATTGGAACAATAGTGCTGATCCTTTACGGAGTGGACACTCTCACATCCATTCTGAAAGATAATACAAATACTTCATGAGATGATGTCTTAGTCCCTATTCAGTAGTACTATTGACAAAACCTATTACGTGAATGGTCTTGTAAGTATAAGTATATGGACTCTTCAACTACACTGTGTTATGGTAATTCCTGACATGTCAGGAGACTGGTGAAGGAGATAAGGCAAAACATCATGGAAGCTTCTATTCTTAATTTACTTATAACATTGACATATCAAACTATTCATAGACATATAAAGAAAAAAATTTCAATCCTATTTCCTGCCATTATAACCCCTTTCTTTATGATTGTGTACATACACATATACATATGTACATACATACATGCATACATGCATGCATGCATACATACATACATATACACACACATATATATAATATACTTCTGTATCTGGAACTTATTTTCCTTACATGGAATATTTATTCTTAAATATATTTGGAGGACATAGTTTCTGGTTTATAGCTGTAGAGTATCATGTTTTAAAATATTGAATCTACATAAAGACACAGCAAATTTATTTAATTTGAAATATTTTGAAATTGTTTTGCTGTTGTGTGTCTGGCTACCACAAAGAAGAGACTTAGGCATAACTATTTACTTCATCCTTTATTTCTGTGTGATAGATAGTCAGACAGGGAAATGCTAAGTCAAAAAAGATATACAACTTGGTATTTTAATAGATCCTGCTAGATTCTCTCTAAAAGTAATTGCAACAGTTTACATTGTTTCTAGAAGGAGTCTTCTCTTCTCAGGACTCCTAATAAATATTGTCCCATGCTGATATGTTCCCTGTGAGGGTGATGTGGTCATCTTTTCTTCACAAGCACAGTCATTCCAAATCACTGTCCTAATGAGCTATGTTTATGTGAAGCAAGGCTAAATGTTATTTGAATGAGCTAGGGTTTTCTATTGTTGGATAATCATTGTTTTATTAGTTTTTCAATCTCCACAGAATTGCAAGCCCAAGGTATTACATCAAAGGACAGGCTTAGTCGAGGTCAATGTGTTCAAATTTAACAAGTGTTCCCAAATTTTACACTTTAGGGATTAAATCTAATTATTTGAAGATAGCTAAGGAGCTGCATAATAATACTAAATCCAAGTGAGCATTGAACTGAGAGCCAAATTAGGGCACTTCCATCTCCAGAAAATAACATTCAAGAGAAAAGATATGGAGCAATTGTACTTACTGAGCAATTTAAGGAAAAATACATTTATTTGCTATTGTGTAGTCACAGTCTGATATGGAATTTTAAGCCTTTTCAAAATTGCTTGCATCTTGAAATGAAGTCATTCAGCAAACCATAAATTTAGCTTCCCTCCTCCATGTTTTGTCAATACAGTAATAACAATGTTGCCAATAACACATGTTAAAGGAAAATTTATAGATGGACCATGGCAGTCCTTATTGAGATGATATCTCTATTATTTATTTGCCTTACAAAGAGAAACTTAAGTGTACAGTGAAATCAATAGAATAAAACAAAATCAATGTTCATTTTAGTCTTAAAGTACCAGACTAGAGAATAATTTCAAAGTATAGATGTACAAGTGATTAGGGTAGTTAAAAATTCTGAGTGTCTTATATCTGTGCAGTCATGGTAAATGTAATATTTATTTTTTAAATTTTATTTTATTGTATAAATGCTGTACAGAGGGGTTTCAGTTACATGAGTTAGGTAATGAGTACATTTCTTGTTGAGCATTGTTACTCCCTCCTTTGTTTTTCTCCTACCATTCCTTCCCTCCTCAACCTCCCCCACTTCTCCTGGCACCCAAAGTTGTAAAGTTCATTTCCAACATAGTGTCTTGTGAGTATCATTGTTGTAATGGATCATCCTGTGTCCTTGTTTCAGTGTTTTGTTATTCCCCTTCCCATCCCCAAATTATGGTTTGTTATTTTTTTAAAAAAAACTTAAAAGTGTATATGTGTGTATATGCATCCAGTACATGAACATTTAAAATAATTTTCTTATAGCACAAGTTTGAGATTGCGAATGTTGTCAGACATGACTGCTTTGTAAGTAGACCTCTTACGAAGTGAGGATCTTATAATAGCAATTAATTATGATAAAATCAAATTTTTCTCTCCCATTACCCTGCACTGCAAAGGTAGTTCCTAGTTAGGGAAATCAAAAGTTGTAGTAGCAAAAAATTCATCAGCTGTACTTAAAGCCACTCCATATGCAACTTTGTCTCTTGCACTCTAATCCGAAAGACCTGTGTGAAGCTTTATATAAGTCCTCTTGGGAAATCATCATCAGAATGGCACAAGTTCCTGAATGTCAAAATTTAAGAGGAAATTGGAAGACTACTCTAGTTAAACACCCTGACACTAGATTTTCCTCAGTATGATACATTAAAGGTACACTACTTATCATGTGCAAAAATTCAGCTACAGGAGGATAACTGTGACAAAATAAAGGATTGGGGTTAAAAATTACTGTTGTGGCTTTGCATTTAATCTCTTCCCTTTCTGAAATTCCTGTGGGTTTCTTGTTCACTTTTGGGGTTCTTTTGCTTTTTAATTCTATTCATTTTTAGATGAACTGTAGAATAGTAGACACATTTTTAAACTTTATTAGGACACATACAATCACAGACTGAATCCTGGAGTCGTCATTTTCTTGTCATTTGCAACACCTTGATTAACATTACCATTTATGCCAGTCATAGTAACTTATGTCTACAATTCTAGTTACTATGGAGTCTAAGCTGAGGAGATGCATGCAAAAGTTCATGAGACTCCAAGACATACAATAAAATGTTGGGCCTCCTGGCACAGGCCTATCATCCCAGAGAATCATCATTGTTCAGGCCAACACAGACATAAATATAAAACCCTATTTAAAAAAATAATTAAAGCAAAAGATTGTCAACTGGTAGATGCTTGTATGGCAAGTTCAAAAATTTGTATCTTAAAAATCCTAAACTGTACATCATTTACCTAACAATATGAATAATAGTATAGCCAATTATTGCACAGTTAAGAAGATTGAGATCATGCATGCAAGTATATAATATTGTTTGATACATCAGATTATTACTTAGGTTAACTGCTACTACTACCACTGTCACCACTATAAGCAACTCATGCAACACACTGTGGTAATATGCATCTAGCTGTTCAGAAGAACTAACAGCATGTGTAAAGGAAATATGGCAAAATAACACTATGATATTGCTACTTCTTTTTGGAGGAGACAAAGTAAAACATGATCATACTTGGAAAGAGGACACTATAAAAGAAACAAGTGATGATATTTGATTATTTTACAATTTGTATTAGCTGGTTTTCCAGAAATCAACTGGTTTTCTGTTAAATATCACATTCTCGCCAATATTTGGGAAGATGTCTAATAATTCTTTGACATTGTATCAGGAGGGAAACTGCCTTGCCTATAATATCAATTAGTTGTTACAAGCCCTCATTGTATAGACAAAGAAACAAACTTTCCATAAGACATGTTTCCAAAAGGCAGAACTCTTGTTGAATATTGTTATCCACCTTCCTCATTTGTCTCCCACTTGCCCTTCCCCAGCCCTCTCCCCAAGTTGTAAACTTCATTCCCAACATATTGTCTTGTGAGTACTGCTGTTGAATTGGTTCACCCTTTGTCCTTTCTCTCACCATTTTGTTGTTTCTTGCCCTTCCCCAAATCAGATAAATGTAGATAGATAGATAGATAGATAGATAGATAGATAGATAGATAGATAGATAGATAGATAGATAGATAGATAGATAGATGACACAGGGTATGGAAATCAAATAAGTTCAACAAGAAATATACTTACTACCTTATGTATGTAACTGTAACTCCTTTGTACATCATCTTGACAATAAAACTGATTTTTTTAAAAAAAAAAGCAGAACTCAATTTGTTCCACATCCATAGTCATATATTCATGACTACACAAATGTCCCAGCTTGAATCTACAATCCGACACTCTTCTACCCTTTTCCTGTGCTAATTGCTAATCCCTTCTGTTGCCTATAATTTGCCTCTTTCTGAAACAACCTGATTCATATAGTATGTGTCATTTTCACTTGGCCTAATGTTTATAAGGATCACTCATCATGGTATGCATCAACAACTCTCTTATTTCACAGTGGGTGTTATTTCACTAACGTGTTATTTTGCTGATCCAAGTCAATCTTTTTTCAGTTTTAGTGGTTTTGAATAGAGCAACTGTTATGTTTGTACATTGGTTTTTATGGGAGCATAAGTTTTCTTATTTCAGATAAATTTCCAAACATGAGATTGTAGAATCATGAAGTAATTGTGCGTTTATTTTTGTGAGAAACTTCTGATTGTTTTCTAGAGTAGCTATATCATTTCCTTCCCATCAACAATGTTTGATTGATGTAGTTTCTCCCCAATCTAATGAACACTATGTCCTATCTGAAGAGACATTCTGTCTTCAAAGATTCTTAGAATTTAATAAAGCTAACATGTCAGTCTTCTCAAAGTGATATATAGTTGTACACAATTCTGAAAAAAAGTCCTAACAGGGATTTGCTCTGTAGATAGAAAAAATCTGATTCTAAAATGCATTTGAAAAATAAAGGAACAAGAATGACAAAGTTTAACTACAGTGGTCTTAAGAAAGAAAAATAGAAATAAGAATAGCTTTTATTTAATTTTGGGGAGCATTGGAGTTTGTACACATTAATTAGGGCATTGAAGCAGATGCTATAGCACTTGACTCCTTCCATTATTTTCACTTCAGTTGTTCTTTAGATAGGGCCTTTTTATGCCTATGCCCCAACTTGAGAAATGATATTCTTATCTTTGGCCTCTTGTATAGCTGATATTAAAGGCATATCACAACATATGGCTTATTTCTTTTTTGTTTTTTTTTTGGGTCCGGTCGTGGGGCTTGAACTCTGGGCCTGGGCGCTGTCCCTCAGCTCTTCAGCTCAAGGCTAGCGCTCTACCACTTGAGATATGGCTTATTTCTTGAGGTGATAGTCTCTCTACTTGCCTGGACTAAACTACAATTGTGGTTCTCTAGATCTTTACCTTTTGGTACAGCTGGAATTATGTGCATGAGCCACTGCATATTAACAAAGGTAAGAATAATGATATATTTTAAGACTAGATGATGTATAAATTATGAATGGATAAATAACATGCATATATACAGAATAGACTATTATTTATATATTAAGAAAATTGTTGTGCTATTTTCTAAAAATAAATGGAACTGGAGGAGGTGGCCATGTTAAGTGTAATAAGCTAGGATGAGAAAGAGCAGACAGGGTATGTTTTATGGAGAATCAAGGTCTAAAAAATGAGTGATATGAGGATGAAATGAGGACTGTTTGTGATGGAAATTATGTGATGGAGAGAGTGAAGAGTTGTAGATCTGCATGTGCATTGTATATACATGTACAAAAGTACAACAGTAGAATCCATTAAGGGTTCTAAAAAGGAGAAAATGGTAAGAAAGAATAACACAGGGGCTGGATTGGATCACAGTATATTATATACATATTTGAAGACAAAGGATTTTTTTAAACATTGGAAAGTGTTAGATTTTGGTGTGGTTGGTGGTTGACAGTGTATGCATCCTTCAAAGTTATCTATGTGTATGTGTAGCATCTCTACATTTTAAATTTATTTTAAATAAACCACAAAACAATTCTCATACTTCAACTGTTTAAAATTATGAATTTAAAGTATATTTATCTCAATGTCTATTTTGCTTATTCATATTTTTGAAGCTTTTCTTCAATTAATTCCACAAAAAAGCAACAATATATGATTTGATTTGTTCAATGTTCATAGAATATCTTATGTTGCATTCTAGCTTGAAGATTACTTTGCTGGGTATAAATTATGGAGATCATATTTTATCCTCAATTATTTTAAATTTATTATTTGCCTTTTGGTACACTGAATTCATTTAATTAATAACAATATCATTTATTTGCTTAACAGATATTTTCTTTCCTATTCATCTGAAAGTTTTATTTTCTGTTTTTTCAGACTATTTTATTCATTTTTAACATTTTAAGTGACTCTCCAATGTATAGGCCTAGATTCCTTTAGTATTAACTTCATATTATCATTTAATTTTGACTAACTTTCTTGATTTAAAATATTTATTGACTGATTTATTTTTATTTGTACGGATTTGCCTTACAATTTTGTTTCCTTTGGGTTTCGGGCCTTTTGTTCACTAGACAGCCACTCTACCACTTGAGTCATGCCTTTAGATATATTTTCTTTCTTTTATGTATTGTTTTTGTAGGTTGTCAGGCTTGAACTCTAGACCTGGGCACTGTCTCTCAGCTCTTCAGCTCAAGGCTAGCGCTCTACCACTTGAGTCACAGCACCACTTTTGGTTTTCTGAGTGGTTTTTTGGAGATAAGAGTCTCATGGACTTTCCTGCCTGGGCTGGCTTTGAACTGTGATCCTTAGATCTCAGCCTCTTGAGTAGCTAGGATTACAGGAGTAAGCCACTGGCACCGAGCACCTTTAGCCATATTTTCTATGGTTACTTTTAGATAGAGGATTTTAGTTTTTGCCCAGGATAGCTTGAACTATAAACCTCATAATTATGCTTCTAAATATAATTATAATATGCCTACCATACCCAGATTTTTCTGCTGAGATGGGAGCCTTATAATCTTCTTTACTAAGATTGACCTAGAACCTGTCTCCCTCAAGTCTCCTGTATAGCTTTGCAAACATACATTCACCAATGTACACAGAAATTTATTGAGATGGAGTCTCACAAAATATTTGCACAATTTGCCTTAATCTGGCACCCTTCCAATATTTACCTTCCAAATATCTAGGCTTACAAGTATGAACCAACAATTACTACTTCGTCCTCTATATCTTAAACAAATGTTATTTCAATATTTTATTTTCCTTAAGGTATGTCCCATTTTTTAAAATGTGATTTACCTAATCAGTTTTGTCTTATTTTCTTTTTGAAGTCCTTTCTGTGTTGTGGTACATTTGTGAATGTTTTGCTTTTCTTATTTTACTTTTGAGTTCTTTGTGCAGCTATTATAAGGTATTTTGTTTATCTGTTTTAACCTGTATAGGAGCTACCTACAAATGGTACAACTTGCTAGTCTTTCCTCATGTGAATTAAGAACCCATAGCAAATCAGGTACTGGTGGCTCATGCCTGTAATCATACCTTCAAATTTCAGGATGCTGAAATCTGAAGATTATGGTTCAAAGCCAGCCTGAGCAGGAAATTCCATGAGACTTTTATCTCCAATTAATCACCAGAGAATTGGAAGTTGTATGGTGACTCAAAGTATTAAAGTGCTACCCTTGAGGAAATGATCTCAGAGAAATTAGTGGACATTTTTCAAAGGTATTTTAAAGCAAATAACAACCTGAAAATGCATGTGACAAATTTGGTTTCAGCATCAAAAGTTTAGGAGAAAAATTTTGGTGTGTTTCCTGGAGATACCAGGACACGGATAAACACTTATGTAGAAAGATGATGTAGACATGCCTAGGACCAGATACATGCTCAGATTAAACCTGAGAAGACTCCATATGCTATGGCTGATCTTTAGGCTGAAACAGTAAGTAAAAGCTATGTAAAGCTGCAAGTATCTTGAAGTTTTTCTCTTGTATTGAACAAATATGTATAGATTGGGATAACTTTTACTTCATCTTATCTTTTACTTTTTCCTTCTCTTTTCCCATTTCATTCCATTCCATGAGATCTCTGACAAAACATTAGCTAAATATATGACAAAGGAACAATAATTTCTGAGACTTCAAATGATAAACACTGCTGAGAATTTTATGGTAGTTTCGAAATATCCCTAAGCAAAATATAAGTTACAATATACAAGAAATTCTACATGAGGGCTGGGAAGGTGGCTCAGTGGTAGAGCGCTTGCCTTGTATGCATGAGACCCTGGGTTCAATTCCTCAGCACCACATAAGCAAAAAGAAAAAAGCCAGAAGTGGCGCTGTGGCTCAAGTGGTAGAGCGCTAGCCTTGAGCTGAAGAGCTGAGGGACAGCGCCCAGGCCCAGAGTTCAGGCCCCACAACCGGACCAAAAACAAAACAAAACAAAACAAAACAAAAACAAAAAAAATTCTACATGAATGGAAATAGCGTAATAGGAAGACACAATATTTTCAGGTTCACACTTTCAGAAGGTCTCCTTTTCAGCATGTTTTACTTTATAAAATAACCTTTGTTTAACATGCGAATTACAGAAACAAATTAGAAGCAAAGAACTGTCATCGCAGCCAGAATTTCAGTTGGACATGACTGTCTAGAACCTCCATGTACACATACCAATCCCTTTTAGGTAACTGAGATCATATGGTATATGTCATGGCATTCCAAATGTTATGAATTCACCAAATACAAATCCCCAATTTATAATAATACTTTGATAAGAATAAACTGTACAAACTCAATATGTTTGGAAAAAATATTGCAATCCTGCCTTTTTCTGGAGACAAAAAATGGCAATACGCTTTTAGACAGAAGTATTGGCCAAGTTACAATGAACATTCTGCATTTCCTTTGTGCTCAATTTAAAATGAAATATAAGAGTAAGATATAATAAGCAGTTTGTAAGCTCATTAATAGATCTATAATAGACTATTGAAATATTCACAACAAAGCAAGTTTCCTCTGAATCTATATATCTCTGTAGTACAGCTACAATCACATATGTCAATGGCCCTAATCAGTGTAAATCTGAGCACACCTACAGACAACTCTCCCTTCTAAATAAATCTTGCCTCCGTTGTCCAGGAGTGACACAATTCGACATCCAAGATGTATCCAAGGTACATCAGGCACTTAAAGTTAGCTAGTTCACTGGTTCTACCTTTTGACATCCACTGTAATCTCAGAAATTGTAGTCTTTATTAAAAGCAACTAGTCTTTCTAGATGTTTTAAATGTGTATAACCTTGTAAAAGTAGAGGGAGCACACAAGGCTCATGAAGTATTTTTTGGTGTTGAGTGTGTGGAATGAATTGATAATAGTTTGGGAATTATGCTGTTTACTGAGTGGCAGCAGTGGTGGAGTTGGGGAGAAAGTGTGCAAAAAGCACTCTGGGGGATCATTCAGATTGTCTAGTCTTCATTCTGTACGTGTCTTTTAATGAATATTGACACATATTAAGGGATACATCCCAATTCCAAATATAAGAAGTAGAAAATATTTCCTATAAAAATGTCATTTTGTTAGGTTTTAGGAAAATTTGTCTTCCAGGAGTGAACCTAATATTAAGTCCTTATCTGGTAGCTAGTGTGTGGAGTGATGGAGAGGGAGAAGAGGAAGGTAAGATAAGCACTCTTTGCTAGTAGCTCCACATTTGGAAGACAGATTTCAGTTAAAACCCTAAATATATAGGTACAAATTTGGTAATGTACTTCTTGACTAATTTTTTTGTTAGTCATGGACCTTGAATTCAGTGCCTAGGCTCTGTCCCTGAGCTTTTTCACTCAAGGAAAGTGCTCTACTACTTTGAGCTACAGTGACACTTCTGGATTTCTGGTGGTTAATTGGAGATAAGAGTCTCATGGACTTTCCTGCCCAGGCTATCTTCAAAACAGGATCCTCAGGATCTCAGCCTTCCAAGTATCTAGGATTACAAGCATGAACCATTGAAGCCTGGCTAATTTTGGAAGTATGTTAAGATACAAGAATGTATATTACACTCATAGAGGAAATTAACAGAAACCTTCCCTGAGGGAGCACATGCAGTTGACTTGATAAGGAATTTGAGGGGGGGAGGCCAGGGTTCTGGGTCATTTTACTCATCCATTCCTTTTCTTAAAAATTATATTCTTTTTATTGTTTTGTAAAGGTGATGTACAGAGGGGTTACAGTTACATAAATCAGGAATGAGTACATTTCTTTTTGAACAGTGTTATCTCTTCCCTTGTTTTCTCCCAGTTTTTCACTGCTCTTCCCTCCCTTACTAGGTGTATAGCTCATTCTCAAACTAGTGTCCAATGAGTGTCATTACTGCATTTGTTGACCCTTTGTTCTACTATTTCTGTGTACCCCCTTACCTTCTCCCAAACAGATATACTTATATACAAAACAAAACATATAGAAATAAAGAAACAACAAAGGTGAACAAAATAAAAATCAAACTAACAAAATAATACCTCTTATTTCCATTTCTTGGAGTTATTTTCAAATATATAATTTTATATGATCATGTGCACATAGCTATTGAGTCTTTGTGTTCCTCTCCTAATTTCTAATGGATGAGTAAAATGCCAATGTGTATAAATGCCACATTTTCTTTATCCACTCATCAACTGAGGGGCTTCTGGCTGATTCATAGCTTGTCTATGGTGAATAGTGTATCAATGAACATGGTTGAATTGGTAGCTTTACTGTATTCTTATTTGTGTCTCCAGGCTTGACTTATTTCATTTAACATGACTTTTTCCCTTCCATTTCACTGCAAATAATTTTTTAATCAGTTGCACCAAATATGCACAATGACTTAAAATAAGGAGCTAAATAGATTTACTAGAAAAATACCATGTGAATGAATAAAGAATATCAATAATGGTTATATTTTTATAATTTTAAAGTGATTTTTAAAGGAGTCAAAGAAAGATTTTGGAAATTACCACTATTATAACAGGTGAGAAACTCAATAGAGAGTTAACAATGAGATTTAATTAGGTAAATACTTTACTGAATTTGATGATTAGACAATTGGATTTGTTTGTTATGAGGCTTGAACAGAATAAAAATAAATTGAAGCTGGGAATGTGGCTTAGTGGTAGACTGCTTGCCTAGCATGCATGAAGCCCTGGGTTCAATTCCTCAGTACCACATGAACAGAAAAGCCAGAAGCGGTGCTGTGGCTCAAGTGATAGGGCCCTAGACTTGAGCAAAAGAAGCTCAGAGACAGTGCCTAGGCCCTGAGTTCAAGACTTAGAATGGGCAAAAAGAAAAAAAAAAGAAAGTGGACCACTGTTTTCACTGTATTTGATGTTGGTATAATTTGTGGAGGGGAAGGGAAAAAACAAATTGTTTAAATAGGGATACAGGTGGATCCATTGCAATAATGAGATGTACAAGACATTATGTCGAAAAACGAACTTTACAACTTTGGGTGGTGGAGGGCAGGGATAGGAAGGGGAAACAAAGGAGTAGGCAACAATGCTTGATAAGAAATGTACTCATTACCTTGCTCATGTAATTGTAATCCCTATGTACGGTATTTTCACAATAAAAAATCTTATTAATAAAAACATGAAAGTGGAGGAAGCTAAATTGAAGGTGGTAGACCTGTGAAGAAGTAGCATATGTTACAATGAGACTCTGAGAAGCAAAAGAAAATTTCAAAAGCGGAAATGTATTTGAAAATATAGTAAGCAATATCTTTCAAAGTTCAATAAAAATGGGCATCTGATCATTCAGGAAAATTAATGATTTCTAAGGAAGAGAAATACAAAGAGGTCCACAGCAATACACCTTATAATCAAACCACCGAAGTCACGGCCTAAAGAGGATCTTGGTATCTGCAAAACAGAACCATGATATCACTTGCAAAGCAACCCCAAAAACACTGACAGCAGATTTTTCATAAAATCAATAGAGGCCATATGCACTAGAAAGTTTATTTTTTAAGTTATACAAATATAAACAAATCTGTGAATAAAATGCACTAACTTTGTAAATCTGAAGACACTTCAAGGTTAAAAACAATAGGAAAATAGTTACCTGTAGATCTGCACCACAAATTAAGTGTTAAATATCCAAGTGTTAAATAGCCAAACTAGAGCAGAAACTTAAAGCTAAATGGAGAAAAAAATTTATGTGTGTGTTTTCTTGTCATTGTTACCATCATTTTGGTTATTTACTTTATAGATTTCTTGGATCCCTGGTATCAGTAGCACTATGAACTATTCTTCTACTCTCGTCTAAGCTTTCGAGCTTGAAAATGTCCTGGTCAGTGTTTTGTCCTCATCTAATTTAGTCCATTGATCAATCAAATGACTATGCTTTGGTAATTTCATATATTCTTCCATGTGTTTCTACAGAATCATACTTTTCATGGTTTGCATCAAGTAATTATCCCAAAACACACATATTTGAATTTCATGATTTTCTTGTAGATTTATTTATGGTTTGGAAAATGTTTCTGATAATTTTACCTTGTGTCATGGACAAATTGTTGAACACACACACACACACACACACACACACACACACACACATTCTTTCTTTCTCTATCAAAGCTGCCCTTTTCCTAGGATATCTTATTCCTTTAAATTTACTCCATCCATGATTTCTAGCCAAAGAAACAGTTACATTAAGCCACTAATGAAAGAAAAGTGATAGGATAATTACATGAACAGGCTTAAACTAAGAAGTCTTGAATCAGAACTACATTTTTCAGTATTAGACATCTTTCAGTTCCCTTTATTTTCTGTGTCTTAGTTTTGTGCAGATTTGCATAAAGGGCTTTTAGCCAATGGCTAAACTTGGAGATAATAGTGAAATCTGTTAGGCATGCAGTTGTTGTACATTGAAATGTCCCATTGGTAGCTTATTCATGCCCCAGTAGTTTATTTAACATTTTTTTTGTTCTTAAAACACAATGTCATCTGTTTGAAACTATTGTTTTAGTTGTTCAGTGAGTTCTTGCCTGAATAATTTGACATACTCAGCAGCTCTGTTTAAAGAAAGGACACTGTTTAAGGTCTTTTCTTCTTTAGAGGCATAATGTGTGTCAGAGGGGAATAAGGAAGGAATTACCATTGTTTAATGAATACTAAAGTAAAAAAAGGATTAAACATCTCTACAAATAGCCAGATCTCATGGGCCTCTTGACTTTAAAGATAGTGGAAGTTAATTACATAGAGTAATTAAATTATTTTAATTCAATTTCAATTTTTTTTCATGAATAGAAAATATCCCCTGCTATGAATAGGGAATACCTTTCAGTCAAATACTCTTTGGGGATAGAAGAGTATTTGTTTTTTAAATGTGAACAACACTGGAGAAAGTAAATTTCAAATAGAAACTAGATATTACCTCTGTCATTCTCTTATTCTGTAAAATTTTGCATTAAAATTAACATTTGTAAGTCATATTATTTTCATGACTATGAAATAAGCCTTTTTGAATTTAGCTTTTTATAACTATTTAATCATTTATTTATTTTATGTTCGAATTAGGGTTTGATCTCAGGACCTCACATTCTCATTCTGCTTTTTGTGCTCATAGTTAATGCTCTTTTACTTCAGGTGTGCCTGTACTTCATCTTTTTTGCTGGTTATTTTGGAGACTAAGTATTGTGGGCTTTTTTTTTTTTTGGTTGGTTTTAGGGTTTGAACTCTGGGCTTGGGCACTGTCCCTGCACTCTTCAGCTCAAGGTAAGCACTCTACCACTTGAGCCACAACACCACTTCCAGTTTTCTGGTGGTTCATTGGAGATAAGAGTCTCACAGACTTTCCTGCCCAGACTGGCTTTGAACTGGATTTTATCACATTTATTTACTCATTTATCTCTACCAAATATCACCATGAAGTGCTTGTCATGCTAGATACAAGGATAAATTCTAATTTGTCTTTATCATTCTATCATGTTCCAAAAAAGAAATAGATACATGCATAGAAACACATTAATTATATCCAAGCCACAATTTGAATAATATTGTAGTTGATGTAAACCAAACAGAAAACTTATCTTTCCTTAGCCTTGTGGTGTGGGTGATGAGGAGAAAGGTAACTATTTAAATCATGGGAATAGGTGTGCACGTGGATGACAGCACATGTTGGTCACCATAGATAAGCATAAAATAATGTTTTATTGGTCATGTAAAATGCATTCATTTAGGTGAAACTAATTTTGTCTCTTGTACTGTGCCAAGATGATTTTCAATCTGCTTTTAAGTTTTGCAAATGTGACTACATTTTAAAGAACAACATGACTGACAGAACCTGCCAGCTTAATTATCTGAAATTCTTCTGAGCAAAATTTATCTGTGTGGATGCCAGCCCAAATTATTTGGGTTGAATATATTTCAGCTTAAATATAAACTTGAAAAAATACAGAAATATTTGAAGTGTTGAAAACAGCAAAATTAACAATGGCTACAAAACCTTTTGCCCTTCTCCTGTCCTTGTTACAGCTTTTCCTTGGTTATTTTTAAGGCAAAGTGGTAATAAGAATTTCCAGTAAAAATGGAAACCTTGGGATACAGTAACCAGTTGATAAAAGCCTCTTGTGCATATTGTAGCAAACCTAAGTAAGTAGAAACCAAATGGGTGTTGTTTGCTTTTTTTTTGAAGAAAGTAAAGCTAAATAATAGTTTTTTGTATGAACCCAAACTCTCTTGCTTATCATCTCAGATAAACTGGCAGAAGATGACTGAACTCTGCTTGTATCATGAGGATATATTGTGTTGCTAATTGCTATCTTGTTAGTATAATTTAATTGAAGGAATTCCATTTTGATATTTCATACATATAATGTAAGCTGACCAAATTCCTCACTTCTACTATTCCTAATATCCTTCCCATACTTTCATAGTTTTTCAGTGGGTTTTATTAGTATACTCAATATGCTTCAGTCTTACCCCCTCATTGCTCTCTGATTTGCCCCTCTCATTGTACACTGATTTCCTGCCAAAGGCTCAGGACCTGACTTCTATTGTATATGCCACTACCTCCAACTCACAAAAAGACCCAGAATAAAATTAGAGAAGCTATTTTTTGTTTTCAATGTATTTGATGTTGGTATAATTTGGGAAGGCGAAGGGAAAAAACAAGTTATTTAAATAGGGATACAGGTGGACCCATTGTAACAATGAGATGTACAAGACATATGTCGAAAAACGAACTTTACAACATTGGTGGGGAGTGAAGGGGTTGTGTGGGGGAGGGAGATGGGAAGGGATGGGAAGAGGAAACAAGGAGGAGGCAACAATGCTTGATAAGAAATGTTCTCATTACCTTGTTCATGTAATTGTAACCTCTGTACGATATTTTCACAATAAAAAATAAAAACAAATAATAAATAAATAAAAGCTTTTTCAAATTTGTTGATTACATTTTAATCAACAATGCTGAAGTCCCCTGGGATAAGATTTGGTCTCAGTTAACATTACAACAGTTGTCCTGAGATATCTCTGGACATGACAAAGATTTTTGTTATTAGCTCTTATCACCGTGGCAACTTTTAGTGTGTGTGTGGGGTCTATTTTTCTCCTTCTCCTTTTAAATATGAATTTCATCTTTCATTTCATTCATAATAGTGGATTATGAATATGAGGTCGCTGGCTTTTTAACATTCTTACCTTTTTCTGAACATGCTTGAAGAGTTTCATTGAATTTCCTCAATAAGAAGCTATCTTATTAAGAAAATAAAATACAAACAGTAAGATATTAGCTTATAGAAAAAATGGGAAATAGATGGGAAGGAAGACATTGATAAGGGATGAATAAGAGTTTTATGAAAGATAAGGACAAGTAAATAGTCTTGGTTTGTATAAGATTGGGCAAGAAAATGTGTTATATGAATGGGGTTATCTGACCTTTTCAAGATCGTAGAACTTTGATCTATGCTTGGTTTTTCTCTTTCTCCTACCATTGTAGACCAGTTTTATATCATTAATGTTTCCAATTGCTTCATGTCTACCTGATGCAGAATCCGTTAAGATTCTGTGGAGGCTTATTCACATTGAATCAACTGTAGAGGGGCTGGGAAGGTGGCTCAGTGGTAGAGCTCTTGCCTTACATACATGAGGCCCTGGGTTCGATTCCTCAGCACCACATAAGCAAAAAGAAAAAAGCAGGAAGTGGCGCTGTGGCTCAAGTGGTAGAGCACTAGCCTTGAGCTGAAGAGCTGAGGGACAGCGCCCAGGCCCCAGAGTTCAGGCCTCACGACCAGACCCCCCCCCCCCCCCAACTGTAGCTACATAACTTCAGGACTCCTGACCCCCTTCACAAACTCTTCAGACAATAGGAAACCAAGCCGTTCAACTGCGATTGGGCAGCAAGAAAGTCTTTACAACCAGTGACAGTTCTGAGGTGACAAAGAAACATAGGTCCCATGGTTTCCCCTTATTTGCAATATCTAGTATATGTATGAGTCAAGCGGAAAAGGTCAGATAATGTGATGTCAGGAAAATGAACCCTTAGATCTATATTTTAATGTTTTTTTTCTTTCATGCATGTGTTTCTAACGCATTTATAAGATTATTTCTTTGTTGCTTTGTATGTCCCTCCTCCACAGTGTAACCCTTGCTTTCACTATATTTGATGTCAGTATAACTTGTGGAGGAGATGGGGAAAAACCAGTTGTTTAAGGATACAGGTGGACCTGTTGCAACAATGAGAAGTACAAAATGTCATGTCAAAAACGAGCTTTACAATGTCGGTGTTGCCGGGGGGGGGGGGGGGGGGGGGGGGAGGGGGGGGGAAAGGGGGGGAAGGAGCAGGATTGGGATTGGCGGGGGATGGGGGAGGCTGGGAAGGGATGTGAAGTGTAAACAAAGGAGGAGGCTGCAATGCTTGGTAAGAAATGTACGCATTATCCTGCCCATGTAATTGTAACCCCTCTGTACAGTATGTTCTCAAATAAAATAAAATTAAAAAAAAAGATATTACAAAGATACCTTGCGTTACAATTCCTAGTGGAGGGAGGGGAAATTTAAAGGAGGAGTAATTTTAAATACTCTAGCAAGAGAATGGGAAAGATTCCATAGTAGTAAGAATCATGTACATGGTCTCATATCACACATTGCCACCCCTGGTTCAAATGTAATGGGTGTTATGGTAAATTCTCCCAATTCGCTCTACATAGCCACCGCATTCACTGTGTCATGTACCAGCTCTCATGAGCCACCCCACAGGCCCTTGGCTAGGACAGAAAAGAGATTAGCTTCTTAACCCAAACCATATATCGCCAACTAGCTGTAGGCAGGTTGGGAATACACTTTGTTCTAGTTCTCCAAGGAGGTTGTCACACTGTTGTTGTCTTCCATTCACTTCACTGACTGACTTCTAATACCCGGAAGGGCGGAATACCTAGATAAGCTTTTTGTTTCAGCTACCCATGATGTCTGTTTGGGTAGATCAGTACCTAGTAGCTGGTTAGGTCCCCATAACCTCCTCCAAAAGAAGGTATGCTTTTAGAATCTTACACCTTTATTATAGTTGCTGCCTGCCCATTCAGCTTTCCATTATTGCTAACCCACTATTAAGTATGTACATTCACAAACAAGGGAGGAAGGATCAAGGAAAGGGTGGTGGATGAATGAAGAGAGAAAGAAAGGTAGAATGTAGTCATACGGCTCAATGCATAGCCTATAAAATTAAGAAAAGTGAGGGAAGGGGTGGATAGAGGGGCTGGGTGCGAATGATGAAAGGGGGGGGGTGCCATTGCTTAAGATGTATTGTATTCATAAACTGCTTTATTAGATGGCAACTCCTTTGTACAAGTACCCAAGGAAAATAAAAATTAACCAGTTAATTAAAATACAATCTAAATATCCTCAAATTTTATACACGATGTTAATATTACTTTAAAATATTTCTGCCAAATGTGAGCTAGACAGAAGCATTTCTGTGATTTCTTAGAACATTTTCACACTCTTCTACTAAGAAGTATATTTATGCATTTGTTGAAGAAGAATTTTTTTTCTAAAATAAACTTGAAGAGCCTATCCTGCCAAAGTGTTTCCTCCTAGACCCGGACAAAGTTTGTCTTAGAGAACTACTTACATACAGTCTAACTCTGTGTCCAATGTCCTCCAGATGAAACCATTTAGCAAGGGCCTTACGGAAGTTCTATCTCCATGTTGCACTCTTTCCTAGGGACTGAAAAAAGGGAATGATTTTATACAAAATGGTCCCATTGAGGAAGTTCCCATAGATTTTTATTTCTGGCTTTATATTTAAACTAAAAAAAATCCCATTGAAACATACTGAAAATCCCATTGAAAGCTACTACTGCTGAGTACTCGGCCCCCTTTCACCTCAGTGGAAGGAATTGAGAAGCAGAGGAAATGAATATGGAACTCTCCTCTGACATTACAAATTGGGAATTCAGCCAAGAAACCTTTATGATGTTGATAAAACAGTTACATTAGCAGAGCAATACTGCTGATCTGAATAACTGCTGTGTATTAATCTATGAAATATGCTGAACCTAATTGAGTAGAGTAGAAAAATATAGTGACAGGGAAATAAAAGACCCGAAAGGTCCATAATACACATTATGACGAATACCCATTAATGGTTTCTAAGGTTTTGCTAGATTTTTTAAGTGCATTTTGAGTGCTTAAATGACCACAAACTTGGTTTGCATGACCAACTTTGGTAAGCTATGTAAGGAAATTAAACTACCACAGGTAAACTCTGGGCAGTTTTAAAAGTTTGTTCATTCATTTAAGGGTAAACAGGCACTTTTATTATGAAGATGGTAAGCCAAACAAGCATGTATATTTACCGAAGTGCATCTCAAATGGTCAATATCTGTTATAATTTTGAAAAAAAATAATTTTGCCACAGGATAATTTTCAAATTATTACAAAACTACTTGGTGCCCTGGTTTTGACAAATAAAATCCATTCTAGTCATTTATAGAGACAATGTGTTATAAAGCAATTGTTTTTCTCTTCATCAGCTTTAGAAATATATGTATTTTTCTGTTTTGGTGTCAATTTCTTTTAAAGTCAGGTAGTTTTGACAATTACGTATGCAGAGCTGCAACATCATGTTGTTGTACAAAGAGGTTTTGTTGTGTGTACCTTGCTGTTCCCTTAATCTTCTTTATTTTTCATCATGTGAAATATTTATTCAAAACTGCAAAGTAGAGTCTACATAATCTCTCACCCATCACTTAGTTTTCCTTAAAATATTCCTATATCCAGCTATGTATCAAGCATAACCTACTTCATCTTATATTTTAGGTTGTAGAGTTATGATTCATAACTTATTTACAAACATTGAATAGAATTTACCATCAGTTAACCTGGACAATTGGATGAAGCTGCCACATTTATTTTTTTGTTTTATATGTGACTTGGATTGACCTAGAGCCCACAAGTTCCTGATTCAGCTTCCTGAATTCTGTGATAGTAGGCATGTACCTCCATGCCAGACCTTCACCCTTCCCTTTTAGTGACACAATCTCTACTTACTATATAAACATTTCAAGTCACTTTGAACCAGAGCATTGACTATCCCCATAGTTCAGAAATATTAATTTCTAAAAACTTTAATTCTGAATATAGACTTTCAAGCACAGTGTGATTAATTGATATCTACATTGCTGAATTGACAGAAAGAATATTTGTTCATTGCAAGAACACTTAAGATCCATCCTCAACAATTTTCATGTGCTCAATATAGTATTATTAACCCTAGGGACTATGTGGTACAAACTATGTCCAGAACGTATTCATGTTTAACATTACATTTTTTATTAGTATAAATTAGTGCAATTTAAGGGGAATTCATGTTGACAGGCCCGTGTATACATACAGTATGTCTTGATCAGACTCAGTCATCTCTTCCTTCTCCCTCATCTCCTCCCATATTCTGTAACAAATCTAGAACTCACATTGAGTAACTAAAACGATATCTGCTGCTTAGCAATCTTCATTTCCCCTTCCTTATGCTCTAGAAACCATCAATCTATAATATTTATGAGTTTGATTATTTTAGATTCTACATACTACTGAATCCTGGAGTATTTGTCCTTCAATGACCCATCAATTTCACTTATCATAACCATTTTCTTCATTTTCAAAATATAGGCTAAATTACAGCTAATTCCCTTGCAGAACAAATGGACTGAATAGCAAGAGAACTGAGAATCATAACTAAGAAGATAACCCTTGGTGAGGACCACTCTGAAACTGGTTAAACAACTACTTTTCTTTGCTTGCAATGTTATGCAAACAAAACTATTTAGACCACACAAAGAAAAAGCTTTCTGTGGGAAGAAAATACACAGAATACTGGACATTACTCTGTTAACCGTGATGCTTGGGCCAAAAAGACTGCATCCCTACCCAGTCCAGGTGAGTTCCTAAGAACAATCTATAAATAAAGTGCTTGATAGCAAACTGAACGAAGTACATTGTCATCTGTCTTCTTCTCTTCTGTTTTCAAACATGAAGTGATGTGTTTTGGAATACTTTGGGCTTTATATCCAGCTTCCCACTCGTTGTTTTTTGTGAGGTTAAAATGGTGTTCAAATGTTTCTCTTCCATATCTTAGCTATGGTAAATAATGCTGCAATAAACATAGTTGTGCTGGTAGCTTTAGTATGGTCTTGTTTGTGATCATTTGGGTAAATGCCCAAAAGTGGCATTGCTGGGTCATAGGGAAGCTCTATGTGGAGTCATTTGAGGAACCTCCAGACTACTTTCCAAAGTGACTGAACAAGTTTACACTCCCACCAACAATGTAGTAAGGTTCCCTTCTGTCTACATCCCCTCCAACATCTGTTGTTATTAGAGTTCTTGATTTTAGCCATTCTAACTGGAGTGAGGTGTTATCTCAATGTTGTTTTGATTTACATTTCTTTTCTGGCTAGAGAGGTTGAGCATTTCTGCATGTGTCTATTGGGATCCTTCTTTCCTCTTCAGAGAAGCTTCTCTAAGTCTTTAGCCCACTTGTTTATTGGGCAGTCGTTTCTTTGAGGATTTGTTGTTGGAGGATTTAATTTTTTGAGTTCCAGGTATATTTTACATATGAGACTCTTGTCCGTTGTATGGCTAGTGAAGATCTTCTCCCAACCCTGATACCCCTCAGTAGATAAATGAATCAAGAAAATGTGGTATATATACACAATGGAATTCTATGCCTCCATCAGAAAGAATGACATTGCCCCATTTGTTAGGAAATGGAAAGACTTGGACAAAATTATATTAAGTGAAGTAAGCCAGGCCCAAAGAAACATACGTCTGATGGTCTCCCTTATTTGCAATAACTAGTATATGTCTGAGACAAGCAGAAACGGTCAGATAAGTTGATGTTAGGTGAAATGAATCCCAAGATAAGGATTCATATTTTTTTTCTTGCTTGCTATTGTTTCTAACAAATTTATAAGATGATTTCTTTGTTGCTTTTTATATTTCCCCCCACCCCACGGTATAACCCTGGTTTTCACTGTATTCAATGTTGGTATACTTTGTGGAGGGGAAGGGAAAATACAGATTGTTTAAATAGAGATACAGGTGGACCCATTGCAACAATAGATGTACAAGACGTTATGTAGAAAAACGAACTTTACAACTTTGGTGGGGAGGGGGATGGGAAGGGATGGGAAGGGGAAACAAGGAGGAGGCAACAATGCTTGATAAGAAATGCACTCATTACCTTGCTCATGTAATTGTAACCCCTCTGTACGATATTTTCACAATAAAAAAAATGTTTCTCTTCACCAAGTCATTACAGTCCTTTTCGACTTACCCCTCTCTGTTTTATTCTTGTCATTGCTCTTTCTTCTAGCCCCTAATTTTCTTGTGTTCATCAAGTCCCTTGCATAGTGAAGTCATCAGATTTTCCTCATGTACACAAAACTGCAACACCCTAAAATGAAGTGAACATTGTGCTACCATAATATGGTCATGCAGTATAGTCACATTACTTCTGTTCTATGATCCTGTGACTCATCTCATTTCACAACTATAAATATGAGATACCAGTTTAATGATCTCTTATCAAACACATGAAAGACACAGAGCCTCTCATACTTTTGGGAGGTTAGATATATTGAACTATTTAATGATGAATAAAACGTCTACGTAATTGGACCAACTATATTTAGACTAAAAGAAGAAAGAATATATCCAGAAATTAGAATAAGTGAATTGAGAAATGATAATATATGACATTAAAAATTATTTTAGATTCACATACTGTTAAATTCTGTCTTGGTGTGTACAAATGAATGTGTGTGGCTGTGTTTGAATTTGCATTCTCTGCATAAAAATGTGGGCAATCTTAGGAAATCATTCTAATTTACATTGTCATGCTTTGACTTTATGTGATGCTGAGATTTGAACTCAGGTCCTCATACATGCTAGCCAAGTACTCTAATGATAAGCCCAGACCCAAATGCACATTTTCTTCTTCCCTCCTTTAACTAATACTTACTTAGCTCTCTTATTTAAATCCATGCTAACTACTGGGGACATAAAGAAAAACAAGGTAATTGCTTATTTCCAAGAATTTAGTATTTTTCATATAGCAATGCTGATGGCAAGGACAGAAATTAGGTGAGTTTTGTCAAAATTCACAAGGAGAGAGCAACAGATAGCAATATATCATATTAGAATTTTCCTATTGCTGATTATGCTTGACACTATGCTACAACAAGTGTCAAGCATAATATATTTCTTTATTAAATAAAATTTCAAGGTGTTCCTCTCATCTAGGTTTTGAGAAATGTAATAGAGTAGCATATTCAACTTGGTTTCTGGAACTTTAGGAAGAACTTTTTTATTTTCCATAATAAAGCTAAATTCTTTTTGAGGAGATTCAAGATCCTTCACAATGAGCTCAAGTTAATGATCCAAGAACATGAGTAAAGGTTATAGCATTAATGAAAATAATGAAGTGATGTTATGTTTGTGGGCTTGCTTGTTAAAGGTACATAAAGGATGAAAATGAAGAAAACTGCTCACCTCAAAAGAAGCCATTACCCAACCAATGCAAAAATAAATAACTTAAAAAATTATAGCAGGAAATTCCTGCTTAATTACTTCAAGATAGGGATAGAAAGTGGAAGCAATAAGCCTTTGCTATAATGGTTCCCATAAAATGGAAGGAAGTCATGGCTACTCAAAATGTCCGTTTAGTTGCCCTTTAGAAATGAGATCCAAAAGATAATATGGTGATGCTTAATCCAAAAACAATTAAAATATCACTGGAGATAATACTTCTTTCACTGATTGTTAACATGTATCAATTACAGGTGTTTGAGGATATAAACATACATGTCAGTTGATTTACCATCCTTGATTTCTAGTCTAAATATGTCACCTAAAATTCAGAGACATACATACACATGTGTAAACAATTACACGAAAAACACCTTCAGGTATAGCATGACCAATTTCTCCTGATTTTAAAGATGAGTTTTTCCTGTCTCACCAATTCCTTTAATTCTGCGAAAAGTGGAACAGTTTGACACTTTCCCCATGTGATACATGTGTTATGGCAACGACGATGCTACCTTACTGATATGACCATTGAAACAAAAATGGGATGTGATGGGCTTGATGGAACAGTGCTCTAGAGGTTTTCAGCTCTCCATCTGTAGCTTATCATTAATGGTGGTCTAATTCCAAAGACATGAAGAGGTCACTTCTGACCTATTCTTAGCGGGTTCATTACCCTCTCCAGGCCCTGAGCAATATAATTCATGAGAAGAAGTACCATTTCATCATCACCTGACTATCTAAGAACATGGCAGTAATCTCTGTAGCTGCTTTCCTTCCTTCTATTTTTGTTTACTATGTCCAATTACATACAGGATATTTTCCATGTGAGTTATTTCACAGCACTCCCATATTCTTTCCTTTTTCAATGGCTTGTGGATACAGTTAGAATAAAGCATGAAGACCTCCAGGTGAGTTATTTGATGTTCTGAGACCTAGTGTGTTGATACTATCTGATCTTATTCACTACCCTTCTATGAGTTGTTCACTTTCCCTTAACCACACTGATCTTCTTGCTTTCTGTATATATGTAATGTATTCACATCCCAGAGCCTGAGGACCAGGGTTGATTTATGTGTCTGTAAAGTTCTTCACTCAATTCCTGAATGATTTTAGTCATCATATTTTGGCTTTAAGGCTGCAACCTTGTCTTATGGTCTAATTTAGCTCCATTCCAAAGATTTTGCTGGGAGAAATTGGAAAATAGTTTAGAGATCATTCCCAAACACACATAACTGATAAAAAAAGCCAGAACCTTTGCACTGTTTTTTTTTATCATGTTAGAAACATAAAAAGTAAGTATATATATATATATATATATATATATATATATATATATATATAAAGTGACATTTATTTTTACTCTGGAAATAGACTTCTTGAATTTCTTTCCTTCCATTATTCTGGTTGTATATCAAGGAAGTTTCAAAAATATTGAAAGACAATAATAAAAACAATTATGACAACAACAGTAATATTCTTATTTCAGTATTTATTGGCTAGAGACCACCCGAAAGACTTTATATGTGTTAATGTGCTTAATCCTCACAATGCTTCTATCAAGTAACTTTTTATTTATCCTATTTTACAAATAATAGAAATGAAGTTTATAGATTTCCATTATCATCTAAAGCAGGACAGTTCTTTGGCTTATGCTTCAGTTATTTGTCCAAATACAATCTGTATATGTCAATTAGAATAGTAAATTATTTCAGATTTAAATGGTAGGTGGAACAACGCTGAAAATAAGAGTATCACTTAACCATTTCTGCCCTTGATCCTTTGAATATATTGAATCCTATAGTAATCAACGCACTTCGAAGTCTGTTTTAATTATATCTAATTTACAGAGACAAAGATTGGGGTTTATCTTGTACAACAATGCATAGCTAGCAAGTAAGACAACAATAACCGTAAGAGCATAAATGATTTCTACTTGGAATTTAACACTACCTGGATTATAGCAAATCTTTAAGTCTAATCTCATACATCACATCAGTAGTACCTTTTGGCTGAATCAGAAATCTTCTCTTGAACACTACTGTGTTCTTTATTTGCACAAGTTTTATTTCATCACCTTAGTTGCTGGTCTACTGCGGGCCTCTCCAAAACAGAACTGCCTGTCCTCCTATTGCACAGGCATTGCTTTGGATTCCTCTGATGCTGAGCAAGATTTACTTAGCCTTGGTTAATCTTCTTCAACAATAGCATCTTCTAATTGAAGAGAAAAGAGAGGTTTGAACTGACATGGTTTTTGATTCATCTTGTTTTTTCAACCTAAAGCCTATGTTGCTTATTTTTAAATCTTGAAATAATCTTCAATCCACCTTGAAAACTTGAGTGAAAATATTCTGCTTGCTTGCTATGTTGAATCCCTGCAGTGTCCTAAGCTATTCACATGACATCCTTTTCTTTTTCTGTTGTAAAGGTGATGTATAGAGGGGTTACATAAGGGGTTATATATAAGTCATGTAATGAGTCCATTTCTTTTTGAACAGTGTCACCCCCTCACTCATTTTCTTCCAGTTCACTTTATGCTGTTTAAAAAGATATACTGATTGGCCTTAAGTTTCTCTGATTCTAGGTTATCCATTATAAATTAATTTATGTTCTTTTTAAAAAGACATTAGCAATTTTTAATTTCAAATAAATTTAAAGTATTGGATCTTGAATAATTCCAATGGCTGATGTGTTGCTAAAGTAGGCTAGTATCCTAGGTATACTTCTATTGGGCTCTGGTGGAACCTTTAAGTAGTAGAACTTAGAAGATATAAGATATATCTTTTAGGTCATTTGAACTTGAAGGAGATAGTGGAGACCCAGTTTTGGGATCATTTTATTTTCTTCTTGGTGATTAGAAGAGCTGTTTTGTTGTTCAGTACTACTACCACACGTGCTGCTTTACCACAGGCCCCAAAACAGTGGGGCCAACAGATAGCTCAAAACCTAAAAAGTAAAATAAATCCTCCTCTTTGTAAGTTGATTCTATGAGTGTAGTAAAAGACAAACAGTATCATTATCATAGTAAAAGAAAGCTCATTTTACAGACAACAGAGAAAATAATAGAAAATTATTCAAAGAATATCTGAACATGATGTCTGAAAATACATTACATGGGTTTAGATCCTAGATCCATTATTTCTTAGATTATAAAACCTCTCATAGGAAGTGGCGCTGTGGCTCAAGTGGTAGAGCGCTAGCCTTGAGTTGAAGAGCTGAGGGTCAGCGCCCAGGCCCAGAGTTCAAGAAAAAAAAAAGACAAGAAAAAAAAAAAAAAAGAAAAAGAAAAAGAAATCTTGTATTTTGGGGCTGGGAAGGTGGCTCAAGGGTAGAGTGCTTTCCTTGCGTGCATGAGGCCCTGGGTTCATTTCCTCAGCACACATAAGCAGAGCAAACCGAAGTGGCACTGTGGCTCAAATGGTAGGGCTCTAGCCTTGAGCTAAAGAGCTGAGGGACAGCACCCAGGCCTGGAGTTCAGGCCACACGACTGAAATCAAACAAACAAACAAACAAAACCTTTCATAAATTTTAAATATTTAGTTCCTTTGACTACTTAAAGGTGATGATAATTGTATCTACCTCCAAGTTAAAAGAAAATTTAGAATGGTATGAGTCACCTACTAAGTTTTCATGTTAACCACTTGATTATTTCTATTAAATTATTGCAATTATTATTACTATTATTTATTATTAGGTGTTGGAGCTTGAACTCAGGGCCTGCACACTGTCCCTGAGTTTTTGGTGGTAAATGGGAGATGAGTCTCATGGACTTTACTTCATGGGCTGACTTCAAACTGTGATCATCAGATCTCAGCCTCCTGAGTAGGTACAATTACAGACATGAGCCACCAAAGCCCAGCTTAAATTATTTTAAATAAATATAAAATATCAGCTCATTCATTTGATAAACTGAAATTGCAAGATATATCTAAAACTCCAGAATTTTTGTATGATCAATAAACAACATGTGATATTTTCAAAGCCCTTTTAATATAGAGATATATAAATACCAAAATTTAAGTACATAAAGAGGCATTAAACAGTAAAAACACACTAAGTGAATAAATGAAATTATATTCAAGTATTAAGGATTTTTTAAGCAAGACTCAAAGCTCCAAAATTAGCACATTCAAATCAATAAATGTTATACGCAAAGAAGAGTGTATTTTTACATTGGCTGTGGGATAGTAGGTTCTATAAAATAGCCATAAAGTGAGAGAAAAATAAAATAATATGATAGTTCATTATGAATTTTGAGCAATATCAGCAATGATGAAGATTCCAGTGTGGCAGCCCTCTTAAGCACATTTAAGGCAGTGAGAGAGACTAATGAGAAAATTAATTTAGGCCCTGTTATCAAAGGCTTTAGAACTGAGGGAGAATTTTTGAACTTAGTTCAATGAGGAATGCAGTGGCCATTGTAGAGATTTTATCTAAACTCTCAAATGAAAGAATGAGCTTTGTCCAGCTCATCATTGTTTTCCCAGTAACTACAACATCTGTCTTATAACAATCCAATACATTCTCTATGAATGCATAGTAAAAATATAATATTATATCACCATTTCATTTTTTTCAAGACATAATGGTTCTACTGAGTAATCTTAAGTACTCTAATTTTACCTATATTTTAATAATTTCTCAGTCAATCTACCAAATTGTCTTCTGATCCTTGAAGTGATTCTACAACTTCATAGAACAGAGTACCACACAAATATTTGGTATGTTTTCATTTGCAGCAAATATGAAGACAATTCCTCTCCTTAAGAAAATAATTAGAATCAATCAAAATCGCTTTCCTTAGCAAGTTAGAAAATGCTATAATTATTTGAATTAAGAAGGAAATTTCAATGAAATTTTTTATAGCTGGCCTAAATTATCAAATATCTTTCAGGTCATAAAGTGTGTCTTTAATCCCTGAACAATCATACATATCTTTCTACTTCATTGTGACCTCATCAGGATTCCAATAGAATATTTAGAGCAAACAAGAAAATAGCTATCACTGTTTCATCATGAATTGTTAGTAAAAATGTATAAATATATAAAAATACGTTGACACCATCTTCTTATTTTTACAGTATGTAAGAATTTTCAAGTATATACCTTTTCAAAAACTTAATATTAGCAAAGAAAGAATGTGACAATATTCTCAGTGAAATAATCCTAATTCAGTAAGCAGGATAAAACAAAGCCCAAGAAAACAGTTGAAGATGTTTAACGCACAAACTCCAAAATGGAGACATTCCAAACAACTTCAGTGGAATTTGGCAACCAAAGGATTTTCTATTGCTTCTGAAGTCTATTATGTGATATACAGTGAAGGTATAAACAAAGTGTTCAAAATCTTAGATATTACATTAGCAAGTGAAGCACTCTCAATGAAAACTTGAGTCTGTTGAGATAAGGATTCACTACTTAGTCTGGAATATTAGCACAATGTTGTGTTAATGATGAGGCCATCTTGAGAAAGAATAATTTTCTGGGCCAGAAAACCAAGACAAGAACTCCAAGAACAGAATGAAGAGTGAACTGGATGTTGTAGTCACAATTGTTATTGTCTTGGAAAGTTACCCATTGTTGTTTCTTTCCTTGAAGCCTCTTACTTACATTGATACAAATGTTGAAGGACCCTGCCAAAGGTAAGAGAGTATGACATGGACTCTAGATCATGAACTTCAGTCCATATTAGTCAGTCAAATAGACCTAGACAGCACCCATAGGTAGAAGACTCCCATGTTTGTAATCTAGCTAGTTGTTATCTCCAATTGTCGACTTAACATTTCTGCTTAATTATACGATGGATATATCAAAATTAACACACTCAAAACAAATTCTTAAATTTTTCTCCCAAATTTTCTCTCAAAAAATTGAGCTTATTTTTAAAAACACAGTTGGTTTTCAGAAGCTGTGGGTCAGAGAGACTAATGAGCAAGTGAAGATGTTTTTCAAAAATACTGTTTCAGACCAGAGGAGTAAGTTTTCATGATCAATTTCACTTCATGAGGGCTCCAGTAACAAATTTAAACATTCTCAACACAAAATAATGATAGAGACCTGACACTTTACTTAACGTCCTTAAATCTTTTTATAATGTACGTATACATGAGAATATCATGTATACACAGTCATTCTACTTAAAAGCCATACTAGGAACTAAAATCTGTCTGAACCTCAATAGTTATTATAATTTCTTCTGTGACTAAAATTAATTCAAAAATTAATGAAAATAAATTAAGCATTTTTGAAGTGTCAGTAAAAACTTATTAAATTTGGTTTGAGAAGTGGGAAAGGAGGAAGAAGGGGAATGAGTGTGACTTGAGTCTGCTTAAAGTGCATTGGATGCAGAAATAGACATGTCAGAATGAAAACCTTGGTACAAATAATTTATGGTAATAAAAAATTTGGTAAGCAAGTATATATTACAAACATCACCTGAAATAAAACTCATATTTTGTGTGACTTTTTCAACATAGAATTTATAGCTTCTTTAACTTATCAATGTACCTTTTTCATTCCAGATACAGACCTTGAAAAGAAAATGTTTCCAATATTGTTGCCTTGGACTATGAAGATAAGAAACCAGTTTGTGATTTGACATTTAACTGTAGAAAAGCATTCCTCTTCTGAGAGCCATTTCAAACTTCCTGCTTAAACAGGTTTCCTTCAGGGCAATATTGAGTTGAAAACCCACCACATTAAAATTCCATAAAAATTTCTTTCATACTTGGTTCTTGGCTCAAGCAACAGACAAAACAAGAAATGTATTGCCACTTGCCAGAATAACTTTTAATAGTCTCTGGATTAGCCCGCATAGTTATAAAGTTTTTGAAAACCACAAAAAGATCATATTCAGAAGAAATTATTCTAATTCTATGGGCAAAGATAATAAAAGAAAAAAAGCTGGAAATCACTTACTGATTAGAGAACAAATAATGTCCATTTCCTAGAAATGGTGCTCATATGTGGGTGCATGCAACCCTCCTACGCAGAAAAGTTTTTGTACCGAATTATCATTCACTTAATTAAAATCTTCAATGCTGCCACTAGTATGATCTTTCTGAGTAGAATTCTGGCTAGGCCTTAATTCTGTCAGCAAAAGTGCAACAACAGCCTTTGTACAGGTAGGCTCTTAACATGAGCTCTGTCCAACTTGTATCTCTTCTTTCAGGCTTTCTAACTCCTCCAGGCTCTACTACTGCCCAGATGAGGAGCAGCAATAATATAGGTCTTATGACTCTTGTCAAATAAATATTTTAGTTTGTTTTACAGTAACATTAAGACTAGACCATCTCCCTCAGCAGACAATTGAGGCAACACATATGTCTGTGTAAGGCTAGTCTCCATCTTTACAAATGATTATTATCACAGGATCTTGTGCCAATTTAAATACTATGAGTACACACAAAAGAAAAAGAACAAAATCCAGAAATATATGTAACTATTGCAACTACACATCTAATCTTTTATATAATATTAAAATTGATATTTCTCTTCATCAAAGGAAAAAAATTCTACCTAAGGGTTGTTGGCATAAGTGACTGATTGGATGGGAAAGAATAACATAAATCCCTACCGCACTACTTGTACTAAAACGTAACTGATGAAATGTGTTTAAACATGTGATTTTAATAAAATAATTCTGTCAAGCCCTTAAAATGCAACCCCAAGAACCTAGAAATCACAGAGAAAAGATCAACACCTATGATTAATTCACTGCAAAGAAGAAAAAGAATGTCCAGGAGCCTGTGGCTTATGTGCAATCCTCACCACTAAGGAGGATGAGATCTTGAAGATCATACTTCAAAGCTAGCTTTGGCAGAAAACTCCATGAGAATATATCTTCAAATAACCAATAAAACCTGTCCTAAAGGCATAGCTTATGTGGTAGAGTACCCTATGAGCCACTATATGGCACTGATTTCAAACTCCATTACTAGCAAAAGAAAAAGAAAGAAAGAAGGAGGAAGGAAAAAAGAGAAGAAGAAAGAAAGAACATAAGGAAGGGAGAGAGAGAATAAAGAAAGGTTAGAAAAAGGAGGAAGGAAGTGAAATGGAAAAGAAAAAGAAATAATGTACAGATCTTTACCATCTCATGCAATTAGTTCTCTCTGATCAATCAGATTATTGGTAATTTCCACCAAGAAGAATCATGCAAGGTCTATGAAGCAAAACATGCCACTAGAAAATTTACCTCATAGAGTCTGTTCTTTTCAACAGAGCAATATGGGATCAATTGTTTTCCATTAAACAATATCCCAATTATTTCATCACCTTTTTGTGTATCTGTATTTTTTTTCCTGTCAGGGTATGAAAGGCCTACTAACGTGTAGTACATATTAAATTTTCTACATTTCTATAAAATGCTTACATGGTTATCTTGAGCAAGGATATAAAGCAAGTTAATTTAGATAGATAGATAGATAGATAGATAGATAGATAGATAGATAGATAGATAGATAGATAGATAGATAGATAGAATTATTATTTGTCATTCCTGGGGCTAGAACTATGGGCCTGGGTGCTGTCCCTGAGCTATTCAGTTCAAGGCTAGTGCTCTACCACTTGAGCCACAGTGCCACTTCCAGTTTTCTGGAGGTTAATTGGAGATAAGAGTTTCATGGAAGGGGAATCAACAATGATTGATAAGAAATGTACTCGTTATTTTGCCCATGTAATTATAACCCCTCCGTACGGTATTTACACAATAAAAAAAAATCACAGAAAAAAAGAGTTTCATGGACATTCCTGCCCGGCCTGACTTTGAACCGATATCCTCAGATCTCAGCCTCCAGAGTTACTAGGATTGCAAGAGTGAGCCACCGGCCTGGCAGATATTATTCTTATTCACCATATGTTGCTTCTTTACTGTGTAAAAATATGTAAAGCAGGGCTGAGAAGGTGGCTCAGTGTTAGAGTGCTTGCCTTGCATGCATGAGCCCCTGGGTTCGATTCCTCAGCACCACATAAGTAGAAAAAGCCCTAAGTGGCACTGTGGCTCAAGTGGTAGAGCACTAGCCTGGAGTTGAAGAACTGAGAAACAGCACCCAGGCCCAGAGTTCAGGCCCCCTGACCAGCAAAAACAAAACAAAACAAGCAAAACAAATATAATTTATACCAAGCAATTTCTTGACTCCAAATTCTCTAATTCTGTCATTCAATGTAAGAATAAAATTCAGCCATTTGACCTATAAATTGCCATAGAATCTGCTTCCTGATTCTCATTTTCTCTTTTAGCTAATTCCCTCTCATTCCATTGCAGCCAGCCGAGTCATCTTGCTGTTCCCCCCAAATATTGAGTTCATTGCACCCCAAGATCTTTGTCTATGGGTATTCTTCAAGGAGTGTTCTCTGAGATTTTTGAACATTTGAATGTCCCATGAACTTTTGCTCAAAATTGTTCAAACTATATTTCATTGTCTAAAATTATAGTCTCTCCTCCTGAGGGCATGCACTGTATTTCTTGTGCTCATTTATTCTTTTCATAGGACTCTTTCCTACAGTTTCTCCTGAAACTCCCTACCACTGTGTCATATTGGTAAAGACAGAGACCATGTACGTATTTTGTATTCAGGAATATATCTCCTATGGTTGTTATGTGGGTAGGAGACAGAAATGCTTAAAGAATATTTGATAAGTGAATGAAAAATAAGCCATTTACTGACTCAATATTCACATATGGCTAGAGTAGCTGAGTTTATAAATTATAAATGTATTAAAGATTAGTGTTTATTCAATGTCATCTTACTTACATATTAGAAATAAATTATTGCTTTACTGCACTGGGCTTGTCTCCATCTTTTAACTACTGAAAATATTTTCCACATCCAAAAGAACATATCTTTGTGTTTCTATAACCTTAATCTCTCTATCACATTTTCTTGGAAAGTCCTGAACAGAAAGATAAGGAAATGACTGTAGTTACCAGTCTTGTGAGACTCATATAACTCATTATGCAAATGAAATAGGACCCCATTTTCAGAAAATGCCACATCATTTTCCATTTTAAAGCCATAAATAATCATATGATGCAATTAAAATAATAGAATCCAAATTATATTAAAATCAGAATAAAATCCATGGAAATATAGAAAAATGGGATATTAACTGATTTGATCCAAAGAACTCTTATTATAACTACTAAATTTTGCCTTATTTTGGCTAAATATCTATTGTATTTTAATTGTACAATAAAGTGGCAACCAGGATTCAACATTTATTTCTCCCTTTTGATTGAGCACATGTTTTGGAATTACTTACAATAGGAAAAGATGTGTCAGTGTGGCAGAGTTGGAAGGAAAAGATGCGAACATTTTAATATAGAATTATAATAGGCACTTCATATTAGATAATATTCAGAAAAGTGCAATCATTCCAACCAATCTTTTTAAACATTAATTTATTACTTATTTATTTGAGGGAATACTAAGCAGCATGCAAATAAATTCATCAGAGCCAGATCCATGCAGAATTCTTGGGCTCAATTGACAGGACAAAAAAAATTGAAATAAACGTCTGAATACTTGGTTTTGATTTCTATACATTTATAGATTAAGAAACAAAATCTGGCAAATCACTCTGCTGTAGTGTGAATCTATTTTTTTTTTAATTTAATTTTATTTTATTTGAGAACATACAGTACAGAGGGGTTACAATTACATGGGCAGGATAATACATACATTTCTTACCAAGCATTGCAGCCTCCTCCTTTGTTTACCCTTCACCTCCCTTCCCAGCCTCCCCCCTCCCTCCCGCCCAATCATACCCCCCCCCCACCGACGTTGTAAAGCTGGTTTTGACATGACATTTTGTACTTCTCATTGTTGCAACAGGTCCACCTGAATCCTTAAACGACTTGTTTGTCCCCATCTCCTCCACATGTTATACTGACATCAAATATAGTGAAAGCGGGGGTTACACTGTGGGGGAGGGACATACAAAGCAACAAAGAAATAATCTTATAAATGCGTTAGAAACACATGCATGAAAGAAACAAAAACATTAAAATACATATTTGAGGTTTCGTTTTCCTAACATCACATTATCTTACTTTTTCCGCTTGACTCATACCTATACTAGATATTGCAAATAAGGGAAACCATGGGACCTATGTTTCTTTGGGCCTGGCTTACTTCACTTAATATAATTTTTTCCAAGCCTTTCCATTTCCTAACAAATGGGGAAATGTCATTCTTTCTGATGGAGGCATAGAATTCCATTGTGTATATATACCACATCTTCTTGATCCATTCATCTACTGAGGGGCATCTGGGTTGGTTCCATATCTTAGCTATGGTAAATAATGCTGCAATAAACATAGTTGTGCTTGTAGCTTTAGTGTGGCCTTGTTTGTGATCATTTGAGTCTTTTGAGGAACCTCCATACTGCTTTCCAAAGTGGTTGAACAAGTTTACATTCCCACCAACAATGAAGTAAGGTTCCTTTCTGTCCACATCCCCTCCAGCATCTGTTGTTGTTAGAGTTCTTGATTTTTGCTGTTCTAACTGGAGTGAGGTGATATCTCAATGTTGTTTTGATTTGCATTTCTTTTATGGCTAGGGATGTTGAACATTTCTTCATGTGTCTATTGGCCATCCTTCTTTCTTCTTCAGAGAAGCTTCTCTTTAAGTCTTTCGCCCACTTACTTATTGGGCAGTTGTTTCTTTGAGGATTTGTTGTTGGGTGGTTTAATTTTTTGAGTTCCAAGTATATTTTAGATATGAGACCCTTGTCCGTTGTATGGCTAGTAAAGATCTTCTCCCAGTCCGTGGGCTTTCTATTGATCTTGCTAGCTATGTCATTTGCCCTGCAGAAGCTCTGCAACCTTATACAATCCCATTTGTCCAGCCATTCTTTGATTTGTTGTGTTTCCGGGTCTCTATTCAGAAAATTTCGCCTGAGCCAAGGAGACCCAGGGTTTCTCCTATTCCATCCTGTAATGTTTTCAGAGTGTCTGCTTTGACTTCAATGTCTTTGATCCATTTGGAGTTGATTCTGGTGCAGGGTGATATATAAGGATCTAGCTTTAGTTTTCTACATGTAGTTAACCAGTTTTGCCAGCACCATTTACTGAAGAGGCTGTCTGTCTTCCATTCTATTGTTTTAGCTCCCTTATCGAAGATTAGATGGCTATAGGTCTGTAGGTTCATTTCTGGGTTTTCAATTCTATTCCATTGGTCCTGAGGTCTGTTCTTATGCCAATACCAAGCTGTTTTGATTACTATGGCTTTATAGTAGAGTTTGAAATTTGGTATTGATATTCCTCCAGCAGTGTTCTTTCCGTTGAGGAGCGTTTTTGCTATTCGGGGTCTTTTATTGTTCCATATGAATTTTTGGATTGCCTCTTCTATTTCCTTGAAGAATGAGGGTGGAATTTTGATAGGTATTGCGTTGAATTTGTAGATAGCCTTGGGAAGTATTGCCATTTTCACGATGTTAATCTTTCCAATCCAGGAGCATGGGAGGTTTTGCCATTTTTTAAGTTCTGTGTTGATTTCCTTTTTCAAGATTTTAAAGTTTTCATCATAGAGGTCCTTCACTTCTTTAGTTAAGTTAATTCCTAGGTATTTTATTTTTTGTGGGGCTATTACAAATGGAGTTGCTTTCCTAACTTCAGCCACACTTTTCTCATTGTTGGCATACAGAAAAGCCATTGATTTTTGGGGGTTAATTTTGTAACCTGCTACTTTGCCAAAGTTTTGAATCAGCTTGAGTAATTTGGGAGTGGAGTCTATGGGATTCTTTAAATACAAGATCATGTCATCTGCAAAGAGGGAGAGTTTTATTTCTTCTTTCCCTATTTGGATCCCCTTTATGTCTGCATCTTGTCTTATTGCTGTAGCTAGGCATTCTAATACTAGATTGAAGAGGAGTGGAGAGAGTGGGCATCCTTGTCTTGTTCCTGAGTTAAGAGGAAATGGCTTTAGTTTTTCACCATTGAGTATAATGCTGGCTGTAGGTTTGTCATATACAGACTTTATTGTATTGAGGAATGTTCCATGGATTCCTAATTTTTCCAAAACCTTCATCATAAAGGGGTGTTGGATCTTGTCGAATGCTTTTTCTGCGTCTATTGAGATAACCATGTGGTTCTTATTCTTGCTCCTGTTGATGTGATGAATAATATTAATTGATTTGCGTATATTGAACCAGCTTTGCATCCCTGAAATGAATCCTGTTTGATCGTGGTGCATGATTTTTTGGATGAATTGTTGAAGTCGATTGGCCAAAATTTTGTTGAGAAGTTTTGCATCAATGTTCATCAAAGAAATGGGTCTATAGTTCTCTTTCTTTGATGAGTCCCTGCCTGGTTTTGGGATGAGGGTTATGATGGCTTCATAGAATGTGTTCGGTAGTGAGCTTTCTCTTTCAATTTCATTGAAGAGTTGGAGGAGAATTGGTGTGAGCTCTGCTTTGAAGGCCTTGTAAAATTCCTCTGTGAAACCATCTGGTCCTGGACTTTTCTTAGCTGGGAGGTCTCTTATTGCTGTTTCTATTTCAATGCTTGATATGGGCCTGTTAAGATAGTTTGCCTCATCTTGGTTTAGTTTTGGCATGTCAATATTTGCTAGGAAGAGGTCCATTTCTGTCAAGTTCTCAAACTTATTAGCATAAAGTTTTGAGAAGTATTCCCTTATAATGTTCTGAATCTTGCTTGTTTCCGTGGTGATGTTTCCATTCTCATCTCTGAGTTTATTAATTTGGGTGTGTTCTCTTCTTTTTCTGATAAGATTTGCTAAGGGTCTGTCAATTTTGTGAAGTTTTTCGAAGAACCAACTCTTTGTTTTGTTGATTCTTTCTATAGTTTTTTTGGATTCTAATTCATTTAATTCTGATTTAATTTTGATTATTTCTTTCCGTCTACTGGATTGGGGTTTATCTTGCTGCTCTTTTTCAAGGAGGTTTAGATGTGTCATTAAATTGTTAGTTTCAGATCTCTCCAATTTGTTGACGTAGGAGCTCAGAGCTATAAACTTGCCTCTGAGTACTGCCTTTGCTGTGTCCCAGAGGAGCTGGTATTTTGTGTGTTCATTTTTGTTGAATAGCATGAACATTTGAATTTCCTTTCTAATCTCTTCCATGACCCACTCATGATTCAGCAGTGTGTTGTTCAGCCTCCATGTGATACCGGACTTTCTTTGGTGGCTTTTGGTGTTGAGTTCTAACTTTATTCCCTTGTGGTCAGAGAGAATGCAAGGTATAACTTCAATGTTTCTGAATTTAGACAAGTTTGCTTTGTGGCCTAAAATGTGGTCTATTTTAGAAAACGTTCCATGTGCTGCTGAGAAAAACGTGTATTCTGATGCTGCTGGGTGAAATGTTCAGTAGATGTCTGTTAAGTCTAGTTGATCTATGCAGCTGTTTAGATCTGCGGTTTCTCTGTTGAGTTTTTGCCGAGTTGATCTATCTAGTGGGGAGAGTGGTGTGTTAAAATCCCCAACAATTAATGTCCTTGGATCTATATGGGATTTGAGGGAAAGTAGTGTTTCTTTGATAAATTTGGGTGCTCCATTGTTTGGCGAATAGATATTTAGAATTGTAATATCCTCCTGAAGGAGAGATCCTTTAATTAGTATGTAGCGACCTTCTTTATCTCTTTTCACGAATTTTAATTTGAAGTCTATTTTATCTGATATTAGGATTGCAACTCCCGCCTGTTTATGGGTGCCGTTTGCTTGGTAGATTTTGTTCCAGCCTTTAACATTGAAAATGTGTTTGTTTTTACGGGCAAGATGTGACTCCTGCAGGCAGCAGATAGAAGGGTCTTGTTTTTTAATCCAACTAGACAGTCTATGTCGCTTAATTGGAGAGTTTAGTCCGTTAACATTAAGAGATAGGACTGAGAGGTATTTGGGAGTTCCTGCCATGTTATCTACCTTCTTGGGGGCTGCGAAAACTGGGTTCTTCCTATGGTTCTTGGATTCTCAGTTTGGGTGCAGTTTCTTGGCCTTTATTGCGGTCTTGTTGGTTTTCTATGTGTAGGACATCTTTAAGAATCTTTTGTAGGGCTGGTTTGGTGGAGATGTATTGTTTCAATTTTTCTTTGCTATGGAAGGTTTTTATTTGGCCTTCAGTTATGAAGGAGAGTTTAGCTGGGTACAGTATTCTTGGTTGATAGTTGTTTGTTTTTAGGGCATGGCATACATCATTCCAGGCTCTTCTTGCTTTGATTGTCTCTGCTGAGAAATCTGAGGTGATTCTAATTGGTTTCCCTTTATAAGTGATTACCCTTTTCTCTCTGACAGCTTTAAGGATCTTTTCCTTGTTCTGAGTTGATCCTGTGTGGATTATAATGTGACGGTGGGATGTCCTATTCTGGTCTGGTCTATTTGGGGTTCTAAAGGCTTCTTGTATCTGGACAGGCCTATCTTTTTGCATGTTTGGGAAGTTCTCTGCTAGGATCCTGTTAAACAGATTTCCTAGACCATTAACTTCTGTTTCTAGGTGCTCCTCTACACCCATTATCCTTAGATTAGGCCTTCTGATGGTGTCTTCCAGGTGTTGGATAGATCTATCATATTTCTTGGACTTGTCTTGGATGGTTGTATGTTCTTTCTCTATAATATCTAGGCTGTCTTCAATCCCTGAGATTCGATCTTCTGCTTGGTCTAACCTGCTGTCAAGACTCTCTACTTTGTTTTTTATCTCTTTTCCTTCTAGTTGGTCAGCTTTGATGGCTTCAAGTTCTTTGTTGAAGCTCTGTTTTAGGTCTTGTATGAATTTCTTTACTTCCTTAATTTGGTGTTCAGTGTTTGTCCTCAAATCACTTAGTTGATTGGTTATGGTTTCTTTGGGCTCCCATTCCTTCTGTTGGGTTCCATTCAGCATTCCCTTTGTGGTCTCCCTGACTTCCTTCAGCTCTTTGTTAATGGATTCCATGAATGCCTTTAGTGATTTTTGTGTGTTCTCTACCTGGTCTCTCAATTCCTGTATTACTCTTTGATTAGCTTCCTCCCGTTCGTGGGATTCCTGCAGATCTCTTTGAGTGTTCTCAGCCTGCTCACGCCATTCCTCCCTTTCTCTTTGAGTATTCTCAAGTTGTTCACGCAAATCCTGTATCAGTTTTTGAGTAGCTTCCTCACGCTTATGATATTCCTGTATAAACTTCTGGGATGCCTCCTCTCTCTCCCTATCACGCTCATACAGAGTCCTTTGTACGTTGTCAAACTTTTCATTTATCATGTTTGCCAGCAGTGTTTGTAGAGCTGTTTGGGAACTCTCCTCTGGATTATTCATTATCTGTTCTAACCCCTGATTATCAGGATTGGGAATTGAGATACCCGAATTTGCCATTTTTCTTGTGTTTTTCCGGCTTACTCTGCCCATTTGAGATGAAGATAGCACCAGTTTTGTGCTAGAACACTATCTTAAGGCAACCATCAACCAAAGTTTGCATTTGTACAGTAAATAGTCTACAGATACCATCTAGTTCAACAGATACATCTATTCGACATCAAACAACTTTATGTTAAAGGACTTCGAACCGCAGAGAAGAATTTGGAAAACCAGAAATTATTAGGGTTAGGGAGAGATGTGGGTAAAAAATAGGAATAGATTGGTGTGGGGAGGCACAGGGAGAGTTAACTATGTCCTAATCACAATGCAGGAAATAGGTTGGGTAGGATGTAAGTAGAGAGAGAGAGAAAAAGAAGAAAGGGAAAGGGGAATGAAAAGAGACCAGAAAATAAAATAGAAACGTAAAAATTAATGTTATTTTAGAGATTAAAAGACCATCTATTTGTAGAGGAATATGAATATGTTGAGAGAAAGGGAGGGACATAGAGGAGATGAGAAAAACTTTAAAAAAATGCTTAAAATATTATATAGGTATAAAGAGGTAGTACTGCTATTAATGAATTTAAGTCTCAGAGGTTTTGAATTGAGTAATAAGTTTGTGGATTAAGTGTGTACACAATGGGGGATAGGGTCTACTGGTTAACTACGGGTTTATCTGAGGATGTGCAGGACAAGAGTTAAGTCACATAAAGATGAACAAAGAGGAAAAGATGGAAAGGATAGGAAAGTGAGAAGAAAAGATCAGAAGTTCAGTAGAGCTAGAAAAAAAAACAAAAAGATAATTAAGAATGAAAGAAAAAGAGAAAGAAGACAAGAAAAGAAAAGAAAACACACATTCACGTATTCCTAAAGTAAAAATTATAAGAGGAGAAAAAAAAAAAAGTTAATGGAAAACAATTATTTTTTCAGAAGAGGCAAAAATTAAAGATTAATAAAAGTTTTAGAAAAGCAAAAAAAAATTTTATATATATATAAGGTAACAAAAAAATGAAAAAAATCAAAACAAGAAAAAGAAAAAAAAGAAAAGAAGAAGAAGAAAAAAAAAGTTCTTTGATTTTTTTTTTTTTTTTTTGGGAGGGGTGGGAAGAGTCCTGTATCTCCCTTTTGTCTGTAACCAGAGTCTGGTTGGAGTCTCTGGTCAGCTTGAGGTCCTGTGGCTTGATTGGTTTCTTAAGTCAGTTTGTTGGAACAGGCAGAAAAATGCTCTGCTTTACCCAAGATTTTGAGATCCCCCTCCCAGGTTAGTTTACTGGGAGGGTGATCTGCTTTGAGAATCACAAAAGAGGGGGATGCAGTGATGAGGCTAGGTTCTGGGTAGAGTTGAGGCCTTTCTACAAACAGTAGCTTTTCCCTGGGGCTATTTTGTGAAAAAAAAACTCACAGCACCCAGCCTGGAGCCATTCTCAGGGTTTCTGTTTTTCAATTGATTGTGGTGGCTGCTAGAGGGCGGGGCAGCCTCTGGCTCTGGTTACCTGGTGAGGAGAGCCACTCCAATGGCTGGCGCCTGAGCTGGGTGACTTTTCCCTGGATGGAACTGAGTCTGTGAGGTCACTTCGCCGTTAAGTTCTTGTGACCTGCTAAATGACTCGTTTTATTCCAAGGCCTGAGCTGGAGCTAGCCGCTCCTCCGAGCTTTGTCGGTATCCAAGATGGAGATCACCGGTGCTGGGGGGGAGGGGTGGCCTTCCCTCCTCTGCTCCCAGAGAAGGAGTGAGGAAGTGGGGCTTCTACTCACGCCGAGTCTTGGATCCCGGGTCGTCTCTGGTCTGCAAAGTGCAGGATGAAGTTGTCTGCTCCTTGTCGGTTCTTGCTGGTGTTGAGTAGAATCTGCTTGTCCGCTGCGTCTGGCTCCTTCGTCCCGGACTGCGTCTCAGGTATGCCTCCGCGGCGGTGGTCGCCGCTGCGACCCTGCCGCCGCAGCGGCAGCTGCTCAGATGTGTCTGCTTGGCTTCCCCTCTCTTGACTAACTCTCTGTCCTGTGATGGCACACTTGGTGTGATTCTCTGGCTTGGGACTGTTCACTGGAACTCTGAAACTGTTTTCTATGCAAGAGCTTGTTCAGATTCCAGCTTCTCCTCCGCCATCTTCCCGGAACTGTGAATCTTGAATAATCTCAAAGGCTGATACACTGGGGGACATGGTCGCTAAGTTGGAGTTTTTGCAGGTGGTAAAACATAAAGGATGTACTTTAAGGAAATTAGGTCATTCAGGGCACACCCTTGAAGTTAATATTGGGTGATGGTCCCTTTTCTTCTGATACTCAGAGGAGGTGAGAAGATTTTCTTTACCCTACATTTTCAGTCATAAACTTCTGTCTTGCCGCAGGCACATATATATAGGGTCAAACCAACATGGCATGAGTTAATCTCCCAAAAATGTATTCCTTCTTTACATTGTTTCAGGTATTTTGTCACAATGATGGAAAGCTGACTGATACAGGCTTTAAATCTTGAATTCTGTTTCCTCATCTTTAAAAAGGAACTACTAGCATATGTTTTATATCCCTCATAAAACATGTTTTTATATAGATGAAAATTAGAAGTAAAAACGATCTTTCCCAAAGCTCAGTTCATGGGCAAATGTGTATGATTGATTATAAGTTCTTCCAAAGACTTCACAATTATAATACCTCTACATAATCTTTCCCAGATGCTATGAAACATATTTAGTCTCAGGCTGCCTTGTACTGTTTAAGAGTTAAGAGTCTTAAATAAATGAGGGACAGTCAATTATCACTATGCATATTCATAATAGTTAATGATTTAATCACTTGAGGCTTATTTATTCACTTTTTTCATGAAATAATTAAGTCCCCCTCCGTTAGTCTTAGTAGACCATACTGTTCTGTTGGATTCTGCTCTTTGAAATTTCACTTCAGTAATGGTACATAGAGATGGAAATGGTATAAGGTCACAAAGGCAAAAAGAATGGCAGAGGCGACAGCAGATAAAGATGTCACCACATTTTTAAAGATGGATAGCAGAGTGCTAAATGATTTAGAAGAGCCTAGAGAGCTGAAATTGAATTGTCTGCAGATAATAGCACTGACAAGTAATGAATCAATGTACCGTTCAGAAACCTGAAATGTTTCGATTTGGAGGCACCAGTAAAACCAGTAGGCAACTTAAGGAACAAGGCTAAAAGTAGGATTGTATGAAATGCCGTGTTTAGAAGAGATGGCACATTACTCCCCTTTTCAAATTGACATACCTTTCCCATGGATAGTGTCACTACAGATGTTTAACCTTTAAAAGAAGTTAAGATTTCCTCTAAGATGAAACATCATTTGACAAAATCTTGCTCATGCCCACAGAACTCCATATTCATGATGTTGTTATTATTGTTACTATTATTATTTACTAGTTGTATTTGGACTCAGAGCTTTGTACTTGCCACACAAGTACCCTACTGCTTAGTCGCATTACCAGTCCTTTTTGCTCTGGTTATTTTTGAGACAAAGTGTTGAATTTTCCCAGGCTACCCTTGAAGTCAGTCCTATAATTTCTATGATAAGAGGACACCAAAGTGCTCAGCTGATTTTTGTTGACATGGACGCTTAAAAAAATTTTACCTGAGGTTATACCAGAAACATAATACTTCTGATTGCAACTTCTTGTACAGCTGATATTACAGTTATGTACCACCACATTCAGCTTTTTGTTGAGATCTTGTGAACTTTTTGCCCAGGCTGACTTTGAACTATGATTCCTCCAGTTTCTACCTTCCAAGTAGCTAGTATTATGCTTGTCAACTGCCAGCATATGGTCTTAAGATTTTATTTTAAGAAATGGAAATAAAATTTACAGTTGAAAGCAACATAAACTAAATATGCTAAATTAGACCTTAACTCCATAAAATTATCTGCTATGCAATAATTCTGTATCTTCCTGTTGTGATTTTGATAAGTGCATGTTACAAGTATGCACTTAAAGTGCAGTATGACTCTGGTCATATTCATGTGGGTACCTTGTCATGCCAGTAAATGTGTCAGAGTAAAAATACATATTTTTATGCATTGATCATGATTTATAATACATATAATGAACATTTATGTATCTCTTAGTAAGACACACATATGGAACAAATATAAAATATATGAAACTATGAATATATGTGTATGTTGCATGATTTATTTTGTTATTAGTAACCTTTCTGGTTAACACTAAGCTATTAGCACTAAAGTTTTGGAGCAATAAAAGAATGCTCCTAACTGCCATCTTGTTATAGGTCAACTAATTTCACAAAATATAAACATGAATAATTAGAAGCTATTTATTTACAACACAAATAAAATTAAATAAATACAGTACTTGAGAACTCAATTAATAATAATACAATTTTTGAGGAAAATAGGGAAATAAAATAATTTAAGCAATTGCCTTTGAAGTATGGGATTTAAATTGGAAGAGGGTATGTCAAAGTGTTGAAAAATGAATCTAGAACGTATTCCAATGACTCATATGTTGAAACAGTACTGAGCTTAATATTTTTGGGAGATGATATAATGTTTAAGAAGTAGGAAGTCCTTAACTTGGGGTTCATTTCACTTAATATCAACTTATCTGACCATTTCTGCTTGTCTCAGACATATACCAAGTTAAGATCTCAAATGTTTTTTCTTGCTTGCTATTGTGTCTAACATATTCATCAGATATTCTTTGTTGCTTTGTATGTTCCTCCCCCACGGTATAACCCCTGTTGTCACTGTATTTGATGTTGGTATATTTTGTGGAGGGGAAGGGAAAAAAGAAATTGTTTAAATAGGGATACAGGTGGATCCATTGCAACAATGAGATGTACAAGACACTATGTCAAAAAACGAACTTTACAACTTTGGCTAGGGTAGGGATGGGTGGGGGGGTGGGGATGGGAGATGGGAAGGGATGAGAAGGGTAAACAAAGGAGGAGGCAACAATGCTTGATCAGAAATGTACTCATTACCTTGCCCATGTAATTGTAACCCCCTCTGTACGGTATTTTCACAATTAAAAAATAAAAAGAAGTAGGAAGTTAAGGAAAGGATCAGATAACTGGGAGGGGACTCCCTTCAAGGGATTATTTGCTGCCAGTGTTGTCTTCCTCCTATTGCTTGTGGACCTAAAGGCCATACATAACTGCAGGACTGAAAAGAATTAAAACCTCCAAAACTTTAACCCCAAATGAAATATTTCTTTTTTGTTTATCATCTGTTCCAGTGAAAGTGATGAACAAACCCAAGAATGGCTGTATTTGAATGTCTAATTCAAATGCTAATTTAGTCTTAGCAATATACTCATCATATTTTGGTAAATACACATATAATATGGCCAGAAACAAACAGAAAGTTACCTACACTGAAAACCGAGTGCTGGTAGCACACGACTATAATCCTAGCTTCTCTGGAGACTGACACCTGTAAGATTGCAGTTCCAAGCCAGACCAGACAGACTAGTCCAAGAGACAATCTCCAACTAACCACCAAAATGTGGGAAGTAGAGAAGTGGCTTAAGTGGTAGAGTGTTAGCTATTAGCAGGAAAGCTGAGCAAGAACAGAACACTGAGTTCAAGCACCTATATCACCACAAAATTATTGTACTTTGAGTATAATGAGCTGGGTGGGGTTGGGAGGAATTTGATCATGGCCATTCACTGAATGCAGGAAATTTGACATTCTTCTGTATGACCAAGTCCTCAGTGATGCAGAAATTTTAGACTCCAAAGATTTCTGTTTCAGAAATTATATCCAAACACATGTCTTATGACTTCATGTCCAATCAGTACTTCATATACCAAAAGGCATTTAATTTACATCATGATAATCCATGAAATTGTGACAATTATTTTAATTTAAAGGGAATGTACAAATTGTACTGAAAATGAAGCCTTACTTCCATTCTCTCTGCTAAAGCACATTGACTAGAGCTTTTTGGAATCAATAGACTTAACTGATTTCACATTTATAAGATTTTTATCCTACATTAAAACAGTTTAGATTGCTACACTGATCCTGGAAGCAATTTTCCATCATCTAGTTACACTGTTCTGAGATTCGTTTTGTAACTGTGAGGTTCATGTCATTAATAATATAAACAGCTACCAATAGTTATGCATTTGTTCCATGCCAGACAACTTACATTACTCCAGAAAGTCTTCTCACAGTCCATTGAGGTAATAACTATTATATTCTCATTCTAAAGACAAATCTGAGCTTCAGAGGAATTAAACAATTTGCAGAGTCACAAAGCCAGTGAAAAAGGCAGTATTTGTACCCAGACTGCATGACTTAGGAGCAGACACTGAACTACAGCTATTATCCTGCCTTTCAAAACAGTGATTCTTTATTGCCTACAGTCTGGAATTCAAAGTCTGAAGCCCTAAGTGCTTTGATTTTTTAATACTCATCATGTATTCAATAAACCGTCTTTGACCATTCCTCCTGATTGCTATGCTGATAGCCATCCCAACAGAGTTTCTAAAACTTTTCCCGAATGGAATTCACTTCCTGTTCAGGTTTTATTCCTCTACAAGTTCCATTTAGTTTCTGTTAAGTTACAGAGCTATTCTTTCCACTATTATGTTTATATATTGAGCATATATAAAAGCACTCAGCTACAGCCTTATATGGTACTTTACTGGGCCTATGTATTCAATATTAAATAAAATGTAGGTTCACAAAATTGGAATCAATGTATATTATCTTTATAGGTTTTAGGGGAATTGAAACACATAGTGAGTGCTCACTGAGCACTCACTTAAATTTGTCAAAGGATACAAAATTTAGTAAAGCAGTAAACATCTATATAATGAGTAAAGCAATTAAGTTCAAAGTCAGTGGAACACAGTGTTATATATGTTTTATTTAATATGATTGAAGGTTCCATACAGAAGACCCATTAGCTCTCATTATTGAAAAGCGAAGCATACTCAAGGTCAAAGAAACACTCAAAATTTCTCTGCAACTTATACTAATGAGAAATGACAAAGACAGAAAGAAACAATGGCTAATAAATAGCACCAGAAGACCATTTCAGCATCTGATTAAACAGACTATTTTTTTTTTCTCCTGGATGCATGTTGTGAGGCTGCAGATAAAATACAGTAATTTCATGTAATTGTGAAAAGGTCAACTGGCTAATTTCATTTCAAGCAGAAGAAAGTGAAAGAACATGGAACCTCTATTTGCTGATAAATGTGTTGATTCATATTGCTGCCGGAAAAAATCCTTACGAACCAGGTGAAAGCTGTCCCTACAAGGTCTTGATGGCTTTTGTCCTTCATCTGTTTTTCTGTTCACTGTATACTTTTATATTATAGAAAAGGTCATGTTATAATAATTACCAGTAACATTTATTTAAGGCACATATTAAAGCCCTTCAAGATTTATAAAACTTTTGATAAGTACAACAGTGCAATATTTAATTGCACTATAAATACCACATGGAGGAAGAGATTGCCCAACTGATAAGATTTGTCTTTCAGTTGGAATTTACACAATGCTAAAACATCTAAAACCTAAAATTGGCATCATAATTGCTAGGGAGTTATTTAGTCACCTTAATTATACTCACCATGCAAATGGCAAACTATATAATTCCTATTATTTGAAAGGTTGTTTTGCCAGAGAGTCTGTTTGAAAGGTTACTTCCTTTTTCCATCATACTTTATTTCAAAGTTTAATTGTCTGTGATTTCATGGTGATTGTAAATAGTTTAAAATAACACCAATACAAATGAAGAAATAGCAAGCTAGAGGGTCATTTCGACTGCATTGGAAACTTCTCAAGTTGTCTGAATTGTAGGTGAGCTGCATGATTCGCACAGAATTCTTACCCAGTGAGACAATGTATGATATGTAGCTTTTTAGAATTCATTTAAGCACACATTGTATCACATCAGCTTTATACTATACCATCATGAAACTATTTCAAAAAAAATTGTATAAGATACTATTCTTCAATAAAAAAAGAATCTGGCTTTTTGAACAATAGTTGATTTTAGGTTGTTCTAGGAAATATATGTGTAGAATATCTTATAGTGCTGGACAGCAAGGCATAGGAAACAGTGAAGATCAAAGCAAAAAAACAGACATCACAGGGCAAAGAAACACTGGAGTCAAGTGCTAGATGTTCCAGTGGCCCAAGCTGAAATCACTTGAGTAAGAAAAGAAAGCAGCGTTGGATTATTAGCAAAGGCTAGATTAAATGAAGGATGAATTTGTACCAGTGTAAATGACACCACTGAGTAAATGGAGTAAAGATTCAAATCTCCTTTGTAGATAAAGTCCAAATCATTTATATGGATCTTCCTTCCTAATGTTGGGGAGAATATGTAACTGGTCACTCAAGAGTGGGCTGTATAGTGACTTCTTGTTAAAAAGTATTGTATGACAAGGGAAAGTAAAGAGGGGTTTTCAATGAAGCAAGTCCACAAACACTATTCTATCCCAGCAAGTGTTGAAGAGCCACAGTGGTGTCATGTTGCTAAGATACCTTGATGTGATACAATGAAAATGGTACTTTAACCCTTGCAGTATTTCTCCCCCAAACCTCTCACAATGGTCTGATCATGAAGGTCATATCCTAAGTGGGGGACACTCTACAAAATATTTGACTAGTACCCTTTTTATTGCCAGTTGTGAGGCTTGAACTTGGGCCCTGGGCACTGTTCCTGGGCTCTTTTGCTCAAGGCAACTGTTCTTCCACTAGAGCCACAGTGCCACCTCCAATTTTCTGGTGATCGATTGGAGGTAAGAGTCTCATAGACTCTCCTGTCTGGATTGGCTTTCAACTGCAATCCTCAGATCTCATCCTCCTGAGTAGCTAGGATTACATGAATGTGCCACCTGCACCAGGCTTCTTTAACAGGTCTTCTTTTTTTCTGTTCTATTTTAGTACTTCAAATTGAATCCATGATGTTGCACTTACTAGGCAAGTGCACTGAGCTACATCACAGCCCTTGACAAGTACTTTCAAAATTTTTCCCAGGTCATCAAAAAGTGTAGTGTCTAAGAAACTGTCACAGGTAAGAAGAACCTATGAAGACAAGATAACTGAAGGAGTGACAGGAAAAAGACAAAGGACATCTGAATAAACTATCCACTTTATTTAAAATACATAGTACTTGTACAACAGTGTTTTTTTTTCTTTTTTTCAATATTTATTCTTTTTTTTTTTAATTGTGAAAATACCATACAGAGGGGTTACAATTACATGGGCAAGGTAACGAGTACATTTCTTATCAAGCATTGTTGCCTCCTCCTTTGTTTCCCCTTCCCATCCCTTCCCATTCCCCCCGCTCCCCATCCCACCTCCCCCCCCCCCAGCCAAAATGGTAAATTTCATTTTTCGACAGGGGAATTAGATCTTCACTGTTATGGAAATGGTGAGAGAAGATATTGCTTCTGCCTATGGAAGTTAAATTATACAGCCTGAAACTCCAGCTGTAAAATTCATGTTATTCCTCACAAGATTTATAACACTTTATAATTTGAGGAAATTATATCAAGTACTGTAATAAAATCCCAGCATTTAAAGCATAGTAAAACAATCTTAAACCTAAACATTCTTTTAGTCTGACATGGGAGATATATAAATATGTTTATTTAAAATAGTTTCTTTAGTTAGAACACTGTCAAATAGGTATGTGACAGGAGGAATGTGGAAAAAAATACAATGCTAGTTCTAATGGTACAAAAGCCTTTACATCATAAATGACATTTGAATTGTGCCTTGAGGAATGAATATGACTTTTTTCATTGAAATAAATCATCTTGAGTACAAATCTATTTATTGCTAATCATTAAAGTGCGAGTAACTCACGCCTATGTTTCTAGTTACTCTGGAGGCTGAGATCTAACAATTGTTTTTGAATCTAGCCCAGACAGAAAAGTACTTGTTAGATTCTTATCTCCAATTAACTACTCAAAAACAGAAATTAGCCCTGTGCTTCTAGTTGTAGAGTGCTGCCCTTGAGCACAAAAAGGCTTAGGGACAATGCCCAGGCCTTGCAAACAACAACAACAGCAACAACAACAATAACAACATGTATCACATTAATTTCACAAAAGCATCTTTTAACTGCTGTGAACATTTCTTAGAAGCATGAATATATGCCCCTGGAAAATGTTAAGTAAAAAGGATAGAATATTTATGTCTATGATAAAGACATGACTATTTAGGTTGTTTAAGATATTTACGTAATGATTAGGAATTAAGAATAATGATAGGTAGGTAATAACTGGGACTGGTCTTTTATTCTATTTTATGATAGTAATAAAATGATACTTGTAATGATTATATAAAATTACTCTTGCTTAGTATTTGAATTATAGTAAGTGATAAACATTTTTTGAATTTTTTATTGTGAAAATACCATACAGAGGGGTTACAATTACATGGGCAGGGTAATGAGTATATTTCCTTTCAAGCATTGTTGCCTCCTCCTTTGTCCCTTCTCATCCCTTCCATCTCCCCCCACACTGATCCCCACTCCCGCCCTCCTCCCATCCCCCCTCCCCCCCCCCACCCTGCCAAAATTGTAAAGTTCATTTTTCGACACAACAAAAATAACTCCAGCTTTCACTGTATTTGTGGAGGGGAAGGGTAAAAACAAATTGTTTAAATAGGGATACAGGTGGACCCATTGCAACAATGAGATGTACAAGTCGTTATGTTGAAAAATGAACTTTACAACTGTGGGGGGGGGCGGGGGGAATAAGGTAAGGAGGGGGGCTGGGAAGGGATAGGAAGGGGAAACAAAGGAGGAGGCAACAATGCTTGATAAGAAATGTACTTATTACCTTGCCCATGTAATTGTAACCCATCTGTACGGTATTTTCACAATAAAAAAAAAAAGAAATTAGAAGTTTAAAATGAGAAAAAAATGTTGGATACATGATCCAAGACTTCTCTGATACTTTTGTGATGCTGCTAAAAAGGATAGGGGAAATTGGGGGAAGGGAGGGCTTTAGGTACTAAGAGAGCAGAAATGTGTGTGGACAGATGGCACAGTTGGCTAAGAGTTTAGTGCTTCCTAGTATGACATTAGCATAGGGATATGGAACAGAAGAATCTATCCCAGAGTGTATCAAAATCCCTGCCCCCTTTAGCAATGCCCAAACTAAATCAAATTGTTGAATAATATCAATAGTGTCTATTTTATCTAGGGTTGTGCGTCTCTAAAAGACAGACCATAAGACGAAAGCAACACATTTGAAAGGGATCATTGAAAGGATAGTTAGTGTAGATGATTCCAAAATAGCATTGAGGTCAGTGCTGAAAGAAAAACCCAATCAACTAGGTGAAAAAGACCTAAAATGTTCCTAAAACATACTCCTATCTTTAAAAATCATCTATTTTATGTCCTGGCTTATATACCACGTGAAATAAGAAACAAAAAGTTTCACAGACTCATCTGGCTTAACTAGTTCATCTTAATAGCTATGTGTTCTCCAATCTTTTCTAATTCACTGTGAGCAAACATTTACTGTACTATACATATTTATCATGGATGACAGGTATAGAAAACCAGCAAATCCAAGTACAATAAAAGTTTTAAAGCAAGATCCTTTGTGATAATTGGATCTCAATAAAGATGTCACATAGTAAAACCCCAATTAACTTTCTTTTTCTTTTTTTGGCGGGGAAGGGGGTCTGGTCATGGGGTCTGAACTCTGGGCCTGGGCACTGTCCCTCAGCTCTTCAGCTCAAGGCTAGCGCTCTACCACTTGAGCCACAGCGCCACTTCTGGCTTTTTTCTTTTTTTTTTATGTGGTGCTGAGGAATCGAACCCAGGGCCTCTGGCATGCAAGACAAACACTCTACCACTGAGCCACCTTCCCAGCCCCCCAGTTAACTTTCAATAAACACTAGTTATAAAGAGCAAATAAGTTAGTAGTAGAGTGTGGTAAACTGTGGCCTGTGGGAAAATTTGGCCCATGGCCTATATTTATAAAGTTTTCTGAAAAAGAAAACCATTCTCATTCATTTATGTATTGGATAGGAAGAGTAGCTGACATAGAAACAATGTGTCCTACGAAATTAAACTCTTACATTTGAAACTTCAGAAAACATTTGCTCACTCCTATTTTATACCACTGAAAGAGGGAGGATGTTTGCTGCTGCCGTAGAATATAGCACCTGCTGAATAAAACGTGCTCACCAATATGTACTATTATTTTACTATAAGGTTTGATCTAATCTCATAGATGTTTTATTGTATTTATCCTCAACTGAGTAAATATTCTTTATTATTATAGTTCTCACTGACCCTCAATAACTTGATATATTATTTTTTTAAAAAAACTTATCAATCAGTTTTATGTTTAAAGAAAGAAATGGAGTAAAATACACAGTTTCCCTCTTTCATTGCCTCTATCCCCTTTCTTGTTATAACTAAAATGAATCTATCCTACAATGGTCTGGATTAGTTTTTAGAACATGGAACCCACTTCTTTTAAGAAATAGTCACACAAAGCTATTTAAAATGTTGCTCTAATCAAGTCATTTAATATACACTCTGACAATTTTATTCCTTGGCGGATAATTCTACCTTACCATTCTAACTGTTATGATATTATTTATTCTTCATTAATTTTTAACACCTATGCACTTATTATAAACATTACAGAATAAATTATTGAACAGCCATATATTGTGTAACATAAAACTGAGTACTGAAATGTAGCCTCTGGGGTAGCTATTAAGTATTATTTATAATAAGAGGAAAGAAATAAAAAGTAAAATAAAAGAAATCCAAACCATTCAATTCAATTTTATTCAAATACAACTATTTCTCAATTCTTCTTATAAGGCACGATAGAACAGTGACTTCACTAGGTCTCTTCTTATTTTCCCATTTGAAATTAACAAAAATTAGCTGTTCAAGGGGTTCCATTTAACATGTCCATGTATACATATAACGTACAAAAATCATTCTCACTTTTCCATCACTACTCTGTCTCTTCTATCTCCTCCCATTCCCAAACTATTCTCAACAACTTCATTATTCCATTTTTCACACACGTACATAAGGTATCTTGACCCTCTTTACATTCCTCCACCCTTAACATTTGGTCTCCTCTTCCCACTGGTGTCCACATCCCTGACAGAATCTCTTTTTCATTTCCATCATTCATCATTCATAACTTTAGTGCATGTTAATTGTTGAAAGGTGTTTTACCTCAGTGTTTCACAGATGCATATACTGTGACATTTCTTGGTGCAGCATGGTCCATAGGATTTATGGTAGCATTTTACTACTTGTAGCAGTAATATACCCCAGAAATACCTGAAGTAGTCATGAATCCTGATCTGAATGCTTGACTGAAATTTTCCACCCTGAACCAACTCATGTCCCTAAGTCTAACGTTTAACTGTCATCAAAAGAAGTTGGAATTGACCAGTTGTTACAACAATTTTGTGGGATAACTCCTTCCTCTTCTCTAATAAACTCTATATAATCTTGACAAATAAAATGCAGATAAGCATTTCTTTGTATTAATTTACTTTATTAGTCATAGTATGGTTATAATAGTATGGTATTCATAGAGCATAACATGAGACAAAGAAAATGGTGAAGCTTATTTTTCTTTTTTACAGGTGTATAGAAAGTATTTACTCCTCTTAATGGAATACGGTTTTAATACTCAGCTGATGATGACTATAGATGGAATCGAATCCTTCTTCTCAGTTGTGACTTTAGGAAAGCTACTTATTATTTCTGTGCTTCAGTTGTGTTGCCTGTATTAAAGGATGATGAAATATCTACCTAAAAGGGGTGTTGTGAATATTAAATGAGACAGTGCATATAAAATCCCTGATAATTGTATAATTTCAAATAAATGTCAGTGGTGTGATAAGAGTGAACTAAAGGAGTGTTTTTGCTGCCAATGTTGTAAACCCCTTTAGTCACTAACCCTGTCAGTCCAAGAGTCTTCTGAATGCAAGTCTCAACTGGTGGGAGCAGCTTCCAATTGAACTACATCAAGTCTAATACCACCTAATGCATCACAGTGGGACTGAGTGCCTACTGGAAGAAAAGTGCTCTGGTTGCATATTACAAAGCCAAATCTGTGTGGCTTTATTCACTTTAATTTATGCATGAGCATGTCCTTGAATAGGTACAAAGTGCTAAAGTGGCATAAGGCATCCATCCCAAGAGCACTTTGTAAGAATCAGAGGTAAGAGTTGAATTATTCTAATAATAAACAGCAAAAACTTATAGAGCCCCTGCTAAAACTTTCAGTGAAATCTCGGGATATGAAATCAACAGAAAAATCAGTAACATTTCTACATACCATTAATGATCAGGCTGAGAAAGAAATCAGTAAGACAATCTCATTCACAATAGTTTCAAATTTTCAAATATCTAGGAATAAATTTAACTAAGATGTTTCTACTTTGGAAGCACTCAAGAATCTATCCTACAAAAAAAAACCCTACATTCTCATTCACAAACCAGAAACATAGGCAAAGTTGTGTACAGCTGTCACGTGACTTCTGGAATATCCAATATCACTAAGAACAAAATGATGGTAAGGTTGTGAAAAGAATAGCTGAAAGGAACTTAAAATATCCTTTGGGGATGTTGAAGGTGGAACCTGGAACATAGGCTTCCTATTATTTGTGCAGGAACGTAAATCCGAATGGACAAGAATATGTTGCTCACTCCTTGTGAATATAAATTCATTTATATGCAAATAGTTTCTGAGGCATGAAGAACATTTCCTGATGAATTGAGAGAAAATTTTTAAAAATTCATCGAGTTATTTATAATTCAGTATTTTTGAAATGTTTTTTACAAATCTTGTAAATAACTATGTTTCATGCATTTATCAGCTGTATAAAGCAACAAACACCTGTATTTGCATCCAACTGAGATAACAGGCAAAGAAATTGCTGACTTTAGCAATGCCATATCTGCAGACTATTTGACAAGGGGGAGTTGTAACACCCATTATCAAGAAAAACATCCTTAGGAACAGGGATTTTTTTTCCAAAGTATTTATTACTCTCCACACTCAGTAATTCTTTCTTTGGGATATGATTGTTGGTAAAATTGCATTTTTCCCTAAATAGCAGTTGTCTAAAAAATTTCATTTAATGAATAGAATTTCTAAGTGCTATTCATATTTTTGCTTTCCTTTGTTGTTGTGTTGTTTATCTTTTTAAACAAGGTCTACATTTTTCTTAGCATTATATTAGATACATATGTATTACATATATCAAAAAACAAGATACTAGATTTAAAAAAAAAACCCGTAGACATAGAACGTGAAGGAGCTTTTAATGTAGTGATTCTCAAAAGTGCAAGAAACTTACATTAGCCATTGGGTTGCTGAAATGTCAACACGAATACATATCACAGTCCTCTGATGGTAGGCTTTTTTTTTATTACATTCTTCTACAAAGACAGTTTATTATTTCTTCTGAAGAAAGTCACATTTCCTTCACTGGAGTGACTTAAACCTTGTGTGTGTTAGGAGTAGATAAATGGTTGTAGGCTTAAAGATTTTTTTTCTATTTTGTCTGGCTTAGTATGCTAGATAAAATATGAACATTTCATATAAAATACATACCTTGCTCATACATATGTAAATATTGGACTTGATATTTCACGGAATTATATTTGTCTTACATAAGATGCAATTAGTTACATTTTGTATACCATTGTGTGCCTACCTCAAATCAAATAATATGTCAATATATTGATTAGTATCCACTAAGTGTTTGAAAGAAGACCTTACTGGAGGACTTTAGTAATTTTTTCAATGGCAGAAGCATTGTATATATTATTTACTATTTACTGTTCACCAACAGTGCACAGCTATTTGCTGCAAATCTTTAAGGACTCAAGTAATTGGGGTAATTTTCCTGAACACCACTAAAACATTGTTGCTCAGGAGAACCCAGAAAGTTGACTAGGTTTAATAGAACACTTTGCTGAAGGTCGCTTATTTACCTGGCTTATGATCTAAAAATATCTTAATTAAAATAAATTAAGAATAAAAAAGGAAATATTTCTGAACATTATGCATAGATGTTAATAAATGCTGTGACATTATTCATACTGCATCTGAGAAGTATGTTGTTGTCATTTTATTTTCAATTTATGATTTCTTTCTTTTTTAAATAAGTTTTTTATTGTGAAAAATACTGTACAGAGGGGTTATAGTTACATAAGCAAGGTAATGAGTACATTTCCTATTGAGCATTGTTACCTCCTCTGTTTCCCCTTACCATCCTTTCCCTCCAACCTCCTCAACTACACTCTCCCTGCACCCCCACCTAAATTGTAATGTTCATTTTTCTACACAGTGTCTTGTACATCTCATTGTTACCATGGGTCAAGCTGTATCCCTATTTGAATATTTTGTTTTTTTTTCTTTCCTTCCACTCCCAAATTATACTAACATCAAATAAGGTGAAAACAGTGGTTATACCATGGGGGAGGGACATACAAAGGAACAAAAAAATCACGTGGTACCTTATAAATACATTAGAAACAATAGCAAGAAAGAAAAAGAAAACACTTGTGTCCCTATCTTGGGGTTCATTGCACTTAACATCATCTTATCTGACCTTTTCTGCTTGTCTAGTCATTGAAAATAAGGGAAACCATACGACCTAATTTTCTTTGGGCTTCACTTACTTCACTTAATAGAATTTTTCCAAGTCTTTCTATTTCCTAACAAATAGGGTGATGTCACTCTTTCTGAAGGAAGCATAGAATTCATAAATATATATAGATATAGATATTTGTATTTATATAATTCATCTACTGAGGGGCATCTGTGTTGGTTCCATAATGTAGCTAGGGTAAATAATGCTGCAATAAACATAGTTGTGCTGGTAGCTTTAGTATGGTTTTGTTTGTGATCATTTGGGTAAATGCCCAAAAGTGGGATTGCTGGGTCAGAGGGGAGCTCTATGTAGAGTCTTTTGAGGAAACTCCATACTGCTTTCCAAAGTGGTTGAACAAGTTTACACTCCCACCAACAATGCGGTACGTTTCCCTTTTGGCCACATCCCCTCCAGCACCTGTTTTTATTACAGTCCTTGGTTATAGCCATTCTAACTGGGGTGAGATAGAATCTCAATGTTTTGATTTGCATTTCTTTTATGGCTAGAGAGATTGAACGTTTCTTCATATGTCTATTGACCATCCTTCTTTCCTGTTCAGAGAAGTTTCTCTTTAAGTCTTTAGCCCACTTATTTATTGGGCAGTTGTTTCTTTGAGGATTTTTTGTTGGGGGATTTAATTTTTTGAGTTGCAGGTATATTTTAGATATGAGACCCTTGTCCATTGTATGGTTGTGAAGATCTTCTCCCAATCCGTGGGCTTTCTATTGATCTTGATAGCTATGTCCTTTGTCATGTAGAAGCTCTGCAATTTCTTGCAATCCCATTTATCCAACCTATCTTTGATTTGTTGTGTTTCTGGGTCTCTATTAAGAAAATTTCAGCCTGTGTCAAGGAAACCTAGGGTTTCTCCTATCCCTTCCTGTAATATTTTCAGGGTGTCTGCTTTGACGCCTAGGTCTTTGATCCCTTTGGAGTTGATTTTGGTGCAGAGTGATATATAAGGATGTAGCTTTAGTTTTCTACAGGTGATTAACCAATTTTGCCTGCACCAATTACTGAAGGGGCTGTCTTTGTTCCATTCTATTTTTACAGCTCCCTTATCAAAGATTAGGTGGCTATAGGTTTGTGGGTTCATTTCTGGGTTTTCAATTCTATTCTATTGGTCCTGAGGTCTGTTCTTGTGCCAGTACCAAGCTGATTTTATTACTATGGCTTTGTAGTAGAGTTTGAAATTTGGTATTGATATTCCTCCAGCAGTATTCTTTTTCTTAAGGATAGTTTTTGCTAAAATGGCAATACTTTCCAAGGCTATCTACAAATTCAATGCTATACCTTTCAATATTCCAGCCTCATTCTTCAAGGAAATAGAAGAGGCAATCCAAAAATTCTATGCTTTCTTTCTATGTCCTGACTCTGTCTGAACTAATCTGAAATAAAGAGACTTAGGAATGGATATTTGCATTAAGAGGAGGGTGGGTGAAGGAGGTGGGAAAGTGGACGGGGAGGAGATGGGAAGGGATGGGAAGGAGAAACAAAGGAGGAGGCACAGTGCTTGATAAGAAATGTACTCATTACCTTTCCCATGTAATTGTTACCCCTCTGTACGGTATTTTTACAATAAAAAATAAAATAAAATAACTAAACTAGCCAGGACCCAATAGCTTACTCCTGCAATCCTAGATACTCAGGAGGCTGAAATCTGAGGATCATGTTTAGAAGCCAGCCCAGACAGGAAAGTCCATGATACACTTATCTCCAATAAACTACTCAGAAAAAGACTAGAAGCTGTAGCTCAAGTGGTAAAATGCTAGACTTGAGCACACAGAGGCTCAGAGACAGTGACCAAGTCCTGAATTCAAGCCCCATGACCAGACCCCCACCACTCATGTGTGTGTGTGTGTGTGTGTGTGTGTGTGTGTGTGTGTGTGTGTGACAATGCAAATTTACAGCTGTAGGTTTTTGGAGCATATTAGGTTAAAACACTTGTGTAACAATCAAAGAAAGGTTAAATGACAGGAACTGCATTAAACTGAAGAGCTTCTTCATGACAAAGAACATAGCTAGGAAGGACATAGCTTTCAATGGAAAGCCACATATTGGAAGAAGATTTTCACTAGCTATAAAACAGACAAGGTTCTCATATCTAAAATATACTTAGAACCCCCAAAATTAAATCCCCCCAAACAAGTCATTAAAGAAATAATCAACCCCATTAACAAGTGGGCTAAAGGCTTAAAGAGAGAATTCTCTGAAGAGGAACTAATAATGGCCAATAGACAAATGCAGAAATGTTCAAACATCTCTGGCCATAAAAGAAAAGCAAATAAAAACATCAAGATTCTACCTCACCCCAGTTAGAATGGCCATTATAAAAAAAATATAACAACAAATACTGGATGGGATGTGGCCAAAAGGAAAGGCTACTACACTGTTGGTGGGAGTGTAAACTTGTTTAACCACTCTGGAAAGCAGTATGGAGGATCCTCAAATGATCAAACAGAACTCCCCTATGACCCAGCAATCCTACTTCTGGACATTTACCCAAATGACCACAAGCAAGGCCCTACTAAAGCTACTAGCACAACCATATTTATCACAGCATTATTTGCCATAGCTAAGTTATGGATCCAATCCAGATGCCCCTTAGTAGATGAACTGATAAAGAAGATGCGGTATATATACACTGTAGAGTTCTATGCTTCTATCAGAAAGAATGGCATTGCTCCATTTGTAAGGAAATGGAAAGACCTGGAAAAAAAATTACATTAAGTCAAGCAAGCCAGACCCGAAGAAATGTAGGTTTCATGGATTACCTCATTTTTAATAACTAGGATATGTCTATGATGATAGTCTCAGCATGGGATCACAATAGCCCAATTACTAAGTATATAGGAACATATATAATGAAGCATATCAAAACAAATTCCAAGGACTGGAAACAAGAGGTTCTTATTATGTCCTGTATGCAGTAGTTTCTATTTTTTTTTCTGTTTTTGTTTTCTGTACCCTTTGTCTTGTATTATCGTATTATCTGATTCAGGAAAGGGAAAATAAATCACAGAAACAGCAGGACAAATGATGAACTAATGCAACAATGATATTTAATAGACACTATCTTGGAATTGATCTTTACAACTTGGGGGAGGGAGGGGAATGGAGAGTGGTAAGGGGAGAATATGATTGAGGGAGTTGCAGTGTTCAAAAATAAATGTACTCATTACCTTGCTATTGTAACTGTAAACACCCCCCCCCCCATTCATCACCTTTACTATTAATTAAAAAATAAAAAATAAATTTAATAAAAATAAAATACAATAATAAAAAACAATTATTTGCTGAGTTCCAGTGGCTCACACTTGTAATCCTAGCCATTCATAAGGGTGAGATCTGAGGATAGTGCTTCGAAGCCAGCAAAGTCTGTAAGACTCTTATCTCCAATTAACCACCAGAAAACCGGAAGTGGTGCTGTGGCTACGGTGGTAGGGCAATATGCTTGAGCTGAAGAGCTGAGGGACAGCACCCAGGCCCAGAATTCAAGCCCCACAACTGACCAAAAACAAAACAAACCAAAACAGAAAACAATTGTTACATCTTCTGTAGCATCTCAATAGCTACTTACTAAATCTGAAAAAAGACACAAGTGATTTGAAGACATTTTTTTTCAAAAAATCAAAAAATAGACAATTGTTAGCCAAAACATATAAGTTGATACTGCCTTCTAAATCTTTGGGCTCCACATCTAGATTCAACCAACTATAGGGTAAATACTTAAACATTTTACTATACCTATAAATATATTTCCTTATCATTATTTTTAAACAGTACAGTATAACTGTGACAGGTATGATAAGTATGATCAGTCATTTATCAATGACGTAAAGTGTGTAGGAACATCTACTTGGGTTATATTTAAATATGCCATTTCATATATTAGTCTTAAATTCCTAGATTCTATAACCTGTCTTCATACCAAAACACAACTTATTTGAGTATCTGATTTCATGTGGTATGTAAATATGAAGGTTTTCAAAACATCTAATAATTTTAACATAATATAAAATCATAGATAGAACCTACATATTTAGGTCATTGGACCAATTTGGATGCTGTTTTTAACTTAATAATTAAAGTACATGTGAACATAAATTATATTCATTGGTACACTAAACTTTTGATCTCAATTATTCATTATACAAAACTTGACTTATGAAAGTCTGACATAACTTTGTGAAAAAGTCTATTGATAGTCCAAGCAATGTAGAGTCCTTGAAGCTATTGAATTACTAATACCACAATTCAGTTTTTTGAGGGAGCCATGCTGGTTTTAAAACTATAATCTTACATGCTGTGTTTCTTTCAAAATGAATGCTGAAGACTTCATTGTCCTCCTCAGATCACTGTTTACTTTTTAGTTCCAGGTGCATTATTTCAGTAAATATGGTCTTGGGACACATTTGTCAGACTCTTTGTCACATACTTTTTAAAAAGAAATTATGACTACATACTAAACAAAAGGTTAAAGGAAAGATAAAGTAAAACAATAAATATTTAGAATGCATTAAAATATATTATGAATATAATGGAAAGCTGTGGAAAAACTGTGATCATTCAATTGTCAAATAGAAAAATACTAGCTTAATTTATAAGATTATCTCTTTGTTGCTTTGTATGTCCCTCCCCCACAGTATAACCCCTGCTTTCACTATATTTGATGTCAGTATAACTTGTGGAGGAGATGGGGAAAAACCAGTTGTTTAAGTATACAGGTGGACCTGTTGCAACAATGAGAAGTACAAGTTGTCATGTCCAAAACAAGCTTTACAACGTCGGTGCAGGGGGGGGCGGGAAGGAGAAGGATTGGGATTGGGGGGGAGGGGGGAGGCTGGGAAGGGATGTGAAGGGTAAACCAAAGGAGGAGGCTGCAATGCTTGGTAAGAAATGTATGCATTATCCTGCCCATGTAATTGTAACCCCTCTGTACAGTATGTTCACAAATAAAATAAAATTAAATTAAAATAAAAAGAGAAAAAAAAAGAAAAAAAAGAAAAAAAGAAAAATACTAGCTTAGGAGTTTTAATTATACAACTATAACTTCAATGGCTTTCCATGATAATTACCAGTTTCTCGATCTTTTACAGTTATTTGACTTCTGACTTTATTATGATAAGGAAAACTACACTTAAACCCTAAACTTACTATATGACAAAAATGCAAATATATTTATCCATTAACATTGTAAGTTTCAGATACATACTAGTTACTAAAAAATTACTGCTTTACATGGCTGTTGTTGTTATTTTGATTTTATGAAGAAGTATAATATAGGGCTGTTGAAGTGTTTCAAGTCATAAAGTACTTGCCAAGGAAGTACTAGGCTTTCAATCTTCAGGATGACCAAAAATAGTACAACATTTTTTCCCTGTTGTTAGAGAATTTTGAATCTTTATAGGGAGAAATTATACTAAAATCAAGTAGTAGTTTCAGTGCATATTTTAAATCCTAAAATAATAATGAAATTGAAACTGGAATATTAATTATCATATAAACTGGTTGGAAAAATCATTGCCTTGAACAATCATAGGGATATAAGTTCAAAAAATTGCTTCTGTTTTCATATAACATCTTCTAATTGTGTGACTGAGTGGATTAGGAGAAGGGAAGCAAATATCAGGGGATAAAAAATATCAAAATACATTGCAGCTGTCAAAGAAGATGGCCAAACAACACTCCCTAAAAGTTAAAGTATTTCTACTATTAAAATATTTCCTGCTGAAATAAGGATACAGGTTGACTCATTGTAACAATGAGATGTACAAGACACTATGTTGAACATGAACTTTACAACTTTGGGGCAGGGAAGGGAGGAATTGGGGAAGTGGGGAGGGAAGGGCAGGTATGGGAAAAACAAAGGAGGAGATAACAATGCTCGATAGGAAATGTAATCATTACCTTACTCATATAACTGTAATTCCTCTGTGCAGTATCTTTACAATAAAAATATATACAAAAATATTTTCATCTATTTCACCTATTTATTTATTTTTATTTGTTTATTACCCCATCCATTAGTTGTTCAAGGAGTTTCATTTCAAAATATCCATTTATAGTTACAACACATTTTTATCAGTGTCACCTCATCTATCATTCTTCTTTATCTTCCTTTCAGGCTGCCAAACCATATTTATGGAGTCTCCTGTTCCATTTTTACACATATGCAATGAATGTTATGACTATATCAGCTTTACTTCCCAATCTCCACTTACCCAAATCTCTCACCAGTACCCACATCTGAATTTAGATTTCATTCAACTTCTTGTTATTCCTTCTGTCATCCTGCATGTAAATTATTCAAAGAGGATTTACAATGCTGACTCACGTCTTCAAATGTTGTGTTTTAGTCATCTTGAACATATATGTACACATAAAATATTAGTGTGTGGTTTGGGCTGTGAAAGTGAGAGTGAGAAAGATGTGATTGAATATTGCATATGACGATTAAAATACCACAGGAAAAACCCCTTTGGTCAATTAGCACACACTAAAAAATGAATGACACAAATGAAAAACAGGTTCTACCTAGCTAGAGTGGTAGTAATATGGGAGGGGAATTAGATGGAAAAATGTATTCTTTTGATAACTTTTGCTCTTGTTTTTAAACTTTTAATAATTATTTGTGTTCTACTACAAATTACAATGATTCATCAGACCTGGTTTATCTACGTGTAAAATGAATCTACTGCATATTTGGAGACAAATAAATCTATGAGTCTCGGTTAAAAACTAGAGGAAGCCTCATCAGACCATAAAGCTAGAAAAAGTTATTAAATATGGAGTGTACCAGATGCATTAAGGTAAGAGTGGATAATTTTAGGTAGCTGGAATATATTGTTCAACTGAGTGAATAATGGGAACAAAAGCAGTTGAAATTAAGTTTCTGAATGAATTTAAATGACTTGCTAAGAAATTGGGATTTTATCCTTTATGAAACAAGGATGGCTTTAGGAAGATTAATTCACAGTGGAGAATAAGAAGGTTTTGGGGAAAAGAATAGACAAAATTAATAATAACCACTTAGAAGCTATTCAATACTCACTGGAACTAGGGGAATAGTAAAAATGAAATATAAAGATAGATGAGCAAGTTATTCAAAAGTGTATTGCACTGATTGTTGATTTGGATAGAATAGGTAAGGCTTGAAGTTAATACGAGACTAGAGATAAATAAGGTTCGAAGCAGATAAGGTTGGAGGGTGTTGGAAGCCAAAAGCCTTGTGGGGACTGTGACTGAGATTTGACTGATTTTGGAATGATACTAGTCGAAAACTCTGGTTGTGTGTAAGTGTTTGACCTTAGAAGTAATCTTATCAAAAGACAGGATGTATGCCTACATTTACTTATTTCAGTGATTTTGTTACACAAACTGCTTACCTCAATAAGCTTAACTTTCTGATTCCTTGTTGTCTACCTTTTGGAATACGACCTTTTGTTTGTTTATCTATAACTTCCTTATGATATCCCCTGGACGATATGAAAAATAAGAGTAGCTGGACACCAGCCATTCACAACTGTAAAACTACTACTCAGGATGCTCAGATCTAAGGATCACAATTCTAAGCCAGCCCAACAAGAAAAGTCCATGAGACTCTTATCTGCAATAAAGTACTTAGATAAAGGTAGCTGTGGTAGGTGTCTCAATTGGTAGAGCTGTATCCTTGAGCACAAAGAGACTCAAGGACTGCACCCAAGGCCCTGAGTTCCAGTCCCAGGACAGGAAAAAAAAAGTAGATGTTTAGAGGACACTCTTGCTTTACCATGTCTATCGGTTAAACTTATTCCTAAACCTATGGTTGTATTAGAATGTTATTTATTACAATTATTAAATATGAGCTAGTACTGCAAAGACATTTCTTTATCTGTTATCCCACAGTCTGCTGGTGCAAACTCACAGGAGCATTGATAACTTCTGGAGTAGGGAAGGATACATATTTTTGAGAAAGAAGAAAAAAATGAATTAAGTCATAAGAAAGTTTAGTTTATAGAAAGTTTAGTTTATTGGATCAAAAATATGATGTAAATTAGAATGTGACTATAAGTCTACAAGTAAACACAATGGATAGTAAAAGACAAATAATTGTATCTGGACATGATTAATTAAACAGTAGTGTAGACATTCGCACAGTAAGAACAAAGGAACAAAGAAGGATATTCTTAAGAGAGGATCACAAGGGCTCAATAACTATGTGCATATGATCATATAAAATGATGCTTATCAAAATAAACTCCAAGAAATGCAAGTACTGTTTGATTTTTTTTCTTTCCTTCCTTCTTTTGTGTATGTCACTCTGACACTTAAAAAATTTTTCTGTACATTTGGATCTCATGTAAGTTTATCTGACTTGGGGAGGGGTGGGGGAGCACACAAATGGGAGAAAGGGTGAATCAATTCAGCAGTTAAAGCCACTAGACACTATGTTGGAAAAAAAAAAAAACTATACAACTTCAGGGAGAGGGAAGTCAGGAGAGGAGACGCTGGGAGAGAATGATAGAGGGGATTACACTGTTCAAACAAAAGAAAATGTACTCATTTTATGACTTATGTAAGAGTAACTGCTCTGCATATCAGCTTTAGAACAAAGGAGTGGGTAACAATGCCTGATAGGAAATGTACTCATTACCTTACTTATGTAACTGTAACCCCTCTCTACAGTATCTTTACTATAAAAAATTTAAAAAATTAAAAATAAAAATATAAAAAATAAATAAAATAAATATGATATCAAACTAGTTGTAGCTGTTTCAAACCTGTAATTCTTGGTACTTGAAATACAAGTATTGGATGAATGAAGTTTAAGGCCAAGTATATAAGTTCATGAGTCTGTATCTCAATCAAGAGCTGATCATAGGGCCACAAGGAGGAGAATCACATGAAAATGGCTGTGGATAAAACAATAAACCATCTGGAGTCACTAACATAAGAAAGCTGGGGAGAATGGCTCAAGTAGTATAACATCTGTTAAGAAAGCAAAATGCCCTAAGATCAAACCCTGGTACTGACAAAAAAGGACATGTATATTGTCATTATGCTATCCAAAGAGGTCTAGAGGGTGGGATAGAAAGAAAAATTGAAGGTGATGTGTTATTTGGAAATTATTTAAGATAGTAGCTTCAATAAAATTAATAGATCAAATCTACAAAAGTGAATTAACAAATAGCTGTATGCAATGTCAGTTTATTATTATTATGCATTCAATGCTGCTTAAATACATTTTTAGGGAATGATTTGTATATGCTGGACAACTCTTCTCCCACACATTCCTAGTTCATCTTTATTATTAATTTTTCTTATTTAAATGAAAAGATAATTGTTAAATTATGCACAAAAATTATAATGAAATCATAAATAGTTGGACTAAGAAATGCAGACAAGCAGAAAATCAGATAGAAAGGAAATGGAAAGGCAAAAAGATAGAAAGGCACAAAGATAGGAAAACTGAAACACAGACACACAGAAGACCAGAAAGAAAGAAAGGAAGAAAGAAAGAAAGAGAGAGAGAAAGAGAGAGAAAAGAAGAAAGAAAAAAAGATAGAAAGGAAGGAAGGAAGGAAGGAAGGAAGGAAGGAAGGAAGGAAGGAAGGAAGGGAAGAAAGAAATGCACTCATTACCTTGGTCATGCAATTGTAACTCCTCTGTACAGTATTTTCACAATAAAAAACATTTAAAAAAAAGAAAGAAAGGAGGGAAAGAAACAAGGAGAGGAAAAGAAAACCAGAAAGAGAAAATAAAGAAGGAAAGAAAGGGAAATGAATGGAAGGGAAGAGAAGGGAAGGAAGGAAGGAAGGAAGGAAGGAAGGAAGGAAGGAAGGAAGGAAGGAAGGAAGGAAGGAAGGAAGGAAGGAAGGAAGGGAGGGAGGGAGGAAGGGAGGGAGGGAGGGAGGGAGGGAGGGAGGGAAAGGAAGAAAGAAAGAGAAAAAAAGAAACAGATGATCTACTTACCAACTCTTATCCTTTTTAAGTTGCTGACTCTGAATTGATTATTCTCCCACACCTCTAGTCTGCCTCTCTCTGTCCTGGTAATACTCTCACATTGAGAAAAGTAGCAGCAATTTCCATATATTGGAATGAAGTGATTACTTGCTGAGGCAAAAAGGTTACATTCACAGGTCACATTCACAAAAAGTTATCCTACTGTAAATTCTTAGATTTTTAATGGTTATGTATGGAAGAAGAAAATCATCCAGATGTACATGTCTACAATCCCAGCATTTCGGCAGCTGACAGAGGTAGGTGAGGTGGGTCATGCATTCAAGATCCGAGTGAGTTTAAGAACAAACTGTGCTGGAAGACAGTGATGGAAGACTCTGCAGCATAAAAAAATAAAACAAAAATAAAATCAGGGAAAATATCAAACCTGCTGCTGAGAAGAAAGTATACTCTGATGCTGCTGGGTGAAAGTGTCTATAGATTTCTGTCAAGTCTAGTTGGTTTATGCAATTATTTAGTTCTTAATTTCTCTGTTTAGTTTTTGCCAGGTTGATTTATCCAGAGGTGACAGTGGTGTTTAAAAATCACCAACAATCAATGTGCTTGGCTCTATGTGGGTAGTATTTGTTTGATGAAGTACGGTGCTTTAGCATTTGTTCTATAGACATTTAGAATTGTTACATCCTCCTGTAGGAGAGATCCCCTTATTAGTATGTAATGTTCTTCTTTGTCTCATCTCACTAATTTTAATTTGAAATCTATTTTATCTGATATTAGTATTGCAACTCTGGCTTGTTTATGGGGTCTATTTGTGTGACAGATTTTGTTCCAGCTTTTCACTTTCAGAATATCTTTGTTTTTATAGGCAAGATGTGTCTCCTGAAGACAGCAGATGTATGAATCTTGCTTTTTGATCCAACTAGCCAATCTGTGTCATTTAATTGGAGAATTAATTCCATTAATATTGAGATTTTGGACTGAGAAGTGTTTGGTAGTTCCTGCCATGTTACCCACCTTCATAGTGGCCAATGCTTCATCATTTCTTACTATATTTATCTGCTCTCTTGTTGGTTTTCTATGGG